>NC_081135.1:19413312-19785979 GCF_958295425.1 Solea solea
TGACTCAATATATGAAACAGTAGTGAGACTAACAGCTCTTTGGCCATGTTTTCTCCTTAATAAATAATAGCACCTTCTTTTCCAGCCGACGGAAAAGCATGCATGTACCTCAGCCGTGGCTGTTTGTTCTTATTGACTTACTAATTGTGAATTCTGCCTCATTAACATTGATATTGGGAACCAGTCAATACATGTTTTTCATGTGTTGATCTCGGCTGTTTCTCATCAGCTTGGAGAAGCTGAGATGTGAAGCGTGTATAAGGTTTCTTGTGCTGGAGATTAAATGTACTGTACAGTATGAGTGCTCGTGTGCTGAAGGATGAGTCTGTGTGTGTGTGTGTGTGTGTGTATGTGCGTGTGCGTGTGTGTGTGCTGAAGGAGTGTTGATGTAAGACGACCCCTGACGCTGCTGCACTCTCTCTCACAGCAATGGCGAAGGCAGGAATAGGAGGTTGTCCGGCTGCAGCAGCGACTCTGTAACTGGAGGCCTCCCTGCGACCCCGCGCAGGGTTTCCTGGAGACAGAGGATCTTCCTGAGGGTCGCGTCACCCATGAACAAGCCCTCTGCATCCATGCAGCACCCAGGTCTGGTAACACAATCCCTCTAAGCAGTTCAGCACAACATAGAGGCAGAATGAATATGCTCTGAATAAACTAAAAGGGCATGGGAAGTGAGCACAGGGCAGAGGGTGCACGTTCTGTGGAAAAGATCATTTCTAAAATAACCTTCTTTGTGCCTGTATACTGCAGTATTTTCACATTTAGTCTCTATTTAATGAACACTGATGAAGCAATTTTCTTCATTTGCCAGTTTCTAAATGTCTTTCTGTTTATTTAGCATTATAATAATGAGGTTTATCAAAGGATGAAATTAACTGCTTCTGCAGGAAACAGTAGCAGTGTAGTTCTACAGGCGTGGGATGTGGACTCATTATTTTAAATGAAACATTATCAATAGATAATAATTTAAAATAGTGAGTTAAAAAAATATATATATTTCTCCTAATGTTCTAGAGCTGTTGCCTCTCTCTCCTCGGGACCTGGACTCAAGCCTTGACCCTTTCGGTCATCTCCTGTCAACAAGAGTTGACCTCTCTTCCGGGGAGAGGCCAAAGAGGACAGCGGCTGACTACAGGGCCCTCTGGAAGACTGCCATCCACCAGCAGATCCTTCTGCTGCGCATGGAGAAGGAAAACCAGAGACTGGAGGGTGAGTATCACTCACTGCTGTGCACATAAAAAAAAGGAAAAAAAGAACATATCCTCACTCGGGTCACATGAAAGTTATACAGGAAGAACACGATGTCTTTGTCTTGTTGTAATTAGATTATTCTTTGCTTTGTTTTCCTGCAGACACTGGTTGTATTTGTAATCTGTCATGAGATTGTACTGAAATCTGCTCACACTGGCTTGTATTGTTGACATCTCATCGAAGTGTTACGCACATGCTCTAACACTGACCAGTCTTGGTACTTCATGAGAGTGGACATTATTTCAACATTTTAATTTCTGTTGATCTTGATGTCAAATGTTGCCTCGTTTTGTACGACAGTAACAACAACAACACAATTCAGAGTTCAGAGAGAACCATTTGTCTCCATGCAGTTAAACAAGGCTGAAGCAATATTTAATTAGCTACTTAATTATAAGACGTTGATCTTTAAAAGGAAGCAGGGTGATATTATACACCTCGTCTGTAACATAAGACTGTAATATGTGAGTCTGTGCCACAGCCTGAAAGGCACTAGGGGGTGCAATAACATCTCACCACATCTCAGAGAGGAGGACGAGATGATGATTTCTTTTTTTGCTTTGTTTAGCCTTCATGATTTCCAATACCAACACATCTCTTTCCCTTTATGTGTTACTATGGCACCAATGCTGGTCTGAGGACCTAACTGTGAAAAACATTTTATTCCATAGAAGGTAAGTGATGTAAAAGAAGAATTTGTTATTAAAGGCAGAGGGTTGGCATGGCTGTGGGTGTCGATCTTTATGGTTCATTTCAGCTTATTTTGAAATTGTGCATGTTCAGGGACAATCATACTTTATGGTGTCTTTGTTACTTTTGTCCTTTGTGGCTCTCACCACTTTCTAAATGTAGCCTCTTCCCGACTTTGGCATAACAGAGGTGTATTTTTTTACGTTATTGTGGGTATTGTGGCTTGTGTTTACACCCTACGATTTCCATGGCAACTGGTGACAGAAGATGCTGCTCTCAAGTTTCGTCTCTTACTATTACAGCCTCCTTTGATGGTCTTGATTTTCTGGTACACAAAACACAATCTGAAATGGACAAAGCAGTATTAAATTTGTTCAACTCCCATGACTGTATTGCAGCGAGCAGAGATGAGCTGCACATCCGCAAGATGAAGCTGAACTACCAGGAAGTGGGCCAGTGCTCCAAAGATGCACAGGCATTGTGGGAGAGGAAACTGACAGCCCCAGGCAGAACAACAGTCCCCCAAGACAAGGAAGCGATGTATCATGCACTGTGCCAAGGTGAAAAAGTGAGAGAAGTGGGTGATCCCTGCTGAAGCAATACACGTGTGTGGTAGTTTTGAATGGGCATATGCAATTGTCGTGTTTGTGTGCAGGTATTCCCAAGGGCAGGCGTGGGGAGGTCTGGTTGCTCTTCTCCCATCAGCACCGGCTGCATCACAGACTGCCTCAGCGTCAGCACGCACCCGACACTCACTACCACGACCTGCTGAAGCAGCTCACTGCACAGCAGCACGCTATTCTGGTGGATCTAGGTATGCATGCAATTTTAAAAAAGGGGTCCCTACTTTTAAAGTTTAGAGGGAAATGATTGAGGTGATGATGTGCATGTCTTTTTAGCCTCGGCAATGTCATATTTGTTAAATAAATAGTTTCAATCACAGTATGCACAGATTTATTGGACACATTTCCGAATTGGCTGATGTTGACTGTCATTGGCATTGGTCAGCACTGACAAAAATGTTGATCTGAGTTATTTTTGGGATCCGGAGTTGTATTAAAGGTACAATTGAATTTGTGAATGTACACTTCAAAAGACTTTAAAACAGTGCAGTATTTATTTATTTTTTAAATGAACATGTGTTCCTGTGTTCATGCCAAAAAAGAAAACAACAACAAAAAGTTGACAAAATTAAGATAATTAAATAAACTTACTAAGGTATATGAAGACAACTTGCTTACGTTACTTTTGTAAACTTACTTTTGTTTAACTTAATGAAATCATTAATTATCATCAATCAGTCAACAGCTTTCTATTATTAGTGTGGTTAAGGGTTATGGTTATCAGCCATATCATTTGTTTAAATATCTGTGTGGGCCCAGATTTTCACAAACACACATCATTGCATCACTAGTTTAGTAGTTTTTCATCTTCCTTATACTTGTTAACTACAGAAACAAGTGCATCCTGTTGAAAAGCCTGCAGAAATATCTTGACCTAATATCTCCTGCCTCATTCTTCAGGCAGGACCTTCCCCACCCACCAGTACTTCTCAGCCCAGCTGGGTGCAGGGCAGCTTTCCCTTTACAACCTCCTAAAAGCCTACTCTCTGCTGGATACAGAGGTACAAACTCTAATCCTGTTACCTTTCCCCACTGTAAATCACTGTTAAGCCATGGTGTTGGTAGTTTCACAAAAGCTGTTTTTTTTTTTCTCTGTGCCACACAGGTTGGCTACTGCCAGGGTATCAGCTTTGTGGCCGGAGTGCTGCTGCTGCACATGAGTGAAGAACAGGCTTTTGACATGTTGAAGTTCCTGATGTATGACCTCGGCATCAGACGCCAGTTCAGGCCTGACATGGTCTCTTTGCAGGTGAGTGCACACATAAGTGGATAAACCATTTAAAATGGGTTTAGCTAAACAAGAAAGGTTCTCTTGTACGTATGTATTGTGATTCTGTGGGTATAAATACACAGATTTTTCAGCTTTCATGCTTTGGTATCTTCCCTTGTGGTAAAATGGTACGATACGGTCAGGTGGCTCCAATCACAACAGTTCGGTCGTGTAAATATCCCATGGAAGTCGAAGCAAACGCACAAACAGGCACAAACTGAGTAGGAAAAATAGGACCTGTTGTCCTCCATTGTCCTCGCACCGGTACGACGCCACACTACGGGGCCATCTGGGACAAACGTAGTTACTGTTCTCAGTTGAAACGCAATCCTTACCGACGGCTTTACCATTCCTAACTGTACCGTATTATACAAACTGAACTGTACTATTATGGCAGCCATACTTCGGCCACTGCAATGTCTCCTCCCACTTAGTGTAAACAGATCTGTCACTAACCAGGAAGTGAAGCAAATAATGATCACATTTCACAGAAAGAACAGTTTTTCCCAACATAAAAAAAAAACAGTTAATCAGTAAAATCATTGTGTCTCAGTTGGGTATTATATGACTTTATCTATTTCCCCCTATTTATATATTTGAGGTGTTAACATATTATTCATGTACCATTTAACATTTGCTTTTAAAAAACTGAACGTTGTGTCATACTTTTTTTTATCCTTTTAATTACTAGTTCAGGAACTATTTAAGCTCCAAAGTTTGAAACATTTTAAATTATGCACCAGTATCCCAAACAATACACAAAGAAAGAACTCCATAGATGTAACCAAAGCCCTCAGAGATTAAACAACAAGCACAAAACCTGCACTACTTTTCGCCAAGTAGCTGGCCTCTCCTCTGTGTCGGTTTGTTAGTCAGTGACAGCAAACAGCCGTCTAGTGTCTCCACCTCTCAGCGAAACCACACCTGCATGCCTGCTCAGCTTCAGTTAAACATCAGCTGACCTCACCAGGGGTGAGAGCATCGGCAGGCGTGGTAATGTTTAATCTGATCCAGGTAACCATTTAGCCGTGCAGTGAGCTCCCGCTTCTGTCGACACTGCAGTTGAACCCTTTGTAGAGCCACGCAGAGCTGGCAAACGCAGGAGGGATTTTTGTGCCGTGGTTGAGTACGAGGACGCAAAGGTAGTACTTGTGTGTGTGTGTGTGTGTTACTTTATAACTGCCAGGAAACTGTAAGAATGATAACGGACTCATTTGGGCTTGACCTAACTTCTGCTTCTCTTTTCTGTTTACTGTGCATTGCACTGTCAGGATCACTGTTCACTGATCACTGTATGTTGTGAAAGACTTATTGCAGCTTAGTAAGTGCTTGGCCTTGAGACTTGTCTCTAAAACAACACACTAAAGTTCCATTTGACAGCTTGTAATTCTTAGCTCTCCCTTTATGCTCTCTCCCCTGCAAGTCCTGATCTACCAGTTTGTTCTAGCAGAGCATGTTTTGACCTGTTTGTGTGTTAGTCTGTGAATGTTTATGCCTGTGTCGGCTGTGTGTGTGTGTGTTATCCCAGGTTCAGATGTACCAGCTCTCCAGACTGCTGCACGACTACCACCGCGACTTGTACAATCACTTCGAGGAGTACGAGATCTGCCCGAGCCTCTACGCAGCACCTTGGTTCCTCACCCTCTTCGCCTCACAGTTCCCCCTGGGCTTTGTGTCCCGCATCTTTGGTATATTCTTAGAACAATGACTCCTGTGTTTGCTCACACACACTAATGCTTATCAGTACATTAGCAGAGGTTTATACTTAAATAGACTTGTTTGTTAAACTGATACATGTTCTTGTTCTTTTAGATTTTGTATTTGCCCAGGGGACGGAAGTCATCTTTAAAGTGGCTCTGTGTCTGCTGAGGAGCCATGAGGGGGAGATAGTGGAGTGTGACACCTTTGAGAGCATTGTGGACTACCTGAAAATCACACTTCCCAACCTCACTCAGACACAGATGGAGGAGACAATTGTAAAGGTACAAAGTGCAATGGCTAACAGTGTCAGGCTTCAAAATAATGAATCCCTGTGTAATATGTAATCCATATTGCATGATTGACCACTGGTTAAAAGTTGCTCACTACTGTGATTGTGGAAGATTTCCCTCACTATATTATAAACCAACTCATATACTGTTGTAGTTAAGTTGAGTTGATTTCATTTTATGACAAAGCTTTAAATCTTCTTGGTTTACGATCACCAACTGCTCTGACACATTCACATTGGCCTAATATGGAGAGCAGATCAAATGCATAACAGAAATAATATTAATAACATTTTTAGTTTTTCAAATATTTATTTGCATGTTATTCAGTGCAATAGTCAAGATAATATCAAGCAAAAAATGCGTAGTCTGTAATTTTGCTTTTCCAACCCTGCAAAATCTCGTTATGTGCTCATAATGACAACAAAAAATTCTTAATTCTTGATCGAGTTTGCATCACATTTAGGTATCTGGATTTTGAAAAAAAAAGTCACATATAGTGAGATAAGTGTGAAAATATCATCTAACATCAGAAATGTTATATATTGTAGTTTTGTCACTAAATCCCATGAAAACAAGGGATTATTTTGTCTAGTTCGAGGCTCCTCAGCCAGAGTTTGATCCTCAACCTCAAACGTATTTGTTTCTTGTCACAAATATTTAAATACCTATGTAGTTTTTTTGTCTTGTTAAAAGACAGATAGTATCTGGCCGCAAATGTAGTGTTGTAGTATTTAGAGAAGAAGGACAGTATATTGTTATTATTATTATTATTGTTGTTGTAATGAATGAATGTGTCATTCAGTGTATCAACATGCCATATACAGGTGTTTGAAAATGCAGAATATGTTATCTTAAACTTTCAGTACAGACTCATTGACACATTGACTTATTACTGTTTGATGAACTCGTGTTTGCCAGGCAATGGAGATGGACATCTCCAAGCAGCTACATGCCTATGAGGTGGAGTACCAAGTCCTGCAGGATGAGATGATAGAAGCCGGGCCGTTGCCTGATGACTGCGACCGGCTAGACAAACTAGAGAAGACAAATGCTCAGTTGAAGAAACAGAACATGGACCTGCTAGAAAAACTTCAGGTGAGAAAGAACTTTGTCTATAATCTGCCTCCTTCCACATCTGTACCCTGTCTGAAACATCACGGTCTGGGATTTTGGGGAATGGCTGCAATTTTGATATAAACGTTAACTTGAAATGATATATTATATATTTGTTTTAAAGTGATGTGGGAAGTACAGTAGTGCCTCAAACTACCAATAGGTGGTGCTAAAACCCAATAAAAATGTTAGGCAGACAAAGGACTCAACACTTCATGTGTCCAAAATGCCTATATTATTTTAAACAGAATGAATAATGTACAAGTTAAGTCACATGTCACTTGTCTCGTAACAATTAAAGGATTGATTTGCACTGATCTATGAAAATTGAATAACTTGTGCACCATCATGGAACAGGTTATTCACATAAGTTACCGTCTCTCTATACTAACCACAATCAGGTTGACTTTATTGCTTCTGTGACAAAGTCACACACTTCCAGCTGTCTTTGTATCAGAATCTCCGCAGCTACAAAGCCTCCATCCACATTTCCACATTTGTGTTCACACCCTGTTTTCACTGAGGTACGATGTTTGTGTCCTTCAGGCTGCAAGGCAGAAGATCCAGACGCTGGAGACAAGCGTGGAGAGTCTTCTTTCTCGGGAGAGCAAAATGAAGCACATGATTCGCACTCTGGAGCAGGAGAGAACAGGTTACCAGAAGACCATTGAACGCATGCGCTCGTGCCTTCCCCCAGACACCCTGACAGATGTGGAGATGACCCACATCAAAACTGGACCCAACGGGAAAGCCAAAACTGCAGCCAAGAAGCCCTGATGGCGAACAGGGGGCTGGCTGCTCTGGTCAGGTGCTCAGAAAAAGACTGAAGTGAACTAATGGAGACTGCTTAAGTGGAAGGATGCTGAGTTCCACAGCTTTTGTTGTGCTGCTTCACAAGAGCAGCGGTGTTTTGTAAAGAAAAAAAAAAGAAGAAAGAAACAAAGAAATGTATGACGTCTGGACTTGAGATGAGCAGACTGTATTGGAAAAACCCTGATATTTGTTAGCAGATAATAGAGCAGTGGGGAGATGGTTTGAGTGATTAGTGAACAGACTGTTCCATCCGTGCATTAGAGCTGCCGCTCTGTCTCGTCTTCTTTCTCTGCCAGTTTGAAGGTGAGATGGACAACATCCTTCCCTATTCAGGTCTCCTGGTCATTTTGACGAGACTGACATAAGTGTCTGCCTCTGCAAATCTTTTTGAGCACTGCCCTTATGTGCTCACTACCAGTTTCAGTAGCAGCATAAAAGCAGCGAGCAGAAGTCGGCAAACAGTCCTTTGGACCTCAGGTTCAACGTATATAGCCATTGTGTGCAGAATCCTGAACTTGAGACCTGTTATGTTATTTTTGTGGCTTTTTAACTTGAGTCTGTGATGGAAACTCAGGTTAATCACATTGCTTTATTCCTTTTTACTCACTTGAATTACAGTATTTGTGAATGTAATTTCCCCTCAAAGTTCATCATGAGTATATTTCGTTTTTCACCGCAGAGGCGTTGCCTGGGCACACGTCTTCCGTATTACACTTTCAGCCGGTACACAGTATCTTCTGCAGATCATCACCCAGCGCCCACACCACTGCCACCACGTGAGAGACTTTAAGTACTTGCACATGCTGCTTTGGAGGAGGAACTGTTTTTTCCTGACCTCAGACAGGATGTGACGTCGCCTGCCTTCTCAGTTTCCTGCGTGACTGACCGCGGTGTCACCTCGCTTTAGCGCCATGTTCAGACACAGAGTTGACACTCCCCATGAGGCACCGAGAAACAAACGAAAGGTTAGAAGCGATCTGAATGCAGCGTCCCATCACGTTCTCCTGGTCTGAAAGCCTTTGACTCGTCGTCTTTGTCCACCCAAGATTTGACAGAACGTCTTTCTACGACTGCCCGTATACGTTTTAACTGAAGCAGCTGCAGTAATGTGGCGAAGATTTTTAACACATCACATATCAGCAGTTGCATTGTTGTTAGTAAAGATTAGTGGAGAGCCTGCAAAGGAAACAAGTAATGTAAAGACATTTCAGCTTCCTTTTGAGAAACTCATTTATGTATGGGGTATGTGTGTAAACAGAACTGCCTGAGTGCAGGAGCAGACAGTTTAAATGAATTCAAAGAGCTGTCCCTGGCTTTCTCTTTAGTTTTGTTTTATCTCACCTCTGTGTCTGACTCACCAATAGTCAGTAATAGCCAGTTCTGATTGAAAGCAAAAGTGTCCAGAGCTTTCATAAAACACTTGAACATCTAAACCAAGGTGAAGTGAAAATGAAAATCGTCACGCACTCACACACACACACACACACACAGTGTCTGCCAGTCTTCCTGTTTTTGGTGACAAGATGTGGCGACACATTCACGTCTATGCCAGTGAAGTGCTTTCTTGATCGTGCGTCCTTTGCCGTGCAGTGCACCGTGTTTGTGTTATATGCAGTCCTGCATATATGCATACACCCAGGGCACTTGTCTACTTTTGCAAAGACTATTGAGGATTATTGACCCGAGTTTGATAGGTTGATGAATCCAGCCCGATGTTCTCTGTCTCGGGTTGAAATGACGATTTATTTGACAATGTTAAAAGTTTTGCACCTCTGCACAGCAGGGATTCTCTCAACAGTTTGCAGGGTGAATCATATCAGGATGAAAATGGAACTGACCGCTCTCCTGCTTATTTGTGCATTGGAGAAATTGTCCATTAAACCAAAGATATGGTTGTTTTTTAAAATTGAAAGAATGGAAAAAAAAAAGAGAATCAATTAACCGAGACTGCTGTGATTTAGTGAATGTTTTTGTCACTACACCTGTTCAGCCTCTGTAAGTTTGTACCAAGAGAAATGTTTGGGGGGAAAAAAAAAGAAATAGTGGCAGAAAAGACCATCAGTTGACTTGTTTACTCCACATTACCCAATGTTTATTTCTTCTTGGCTCATTGTTCTGTGCCAACAGTGAGCTTTTGTTAGCCTTTATTCCCTGTTTATCATATAATTGTGTTGATATCTAATGTGACACACTTGATCACAGTCAGTGAAGGGTCTTTGTTTTAGATCTGGTGCTCCGAGTCCTGACTCGTGTCAGTCAACATGAGGGCTACACAGAGGAACTGTCGTGATTCCTTCAATAAACCTCACCTTGTCTTTTGTTCTGTCTTGTGTCTAAAAGTCCTTTTTGCCCGAAGAAGTCATGTTTCCTCTATTGGACATCAAGGTGAAAGTGTAGGAAATATAGCCTTGAGCAGCGTCGATGCATTCTGACATAAAAAGCACAGTCTATTTAAATGTTTGTTTTGTTAATGCCTTGGGGAAAGAGAAGGACATTTTCACAGGCAGCCGTGTATCTGAAACTTCCTTCCTAGTAAATTAAATCATTTCAAATGAATGACTTTTGATAAGACTGTGTGTTAATTGGATTAAATAAAGATATCGCTGATTCATGGAAATCGGTTTGACGTGCATCAGTGATACCTAACCCTAAACAAATGGTAAAAATGCTAACAAAATAAATAAATGGATGATTTATTTTTTTAAAGCTGCTATGTGTAATTTAAATATAATGCCCTTACATTCAAAACGTCGTCAAATGAGTGCACACAATGCTGATTAATCCTATCAGCTCCACAGGTCTCTCTGTGTGTGTTCCTTCCTCAACATAGCGGTGATTTGTGTCTGTGGTGACACAGCGTTATACATCACAGCAGCTACACTAGAAACACGAGTCAGTGAACCTTAGGTTAAGGAATTAACACAGTTCTCTGAAACATGAGTTGGATAGTGAGATACAGCTGAAAGTGGACTGTTGGAAGATGGATGAAGAAGATGTCATTTAAGAAAAGTGCAGGCTCACTAGAGGTGTCTGGTAACTCCGCGTGGCTTAAAGATATATACAATTGTGCCAGATAAATGGTAAAAATGCTAAAATGAATTATGTCTGATACGGCTATAAGAATTGGACAATGGAGAAGAAACTAGAGAGATAGATAAATGGTTAAAACGGTGAAACAAAAGTAAAAAAGTGACATGGGTTGAAACATTCAGCTTCTGGTCTTAAGTAGGATTAAGATTTATCTTTATTACCTCAATTGGGGTAAAACTATAGATAGGGTTGACTGTGGTTTAGTGGTTGAGCGAGTCACCTTTTAACTGAAGGTCGAGGGTTCTATTCTGCTAGTGTACATGCTGATTTGTCCCTAGGTAAGACACTAGACCCCACATTGCTCCTGTATATGAGTGGGTATGAACAAAGATGCACCAAATCAGATTTGATTGGCCTTCTCTGACTAGAAGAGCACTATAATTAGACAGAGTATATAAAGGTGTATATGTGTACAGTCGCTAATAAAATAAAAAGTTTATATGGCCTTAGAATAAGCCTTTTGTCTGTACTTTAGGCAAGGGACTGGGTTTACAGAGTCCCCCATCTTTTGCCACCATATTTCTACAGTAGCTTTAATGACCAGAGAGTGTGTTTCACCTTTTGAAATGGGAAGTTTACTACACAAACAAAGACTCACTTTCTGGTATGGGAAAGCCACTGTAGTTTCCCGGTTTCACCTGTTTGTCATTCCTTCTTACACACTGGACTGTTAAAACAACAATGACCACTTTGAGAATGAGCAGTATCAGTGATGGGTGCTAGAAATAATCTGTAGGTTGGTAAAGAAGACAATTTTTATTTGATAAACCACTGATGCAGATGCCTTCGTAAGCCTTGGTTTAATCCGTATACTCTGTAGGGATACGAATCAAAGTGAGCGCCCAGTTACTGCGCCATCAGCCAAGGAGGGGCTTTGGAAGATAACAGCCATAGGACCAGTCATTGTTTTCCAAGGAGGTTCTTACCCAGAAAGGACTGCTGAATGTTGCTCTGATCAGCCACTGCCAAGCCTGGAGCTTGTCACACATAAGACACACAAATGACCGCCAACCAGGAGCCTATCGCACACTAAACAAAAGGGGCCACATTCCTTGCGTATTCCCACACGGAGACACATCCTGCAGCAGGGGAAGAGTGGGATACTGAGAGTCCACTGGGGGTTGGCTGAGAACGACACTTCCTCTGCCGAGGGCCTTATCAGCTGTGTTTGTGTTCCTTTTTTCCCCCCACTCCCTCTCTCTGTTTTCAGTATCTTCACCCTTCAATCCATCTTTATCGCTTTCTCTTCCCATCCTTCTCACTAGACGTGTAAGGTTGAAGTTTTGGTATAATATTTGCCGTGTTGTGTAGTAGTACAAGGATGCAGCTGTGAAGATGTCCAGACAGGTCTTTCTGTGGACGATAATAAAAACTCTAACTGACGAGTATCAGGGAAAAAAACACGCAGACAGGCTTCTATGAGACATTTGTGTGTGTGTGTGTGTGTGTGTGTGTGTGTGTGTGTCTTAAGGGCATTGGACCACGGTCTCAGCAGAAAGGGAGGAGTAGATGACAGTGTGAGTGGGTTGCTAGTGAAGGAGTGAGGGGGTTGAGAAGAGAGAGTAGGGGAGGAGGAGGAGGAGGAAGGAGGTTAGAAAGGGTCCTCCTGCCTTATATGGGAATTCAACTGCTCTGCTTGTGGCGCAGTTTAAAAGCTGGAGTTAATTCAGTAGAAAAGAGTTCGGTACAAAGCATTACAGGTCATGTAATGTTGTGCAGCTGCTCAGCTTTTACTTCGCATAACTTGAATCTGCGATTCAAAGTCATGACATGATTTGGAGGCAAAAACCTGTAACATAAACATTACACACACAGGCAGAGATACATAAGCACTCTTTGGCTCATCTGAGCGGCACTGGACTTGCGAGTCAGACAGAAACTGGGAGGCAGTGGATTGGGAGGATGCTGGGATGTGAAGGTTTGGAGGTGATGGGGGAAACAGCTGGAGGGGTGGGATAGAGGCTCAGATGGGCTGAGCTGAGCCCAGAGAGAGGAGCTGGCTCCCCCGAGGCCAGGAACACACACGAGCACTGTATGCACACACACTGTTCACCAAATTTCATAGTTTAGCTGTGCCTTGATTTCTCTCCCCATCTTTGCAGAGGAACCAGCTGCTCCAGCTCTTTCAGGACTCTGTCCTTTCCCTCTCGAAAGCTGTGAAATAAACTCTTCACTGAAGCTGCCTCGGATTCCAATCAGCTTTTCACAATGCTCAGCCATGCACACGTGTGCACCAAGACACCACCACACTGACATGTTTTGGTTAGCACAGTGACAGATTTGCTTCCTACTGAGTGCTTTTTCTCTCTCTGTACCTGTCATGAATGTAGCTGCCAGAGGGGCTGATGGTACACGGCCACGGACAGGGGCGACAGAAGGAATAGGGAATAGGGCAGTAATGAAGCCACAGTAGACACACACACACACACACAAATGTGTATTCCCATGACTAGTCCAGTCCATTGCTTTGGTTCTTTCCACCAAGAGCAGCAAGAACCCACAGACACTGCCTGGAGAATCTTGTGATTAATAACATGCTTGTCATGTCGACACTCTCTTCATCTCTGTCCTTAAAAGAGCCACTCTTCCCCTCCTTACCTCCACTCCTAGTCTGTCGGCCATCTAGCAGACAGACTACCGAAAATCGCCCGGGGTCAGCTGAAACACATGCTGGGGACTGCGGCACGACTTACCCGGTCCAGTCTTTCATTCATCTGTGAAGCCTCTGGAGGCCTGGAAAAACGCACACACTATTCTTATGTTCGAATACACACAAATACACACATGTACATAGAAACTCTAAATTGTGACAGATGTGCACAACCCATGCCCAACCTCAATTCCACTTAGGAGTTTGTGCTACGTGGCTGCTCCAGATATTCTGCTCCGAGTGACTTTACACTTTTGTACCTCAAACACACACACACACACTTTGCTGCAGTTCATAACAGACTACATTTTGAATTCAAAAGTCCAAGCCCCTTTCTCCAGACTTCCCTCTGCAGCTGCGCCTCCAGAGCACAGGAACGCGCAACGAACACGGATTTACGAGCACTGTGCAGCATCGGTAACTTTCTGTACATGTCAAGGTTTTTGGATACTCGTTCAAATGACAATGTGATGCCGAAAAAACAACAAATACTCTCAAAAGATCACAAAGACACAAAGTCAACCATCATGCAATACTATCAGATTTGACTGAGGGAGCATTTGTGTGTATACAGCAGCAGCACAGGGGCGGTGGGGGCCAAGAAGCATTTATCCCCTCAAACTGCTTTTATGAGCAGTGGAATTCACACCTGAATCTTTCCTTGTGTTTGTGTTGTGTGTCAGACTCCAACCTGTTTGCCTTCTGTCGTCACATGAAAAAAATAACTTACTGGGCAACTCAAGATCCAATCAGGGTGAATGTATTGAGAAACAGAGAGTGAGAGAGTGGAGCTGATAGGCTTAATCAGCATTGTGTGAATTCATTTCACAATGATTCGAATGTAACGGACATTTGCTTATATTTAAAACGTACTCACTGCAGTTTAAAGTCTCGAGTTTTAAGATCTTATGTAATAGAAATGATCAGAGTAGAGGCTTTGTGCCTGAGCCCCTTTCTAATCTCATTATCCACTAGTTCTGCCCAGCCCACATCACCTCATCAATGATTACGACAAACAGGCAAAAGGAGGAGAAAGAGACAGTGAGAGACAAAGAGCGTGCTGGCAGGCTGCAGAGAGGGGGTGGTCAGACAGACAAGGAGTGAGTCAGACATGCACATATACTCCTACATTTTGGTCCATGCAATAAAAGTGCAAATAATATGTACAGAACAAACGCATATAGATAGCAATAGAGCTGGCTTTATCTGCTAGTGTGCTCGGGGTTAAGCCCTGTAAGACCTGCAGAGTGTATGATGTCAGCAACAAGGGACTCTGGGTGTGAGGTGAGGTCAGAGAAGTGCTGCACTTATGACATCATGTGCTGAGTGTACGCACATCCCCTTTTCACAGGGCCACTTAGGGCAAAAACACAAAGACGAGGTGGTGGGCAGAGCCTGCATGTGTATGACTCAGTGCACTCTGGACACATTCTTACGTCAGCCACTGGAAACTCAGTGCAAGAGAAGTGAGTTCTCCAAGCTGGTTTAATAGTCCACCACCACTTTTTTTTTCAAAATTACAATCTCCCAGAGCATTGCTGGGTTTTGCGATATTATATCCCTCTCTGCCACCCAGCTGTTCCTGTGAGCACAGACCAACACACTGGCTTTTATTATGCTCATCTGACATTACTGAAGTTGGGAGGGGAGACAGCTGTACTTGTGTGGCCCTGGGCGCACCCGTCATTAATGCCAGCCTCACTCCCCTCACCCTCCATCCTTCCCTTGTTCCAGATCTCTCTTGCTCCCTCCTACATTGTTCACAAAACAACACCACGCCCTTTTATAATATTTGCTGACCTATTTCCCGCCAGTCTCCCAATCTGTTCATCCATCTAAGCAAGGTTCTGCACCCTTGCACATGTTTACCACCCCACTATCTGCCACCGAAGTAACCAGTCGTGTGTTGATAAAAAGCTGTGTGCTGTGTGCTGTGCCACTCTGGAGTAGATCATTTCCAAATCAGTTCAAACCAGGTTCACATCTAATGGTTTGTCCACACTCTAATGTGAGCAAGACATAATAAGCAGCCTGCTTTTCTAAGGTCTGTTTGTCGATCAGTACCGTCTATTTTTTACCTTTTCACTGCCTCCCTGCAACTCACACAGCATATTTCTTGTCACAGTTTTGAGAAAGAAAAACCTGGAGCATAATATAAAGTAGTCTTTACTTCAAGAAAAAAAAGAAAGGGAATAAAGTACAAAGGAGCTGAGGCAAGGTCTTTAATGACTTGGATCTGAGCACTGGAAAGAAAAGTATATTAAATGTATTAAATTAAATTTGGTAAAGAGCAAATAGATACACACCAAACTACTAGGGAGCTGAAGTGGGGAACAGGTGAGTATGGAGGAGGAGGAGGAGCAGGTCAGGTGACTGCACTAAAGGAGTATGTAGGCAGGTGGAAATAATGGCTCGATCTGGATTTTAGCACATATGTACAAATATTAGGACTTGAGAAAAATGAAACTCAAAGGCGTTTCTAAACTCCAGCCCTGTACCTCTTTATCTATTTCTTGTGATACATCCTGTGGTGCTTAGAGGTTGATTTCCCACAGTGTATCATTAACATTTTCTCGCTCGTCCGGGTTAACCCCAGTGAGTACATTCTGCTGTTTGAGACAGAGGAGACTCGGGGAGCATGCTGCACTCAGTGGAGTGGGACTGAGGTTTCACCGGAGATCATAACTACATCCTTATTGGCCTCTGAAGTGATACTGTAACCATCGGCACGTCCCTCTTTATAATACACCAATATTTCCTCATGCTTTGCTCCCTATTACACAGTCGTGTCTCTCAGACCTTTATTTTTAGGTCTGTGCACAGACAAGATCCTGTAGAGGTGTCAAAGAAAATGACATGGCGTGCATCTCACAACCCTGCACCTTCCATGTGACACAACACCAGTGACAGACAAGAATGCACATGCCATATTGTCACTGTGGATGCGGATGATATGACCCAATACAGTGCTGGTTTTCTTTTTTACTGCCGATGAGATGCTTTCATGCCTCCAGGCGAAGGGAAAGATAATCTTTGTGCATAAAATAAAAGAATCTGTCGACTTCCTCTAAAAGAGTGTCTAATCACAATGAGTGAGGTGTAATTAATGTTTCACTGGTGTGCTGTGTATGTGCAGTTGAGGGCCGTGGGTGAGAGGATGTAGTGTGCGGTCTCTCTAACAAGCTCCCACTCACCCTAGTGGAGGCAGGCAGGGAAGGCTGGAGTGACTGTGAGGCTGTTAGAGCAAGTGGGTTGCGTTGGATGTGTCCATGTCTATGTGTGTGTGTGCATGCTTGACACTGTGTGTGTATTAGTGTGTGAAAAGTGCGCATGTGTGTCCTTTTGTGTGTGCTGTACTGGGATGTGGAAATTGAATGGAGCCTTTCAGTTCTACTGCTCGTCTCCCCGGGGGTGAGAGACTGGTTGCCATGGTTATCCTGGAATCCTGCCGCTAATGGGTGGGAGTTTGTGTAGCTCTGGCAACCTGGCCTGTCTAGGGTGGAATACGTGTGTGGTGTGTGGTGTGTGTGTGTGTGTGTATGTGGGGGGGGGGGGGGGGGGGGGTTGTTGGGTGGAGGCAACATTCTAGGACAGAGGAGGTCACATTTGTGAGAGCAAAAGCTTTCATTCCTGTATGCTCCTACATGTGCAAACACAGACTTTTGTCATGTATGTGTACTTTACACTGTACCATACACATTTCCCATTCCAATAATGACACTTTCATGTCCACTGGCAAATCTGGGTACTTCAAATCAATAGCACACTACAGCTTCTGATGAAAGTTTCCCGCTAAATGTACTTTACTCTATCTCCTATTAGGCATTAACCGTCCCAAAACTCTTTAATTTACTCCCCAGAGAAAGTCAATTTTATAAAAAAACTTAATAAAGGAGTGTTGACATAATTGTATAATTGTAAGTCTAAGATATACTGCAATGATACAGGTAATCCCTGCACATCTTTTTTTTCTTTTCTTTTACCACAAAGACCCCACTGAACAAGAACACAGTGGTTTGTGAGTAATGAAAATCTCCACACAGACCAGATTTGTGTTGGACAATGTACTGTACTTGTACACAGACTGTTTACTAAACTCAATTCCAGACCTGATTATTGGCCATAAAAGAGATGCACAATGTGTACACATCTACAATAAAAGCACACGCTAATTAGATTGTGGTATTTAAATTGAATAATGAATTGGATACAGATCACTTCATGCACAGCATTCGAGGCAGTGCTTATTGTTCATATAACACACACTCATGATATGCAATGTGAACAGATAATCCTGGTTTTCCTATTCCCAGTGTTCTGGTAGTATAGGGGATCAGTCGCTGCTACAGTCACAGATGTCTTGGCTCCTGTTCCTTTTGGAAGACTGGTCCATACTCTGCATGAACCCCCGTGGATTTAAATCAACTTGGCTCGGGAATTTACTCCCCACCATTCCAGCCATTATGTATGGCCAATTCACACTAACCTGGAAACATTAGGAAATAGGTTTCTCTTGTACCAGATCCAACGCGCATAAAAATAGAAAATCCAAGCTGAAGCAATACTGTGGTTATGATCACGCATGATACTGCTTTGAAATGGAGACAAGGGACCCAGTGATGAAATCATCTGTTATGAAACTTGTATGCATGTGCTGTATGTATAGTGTGTTCTTATAATGCAGAGACTGAGCGATGTGGGCGATGTGGACAAGTGTTTAAATCTAGCAGGCCATGGGGTTGGAAGGCCCTGGTAGAATCACCCCTTGCTTTTTGGCCAGGATTTAGAGCTAAGTTATATAATTAAATAAACATTTCCAACTCTGCTGTTGAAGTCCAGCCACAAGCCATGATCAGCATTTCAGTTGTATTAAAGCTACTGGAAAAGTGTAAGCGTCTATCACATATTTTGGATGATTAATGCTGATTTATGAAGGAGCTGCGGAACACAAGAAGTTCTATTTTGTTGGTGCTTTTAATCTCCTCTGCTCCCTTTTAGATGACCGCTGTGCATGCTTACACTGCCTATGTCCTGTCGGGTGAATATTTTACCATCTTATGTAATGCATTCCTTTTCAGTGTGCTGCTATACCAGCACGCAAAGGAGCAGTGACAGTACTTTTAACAGATTTACCACAGACTACACCAACATCAGTTTCATAGCATTCTCTCATTAAAATCCCAGAAACCCTCTAACCAGGTCACTATGAAAGTTTCCTCTAATCCTTTATTTTGTATGCTCCCTTCTCCCCAAACCTTTTTTTTAATATTTCCACTCACTAGCCCAGACAGCCTTAGCCTTGACTCGGGGCCACCCCATGCTCTCACTGTCCAACTATTTAACTAACCGCAGTGAAACAGCTTTAATTTCAGCTTACTGCTCAGCCTGACTGAATGCAGCATCGCTTGGGGGTCTTTCTGGAAAGCCGTGGTATGGGGCCCAACAGGCAGGCAGGCAGAGAAGGGAGAACAACAGCAGTGTGCAGTTAGATCTCAGAGACCCCAGGGACACATATATCAGTCAGACCAGCCTCCCCCAGGAGTCATTCAGTTAGTTATGGCTCTTTTAAATGCTTCTCTGCACCTCTGCTCAATACACGGAGGTGAGAGTTATTGGATAGCCAATTGTCAGTGGCTGGATAAAAACCCCATTAAGGACTCAACGTCTTCCGAGAGAGTTGAGTGTATTGTCTGCTGTACTTGTTTGTTGTTTTTGTTTTTTTTACAGTATGGTAACAAAAAAAAACAAAAAAAAAAAACAAGGACGAAGCAGTAAGCTACTCAGGTTTGCAACCAAAACATTACAGACGAAAATTAGACCTGGGTCTGTTATTATCACCAGTAAATTAAACCTGCTGTGCTTTCATTACCTTAGAATGAACAAGTCCTCTTCAATAAAGTCGATCATGTTGTACTGTCATGTTTGTCTGCAAAGTCAACAGATTGGTTACAAGATTTCCTCCTTGATGCTACTAAATCCCACACAGTGGTCCTTGAAGTAGTTTCAGAAGTTGGGAGGTGTTTAAGAACAGTTCAACATTTTAGGAAATATGCAGGATATATTTACCTTCTTGCACTGAGTTAGACGACAGGAACCATACTACACTGGGAAATGCCACAGCATCACGAGTAACCAAAAACAAAAAACAATTTGTGATTTTTTTATTTTTTTTAATCTTATATTTCAGTTAATAGTATATGGTCGAACAAAAAGTGAAGAGTTCATGTATAAGCTAAGGTGTGTGTGTGTGTGTGTGCGTGTGCCTGAAAGAGAGAAAGAGAGAGAGAGAGAGAGAGAGAGAGAGAGTGTTTTTGCTGACACAGTAGACTGTGGATTTGTCTGGATGAAGGGGAATACATTTATGGTTTTTGAGGAGTGAGGACCCACACCAGCCACCCTAGGGTCTTGTTATCCTCTCCTATGCTTGTGCTCTTGGGGGCGACTTTAATGAATGCTCCTGTTCCAGCCTTCTTCTGGCTCCAGTTAGGCTATATACAGGACTGGCCCCCACCTCCTCCTCACTGATTGTGCCTGCCTGCATGGTCTTTCCACAGCAAGACTGGAGAGTAAGATGGAGACAGAGAGGAGGCCTGGTGATAGAACTGAATAATTGATGTGAGGTGTTCACTTGGGAACACCTCAAGAGTTTGAACACACACACTGACCACAGTTTATGAACTTGTGCTAAGATGGCACATTAAAACTTTGCCACAGCAAAGATTACTGCACTATTGCTGATTATAAACTAATATGACCTGTATGATAATATAAATGGATGTAAACTGCATAAGAGACATCCAAGAGAGCCAAGCAACAAGTGTCGGGCACCTCCTACTACCTCACGAGTAACGGGAGTTGACAGAGCAAAACAGCCGAGAAACACGAGACAGTAACATGAGTTGAAAAAATGCTACAACACGATAGTCCCCTTTTATGATATTATGATATAAAACAAAAGCCAAAAGCAAGTCTCACAAATGTTCTCAATAAAAGTTCTGTGCACTGAGGAAAAATGGTTCATTTATAAAGTCAAGTGAGAGGTGAAGCAACAACAGCTGTTGACAGTTTAATATTTTCAAAGACAAAAGAATAAAAGATGTTTACACATTAGGCAGTGGATCTCCATTAAAAGGAGATTACAATGTGTCGACAAGCATTAAACATGCTTGTACAGCATTTGGTAAAATGTTGTAGTTGTAGTGCATGGAATGAAAAGTACAATGATGTACAATGATGTATAATTCCTGCTGTATGTCTGTTCCCCCCCCCCTGTATTTTTAGGGCAAGGGTAACAACACTGTTTGTCATGTACTGTACATGGATGTGTGTGTGCCTTTGAATGAGGAGGAAGGCCCAGAAAACTAACACCTCTGGAATGCCCCCTGCAGAGTGAGGACTTCAGGGTTGGATGTGTGTTTATGAGAGCGTTTTGGCAGGAGGACGCAGGGACCCGGTCCAGAATAACGGAACAGCAGTGGAATGTGGTCCAGCAGGGAATATCCTGAGTCAAACACAAGGAGGCCGTGGGGTCTGAGGAGGAGCATTTTGTGGCAGGACTTTTTATAAAGTGTATTTTTTTTTAGTTTTAGGATAGATGAGACTCAGTGGTGTCTGTTGTGCGGCTGACAGGATACATGGATGCCTGCGATTGGGTTTTTATTTGTCTCTTTTCATTTCACACCACAACTGAATTAGAAGACCATGTCCCATGGAATATATCTCAAACCTGTGACTCATTCACTGAAAATCTCTATCCAAATGTGAGAGCCTCAACTGTGGCGGTGTTGAAGTCACAGTGAATATGAAGTGTTAGTGTTTCTCTCCAGGCTGTGCATTAGGCCGGATGCCATGCACCTTCGCCCACATGCCTCCCACGACCCAGCGCCCGTATATACAGGGCAGAATCCGAGCCCAAGCTGCAAGCAGGCAGATAAAGACAATCTCATTGATGTATGAGCAGCTCACTGGTAAAAAAGAGACATCTCTGACACAACCGTGCTTGCAATACCCTTGCTACAGAATCAGATTAACGACGGCAAAAACACTGTGCTAAGGCTTGAAGGCGTAGAGTCATCTTTTGCATATACATATCAGGCAGCTATGGTGAACGTATGTGCGTACATGGCAGTGAACCTGGTTGCTTGCCATAAACCTCAGACCGAAACACTGACAAGCAGCTCAATCTATCAGTTCCTTCAGGAACCACGTCTATGCTTGTAATGACATAAATATGCACTGTGGAGACTATGAATGGCATGTTCCGCCCACAATGTAGTCTAGAGACTACAGCCTTAATACTTTATGGTATTTCTCTTCTGATGAGAAAACATTCAACAAAAAAACCTAATGATAATCTTTTGGGACATCAAAGGGACATTTTATTCTTTTTTTAATCCACATTGTGAATCTACAACTTCACAGTACCACCCACATCACACCAAAGGACATTTGACAAAGACAACCAGCATTCCATGCGCCGTATGACGAATGCCAAATCTGCTCTCGGAAGTATTCCACCTGTTTTGTCTGTGTTTTTATTGAAAAATTTACAAGATTGGTGCCATGTGATGAGTAACGGATGAGTACGAAATAAGGCTGGGTTGCTCGTCTAGCTCATATGCTTTTTCTCCCCTCTCTCCCTCCTTGTCTGTTTCCTCTCACTCTCTTTGTCGTTACTGTTTTCTCTGGCTCGGTCTCTGCCAGACCTCTACTTTACCACAGCCCCTCCTCCTTCGCCTCCTCCCCGAAACCAACTCCTTGGCAACCAGTTGCAGCGTCTCCTAGAAAGGTAGACAGCCTCTCTGTGGTGCCACAGCAACCCAATGCAACATCAGACAGTGAAGCATGCTACATTATTAACCAGGAAAAGCCAAGAGGGGCTGTCGAGGACCAGATCATGGAGAGGAAGGAGCGAGTGACAGGGAGAGAGTGAGAAAGAGACATGGGTGAAGGGAGGTAGAGAGCCTTCTAGTCTAAACTGCTGTTTGTTGCAGTACAAACTTCTGAGAGGGAACAGCGCTTCCGAACGACTGGATATGCATGACCATACGCATAAGCACAGAGAAGCATGCAGTAGTATGCAGAGTGCGAGCAAGTAAGAGAGAAAGTGTGTGTGTGTGTGTGTGTGAGAGAGAGAGAGAGACAGAGAGAGACAGAGAGAGAGAGAGTCATTTTGAAGCGGTTACATTCAGCCAAATCCACAGGGGGATCAATAAGGAACATCTGGGTCTGGGGTGGACAGGGCGGCTTTTGTTTGCTGGGAGTACATTGGCCTGACACCTCACCCAGATTCTCTCTGGGTTTCTACACAGGAGGAGGGAGGGATGGAGGGAGGGAGGGAAGTGAGGAGAAATTGCTGGGGGTGCGATCAGGGAGGGAAAGGTGTTTGCTCTTCTGCACAAAATTGGTCTCTTCCAAGACCAAATATATAACTAAGAGTGCTCACATTAAATTGTGAGAAAGTTTTATTTTATTTTAAGTTACAAATAACACTGTTTTCATATGAAATATATTCTGCTGTGCAACAGAAGTAAATTCAGTGTCTTAATCATTACGTGTAGGGGTCAGTGATATGCAAAAGCAATGGGATCATATTTTGCCCAAAAATGCAAAGCAAATTCAGGCTGAAGTTGTATCTGCAAATGACCCATGACCCACTTAGTAAAATACAAATATTTCAAAGAAACTGATGTCACAAGATGAAAAATCAGACGTTGACATACACTTTTTACAATTTAGGCAAAATGGACGATGTTCTATGACATAATGATCTAACAGTTCTCTATGTAGGACACATACGAGATAATAAAGGGAAATTATTTGCAGAATTATTATTACTGTCAGTGATGATGATGATGATATGAATGTCCAAAAGCTCAATTAACTTCTCACTGTTCTCAGTATTGACTACATATTATCATGGCGAGTAATGAACGAGTGACCAATGAATACAGCTGTCGTCTCTGCTGTTACTTTGTGACAAGCTGATTAGACACTTGTTGATGTATATAGGGCAGGGAGGACGGCATTTGAAGCTTGGACGTGGGATGTCCTCCTTGACCCAGTGGAGGTGGTGGGAGAGAGGAAAGTGGAGAGTTTCTCCCATCACATGCAGGACACCATCACAGCACAGGCAGCTCCTCCAGTTAAACACTGATACATCCTAACACTGTTCCTCCCTGCTGCTGATTGACTGAACAACAAGCTCTAATCTTAGAGGCCCACACAAAATGTGTCTTATGTTGCTCCAGTAATGGCCAATGCCACTACTGACTCACTGTCTATTTTATATATTATTATAGTTTGTATTATCTTAATATTATTCTATTTTTGTATATTGTTGACATGCTAAGATTTATTATTTTTACGTTTGAGTGTATTTGCTACTGTTACAGCAAAACTTATCTTCTGATGTATGATGTAATGTCCTGTAAGACAAACCCTCAGGATTAGGTTAAATAGTTGAATCATCTCCTGTATAATTATCAGAGGGGAACATGGAAAATTAAGGTTTGCATTTGTGAATTATTTGCTTTGTAATTCAGCCTCAGAACAGACAACAACAAACAGGAAATATTGTTTGAGTAAAAAGATGCACTGTCAGAATGATGAAAACCTCTGTTTTTCTCAACGTTGGAGCCAGAATGTTTTTTCAAAGCCATGTGAGCCACATAAACAACAAAAATATTAACTTGGAGCACATCTTTTAATAAACTGAATGTGAATGTATTATTAAAAGCTTCTTGAAGAAATTAGGGAAGTTCACAGATTAATCCTTGACATGTGCTGGAGCGCTGCACAACAACAAAAGAGAAGACAACAAAAGAGAAACATCACCTATTCTTCATCAGGCAGTTGAGTCTCTGGCAGCTCACCCTACTTTATGTTCCTGGAGATTAATGCACTCTCCTCACTCTGCTCTGCACTTTGAACAGCAGGAAACGCACAAATGTTGAAATGTTGAAATGGAGAGACAGACACAGGGAGCACAAATAGAGGCTGAGCGGGACTGAAATGGGCAAAAAAGTAGAGATGAGATGAGAGAGAGGTTGAAGTAGAGAGAGAGGGAGAGAAAAGAGAAAGCTAAAACGAGAAGAGTTGGAGGGTGGTTGAATTGGAGGGAGGGAGAGACACAGACAGAGAGAGAGAGAGAGAGAGAGAGAGAGAGAGGGGGGGGGGGGGGGGGAGCAAGAGGAGAGGTAATGAGGCCAGTGACTGGCTTTACACCTCGTCTCTGTGGAAACTAATTGGGAGAGAGCTGGAGGGCACTAATTTGAGCACTCTGCTGGGTAAATGTAGTGCAACGAACTATGAAGGGTAAATCAATGTTCTACCTCTACCCTACACCTCACTTTCTCTCGTTCTACACCTTAATACTCCCCCTCCCATTATTGTTTCCTTATAAAAATTCAATTGAATTCTGCTCTGCTTGTGGGCATAAAGGTATTGACCTGGGTAGATGTCATGTGTGCTGATGAGGCACGACTCACCAGAGAGGAGAGTGCAGCTAGTTAGCCGGAGAAAAAAAATACATCCAATCATTGGAACTTAACGGCGCAGTGCGTGTTGTTGTTGGTTGGGGCTTCGTGAACAGAAACAAAGTAATATTATTTGTATGCTGCGTCCTTCATCTGCAAACAAGCTCCGTCGTGTCAGTAAAATCAGACCTGACTAAGGGAGCACTTGTGTGTATACAGCAGCAGCACAGGGGCGGGTGGTCAATCAAACTGCTTGTGCATTCACTTCTGAAACTTTTAATGGAGTGTTTCTTAGTGTTTTTAGTCACACCCAAGCTGTTTGCAGCCTTCTCGTGCCATGTTGCTGTTTTACTCCATCTGTTGTGACATAAAACAAAACACTTCCCATGTGAACTCACTTTAAAATGCTTTGGGAGTAAGAGAAATCTAAAGGTTACACACTACTTTTAAGATTGTGATTCAATCTAAGTGGCTGTTGTTCCTGTTCTGCTTTACTGTACTGTACGATCCACCAGTTCACTTCACAATGAGGATACATTTTATTCCCACAGTGGCACGAACGTAATGATCGAAATGCAGCTCTGCTTACTTGTAGAGCATTGTGTACAGAGTGTGTGTTCTGTTCTCTCCCAGGGTGGTATGTTGTCTGATGGGAGGAAAGGAAGCAGAATGTATAGTAACCCCCTGTGGTGAGCCCAAGGGTGACAGAATAGGGAGCCAGAATTTGAGTCTTAAGGGGAATTATCCTCACCCTCAGGCGTGGGGATATAACAGGCTTTTCAGCCTCACATAAGAAAAGAGCCCTGCTCTCGTCAACATACACAGTAAGATTCAACAAAAGAAAACAAAGACTGCGCTTTGTACGTTAACAGAAAAAAAGGAGATTTCAGTGCTTGTTATTCACCAGAAACAGTAGTTTTGATTTTAGGTTTATGCACGTGGCTTTATTTGCTGGGGAAAATTACATTAAAGGGATAAAATGAAGTAGTTGCCTTTGAGGATGAGTGAGTTTGTGTGTGTTTGTCTAACTCCACCTTTCATTATTGTACTTGGAGGATGCTGATCTGCTCTGCTCAGCACCATCTGCCCCCCTTCTCTTAGCGACTGTGCCTTGCAGCTCGGCCCCCTGGGAAATAGCTGTGGATAAGTTATTCAATTAGAGGGGCATTATTGGCCCGCTCTCTCCGAGGACAGAGCTGATGATGCTGTGATTATACCGCTCTGCATTCCTTTATGGCTCAGCACCCTGTCTGTGTGTGAGCACGCTTGTGTGTGTGTGTGTGTGTGTGTGCGCGCGGACATATGCACTTTTGGTTGTGTGTTTCTGGGTATGTGTGTAACTGCAAATCAACAAATAATGTGTGTGGGGTGAGTGGATGTGGAAAGAAGGTGGGGGTTAAAGAAGAGGGCTCTGTCAGAGATACAGGGAGACTTCATTTGAGTTTGAGTAGAAATACACAGTCACACGAACACATATGGGCTGACCACGCATCATCTCAGAGAGAATGGAGCCATGCCACTTCTGAGTGACTAATCAGTGCGATATGGAGTGTGTCTGCAGAGACTTCCACTGGCTTTTAAATGCCCTCTCATTGCAGAAGCAATCTCAGCAGTAGACGTGTTACCATTCAGTAAATTATCATCATGATTTCATGATTATGGTGAGCAACTGTTAAAAGAGTGCTCCAACACTTTGATCTATTTATTTTTTAGAATAATATCTAGTAGACGGAAGTGATATTATCAATGCCCTACTGCAGCACTAAATGATTTTTTAAGAAAAGTAACTGCCATCAGATTATGATTTCAATGCAATTTGCAAAAGCCGCAAATACGTCTATACCGAAGGTGTCAATAAAATGACAAAAAGGATTCTTAATGACCTGTCACACTGTTTTCTATGTTTGATCTATTACCTTCATGCAGATGTTATAGAGTGAGAAATGTAAACCAACCGTCTCATTTATTCCCTTGTCTAACACTCTACAAGGACAGAACTCTGAAATGTTTCTGAATAAATGTTGTTACTTTACTGGTTTGTTTTACAGTGTTTACTGTGTTTTATATAGATCTGGTCTTGCCTACATTTTTATGTGCTTTTAGGGTGGATGCAATACCTATTTACAGGGCAGGAGCGATATTAGTTTTTGTGAATTATACATCTTTTCTTAGCTTTTTATTTTCTCTGTTGGATTCTCTATTTTCTCTGTGGGCACAGTAAATAATGTTTCATTTATTTCACCTCTCATCCAAGATGCTGCAAACATCTTCAAACTTAAAGGAATACTTCACTGATTTGCTTTTAACTTTGTATTACTAGAATAGGGGCAGTATTTTTGAAAAGTTGTCGAGAAATATCTTCATTCTTTTTTTTGTTACGTGCCCACCAGTAGGGGCACGGGAACCTCATTCCCAGAATGTAAACAGTGTCCGCCATCTTTGCTAACCGTTCCGCTAACAGGACCAAGTGTCACTGGTGGGCACGTAACAAAGACAAGAATGAAGATATTTCTCGAAACAGTGGAAAGTTTGGGAAGCACATTTTTTCAAAAAATATTCTATTCTAGTAATACAAAGCTAAATACAAATCGGTGAAGTATTCCTTTAACTCAAGCAAGTCTATTCACCCAAAACTATCTACCGAAGTTGATAGTGTGCTGACTGAGAACCTGGTTCTGCCATAATATCTGATCTTACAATATACTTTTTGTCCCTACATAATTATTCAACCTTTTTGTTTTAATCACAGAAATATATCCAGGTTTGGATCAGAAAATAAAAGGTTTACTGTAATCTCCGTTACCCTTTGTGTCATGGGTTTAAAGACATTTTCTTGCAATTGGTGGGTTGCACTGATGACTCGTATTAATAAGGTTCCAGGTTTGAATCCTGGTTCAACAGGGGCTTTCTTTTCTCTGTGTTCTCCCACAGTCCAAAGACATGCAAATATTAACAGGAAGCAGGTAAACTTCAAGATTATGAAGGGCTTTGTGTGTGATGAGGAAGACCTTAAACTGGATGCATACATAACCATGCAGAATAGATACAGATAAACAATTCACTTAATGCATCCAGGCATGCGGATGCAATTCACCTCAGTCCGCATAATAAACTGATTAAGGATCAAATATAAGCTTGAAACAAACAAACTTACTGGTGGAAGCATGGTCTTGTAAACAAAGAGAATATGTCTGAACACACCCAGGCTGAATATAACCTCCCCGCACAAAACTCCTCCCCTGGGAACACAGGTAGCCCTCCCACCTGCTCAGTGATAGATCACCAAGATTTCAGGTTTTGTGGTCAGAACATGGACAGTACACTGCTTGAGAAGATATGGATGAGACACATTTTCTGTCCAATGGAGAGGGCTTCACAAACCCCAAATCCAAACACATCTCGTCTCTGCGGACCAGTGACGTGGTCTTTAAAGTGCTGCCATGATGGGTCTACCCTATCTGCCCAGTGCAGACCCACAGATGCCCTCCCGTGGGGGACAGCCTGGAGGAGAGCAGGGCAGCGGGCCTGGAGCCTCATCTGCTCTGCCCAGAATACAAATAGGTCAGTGTATGTTGGGAAAGGAGGGGCGTGGAGAGGGACACACACACACACACACACACACACACACTGACCATGAACAAGAAGGGGTCCTGCCAGCTGAATTCCTCCATTGGCTGTGATGGGAAGGGCCATCTGGTATCAATGTGGGGAAGTCAAGCAAGCTTGTGCACACATTCACACACTCACACTCACATGCACATGCACGAACACATGCACACACACACGCGCACCTGAACATCGTTTCAGTGACCTTTCATTCAGAGTCTACTACATGCAATAGTCGTTCATCTTTAACACTACTCAGCTTGGACAGATACAGTATGTCTAACATGCAGCTGTCTGTAGACTGACTCACGCAAACAAACATCATGTCCATTGAATAAAACATCCTATCCTTGTAATTACCTAATGTGTTTACTTCTGCATTTTTACCCTGAATTATTCATGAACTATCCTCTTTTTTAAGCCCATGAAACATTTAAACTGCACTGAGTTTTGAAGAGAAAGGCCTTTGTTGCAGGGTTTCTTACTGTTTTACATGTTACATATTGCAAAGGATCAAAGTAAACTACTCAAGCCAACTCAGCATCAGTGCAATTCTATGGTACCTAAAGGTCCATTGTGTATAAATGTATACAAATTGTCGTCCGTTGCCCCAGAATGAGGCTTTTATCAGTAGCCAGGCCAGCTCTACAGAGGCTGCCATTTCTGGATCACCCTGTCTTTACAGTTGACAAACTTATTTTGAGTTTTGATGCTAACTGAAGGCTACTTCTCCAGCACACTTGAAAAGGAAGGATGAGTTGACGGACATTCAGCTGCAACAGGTAACTTCCCCAATAAATGTTGGTGAATTTTACTCACTGAATTTTTTAAAGCTATTTTCTTGATGATGCGTATTTCAGAGAAATCTTTAGCGAGAGAAACCTGAAACTACAAGGCCTCTAAAATCCAGTAGATCTGAATTCCAAACACGCTGGACAATGTTTAATCCATATTTTGACTCTGCGTTTACGACTAATTCAATTTTTGTTTCTCTGTTCTCAATCTTCCAGATTTCTCCTGTTTTGGAAATTCCTGGATGTAAGAAACAGCTTAGCCTGGATAAAAATAGACATTGTTTGTCTGTGATGTAATCCTGGCTATATTCTGAAGTTTTCTTTTTGCTGTTGGTGCCGGCTCAACATATCGCTGAAAAGGGAAACTGATTTACTTTGGCTCAATAACAAAACCCTGGCCTGATGAGGGAAGGCTTGCACAGAGTAAATCAAGTAGAAAATAAGCTGGGCTGAATTATTTTCAAAAGCCAGCACGCTATTAAGCCCAAGCAAGGCTCATGGCAGCAGCTCATGAAAAGAAAACATTTCAGGGTTTTCCATCATACAATGTCGTGTTCTTAATATCAGAAACTCTTGGCAGAGACTTCAACTTAGAGGACACCAAGCGCTCAACACCAGCCTCATGCAGAGGTGTAGGGAAACATGTGAAACACAAAATGTATATTAACTCTACACTCACTTCACTAGGTACACCAGTTGAAGTGCTTATTAATGCAAATATCAATCAGCCAATCACATGGCAGCTACTCAGTGTATCAAGGCATGTAGACATGGTCACAACGACCTCCTAAAGTACAAACTGTTCAAGGAAAGGTGATTTGAAACGACTTTGAACATGGTTGTTGGTGCCAGATGGGCTGGAGTGTTTCAGGAGGTGCTGAACTACTGGGATGTTCACACACAACCATCTCTAGAGTTTACACAGAATGGTTAGAAAAGGAGAAGATATCCAGTGAGCAGCAGTTCTCTGACCACAAATGCCTTGTTGGTTTGAGAGGTCAGAGAAGAATGACCAGACTGGTTCAAGATGATAAAGGCAAGAGTAACTGAAGTAATCACTCCTTACACCCAAGATGATCATCACTGAATGCCACCCCTGACACTTTAATGTCCTCTGCTTATGCCAGTGGCAATGTATGCGCGAAGAGAGTTGATAACGTCTGTATGAGCACTTGTTCATGTACTTTGTCTTGATATGGCAGACACTTAACAAGTCAAAGCGATCGACCTGTAAATTAACCTTAGAAATCACATTTAGCAGTGAGCTTGGAACATGGAATTGATTTGTCTCCCAGACATTCGCACCTTCTCAGAGAGACGCTGCCATTTAAACTATTACAAATTGAGTCCTCCCCTCCTTCACTTGCTTTGCTGAGATACGTTCTGCACCATGGCTCACAAATATCTCAAGCATCCTTGTCTCTGCCCACCACAGTCTTATGTCTGGGGAAAAAAATCATTTGTTGTGCAGCAATCTGCATCTTTTGGATTAACACCCCCATTCTACTTCCTTGGTATGCCCCCGCCTCACCTCTCTTTCTTCCTCCTTCTCTTTCTACACACATCCATCTCTATGATTATTTAAACGGGTGCCAGAAAAACACTGTGACCCATCTAATTTGGGCTGTGTGAGAGCATAGAGAGGAGAGAGGGGCCCTGCAATTCTCCACACTCCCTTTTTACTGAGCGGGGAAGTGGCGGGTGAGAGAGAAGCTGTTGCCATGGCTACATGCTGGCAGCTTCTGTCCTTGTATTTGGAGAGCACTAGCTGTTCCTTCTCTACTCAAACTCCTGGGAGGGAGGGGAGGTGAGGGAGGAGGACGAGGTGAGGAGAGGAAGGAGGTGAAGCAGGGTGGGTGGGTGTGTATGCGAGTGGGTGGGTGAGGGAGTCAGGGAGGGTTTGAGCTGTCAAAAGGGAACAACACGAGGTCTCTCCGCCACAAAACCAAAGGGCTGCTGGCTGGGAAAAGAGCAACAAAAGAGTAACGCTGGGGACTCTGGTGGCTGATTACACACACACACACACACACACACTAGTTTTGATGACAGGCTTGACAGCAGCAGGGTTGTGTGGAGGAGTGGCGGTGTGTAATTGCTCCAGTGCTGCCATACAATCCAGGTGTCTCCATTGCCCGTATGAGGAGGCTCATCTCTCAGCCACTCCTCACTGTATACTCTGGTTTAAAAATTCAGAATACAGCAACATAAAGCATACCATGATCTAATTTTCTCACCTAAACATGTTTGATTCACGTCCTGCCACTGATGCCACGGTGAAAATTTCCGCAAGGTGTTGTATAGTCACTCTGTGGCTCAGCTGCTGCTGTTTCAATCGCAATCACTCATTGCAGCTCTTCTCGAGTGTGCATACGTGAGTAAGGTATTTCAGGATGACTGCAGTGTCACAGGCTCCACCCTGGGCTCAGACACCTTGTAAAATGATCTCGGTAACAGATAGCGATGGAATGGACACAATACGGAGCAAGCAGTTTTGAAACACACAAGTCTCCTTGTTACTTTTCAAGCTTCTCTTTCATCCACTTAAGCTGCAGCAGCTAATGTAACATTACTTTGTCAACTAATCCAAAGTACTGTGTTTCTGCTTCTTTGTGCTTTATTTTGGGTTTGTTTCCTTCTTGTGTGGAGAGTGAAAAGTGTGAGATGCTTCGAACAGTCAGCCTTCGTCAAATGTGTCCTTACAGCTCGCTTTTTTGCGACCGTGTTTGTCTCTGTATTGGTGCTAAAGTTCATTGCAGGGGTGTGTTTGTGTGTGTGTGTGTGCGTGTGCGCGAGGGCTTTGCGGTTGCTATTAGACACAGCGTGCTGAGGCCCCGGTGGTCATGCTGAAGCGTCCCCCTCCCGCCCCCACAACCCCAACCCCCCCCTGGCAGGAGGCTGACCTTGGCAGGGCCTGACAGAGAGCTGGCCTGGGGGGAGATGCACGGAGCTCCACGCCAGCCCACTGAGCCAACCCACTGAGCCAACCCACTCAGTCTGTGCAGGTGTACTGACGCCTGGACAAACACACACACACACACATGCAATGTACACACCAACACACTTGCATGCATAGCCACTAGACCAGGGGAGGCCCCCCGAGCAAGCAGATGTCCTACCCATCCATTTTTCAGTGTTATTACCTTCTTTTGGATTTCTCATGGTCATTCTTGTTTCTCTCCATTCTGTCATGTATTTCTACCTCTAACTGTCTCTTCTAGCTCCGTTTAACTTCTTCATTTGATTTAAACCAACAGCATTCTTTTGCATAGTGCAAAATAACAGACCATAGGAATGTGCTGAAATCAAACTTGTCGTAATGTCTATAGTATCCCAGTTATTCAGCACAATTAACAGGATTTGTGAGCTGTGTTTCACAACATATAGTGCTACATCCTTGGAAGTTGCATTTTTAGTAAATGACCCATGTGCACCAATAAATAGATTTATAAATGTATATAGTGTGTATATCTATAGATCAATAATTCATACAGCTCTCTTTACCAGTGTGCATTACTATGGTATCCATATAGCAGAATATTGTATGACTTAAGTGAGACCTGTTCATCTGGGAGCTTCTAACATGAAGGTCTCACTGGAGGTTTAGACCTAAGCCAAACCTATCATCTGCATACTGATACGTTGAAGCAGATACTCTTGAGTTATATACACTGCAGCGATCTCCTTGTCTAAATCCCTAGCCTGCATAATTTACTGTGAAAATCCAGAGATCTGTTCTTGTTTTTTTTTTAATTATCAAAATAATATACATAGAATTACTACAAAGCCATCATGGTGTTGTGTTCTGTAAGAAGTGGCCCGTCTGAATCAGCTACAGCGCAACACAACACAAAACACAACATATATGAAAAAATAATGAAAGAAAGGCAAAACTTTATGGTTAATTTAAAAGTCCACTTGTGACTTTTTTCAAGCATGAAAAATAGCAGGTCAGCATTCTGTATGGGACGCTATATATTTATAAGGACTTAAAAATAAACTAGTGATAACACTGAATTGTAAATTAGTAAGAAATAAGATAACTATGTGTCAAATTAGCCCATTTATGTATGTACACAAATGCATGAGGTAGCAGTCTACACATGTTTTTGATGACCTCACATGGCCCACCTATAGTACCTTCAATGCATTTTGGGAATCACTGATCTACACTATAGTTACACATGAAGCATTATAATGCAAAAAACTATCATGAATCATGAAGTTATTCAAGCACCAGGCCACATAAAAAGTCAGTTAAACTCCAAAATATCCATCCATTTATCCAGCCATACAACTTTTCCTTTGACGGTCATGGTGGGAGCTGGAGGCAGTCCAGGCTGACATTGGTTGAGCGTCAGTGTCCATCCTGGGAATATTGCCAGCATATCACAGGGCCAAAATAGAGACAAACAACCTGTCACACACACATTGACACCTGCGGTCAATTCAGAGTCACCAATTAACCTATTTTGTTGTGTGAAATGTCAGAGCAGAGCCTTGGTTCAAATATATTCTGTAATGTAGCAGGGGAACTTTGCTGTAAAAACGAATCGTGCCATTTTGAGCACAGTGAGAGTCACAACATGGACCATTCACAGATTTTGTGTTTGACAGTCGGCGAGAGAGAGAGAGATGAACAGGTTGGGGGTCAGTTTATTGTACTTCTTAGATTTCCTTTTCGAGGACAGAAGCCTTGACATTTTGTGCATTAGACTTATTGTGTCGGACATTCACAGTGTGATCAGAATGCAACTGCGGGGGATAAAGAGAATCTCCAGAGGTGAGCACTTCATTGCCTTTAAACCAAGACTGTCTGTCCACATGAACGGGTCATGACAGTCTATGTGTTTATTAGAATACATCCTATTTTCAAGTTGTTTTCAAGGTCTCAAGTTCATGCTTTGGGTTTGAACATTCTTTTATTCATACATATTCTTTTATGATTACATTCAAAGCATTTACTTGGAAGCCTTTGAACCATTAGGTATGCATGTGACATTGCTTGTAAATGTAAATAGCAGCAACTCAATGCATTTTTGCATGTAGACAAAGGCAGGACGATCTGCTGAAGTTCATATTGAGAGTCTCAATGGGGGTAAAGGTGAATTAAATAACTTTACACAAGTTTGTTGGTCAAATCATCTCTTGGGTTTACAGAAAATGGTCCAAAGAAGAGAACAATATCCAGTGAGCAGCGGATATATGGTAACAACTATTTCAACTAAGGTATGCAGAAGACTATTTGTGAGGCCCAAAATGTCTAACCTGTAAAAGCTGATAGGCTAAAGCAAAATAAGAAATCAAATTCCACACCAGCCACTTTATTAGGTAACCTAAACCTAATTAAAGTGGCTGGTTGGTGTAGTTATAAGTCAACCAACAATATCAGAATATCATCTATCTCTTGAGTGTTTTTTTTCCTCCCCCTTTCCCCCCTCCCTCCCTCATGACTGTGCAGAAAAAGGTTGTGTTTAGCGTCTCTGTTCCCAACTTCCTTGTCTGGCATGTCTGTTCTTTCAGTCCAGAGTCTAAAGTTCAGCTAGAGACAACATGAGCGGAGCATCACATCGCTCACCCGTAGCATTTCACAACTCACACACACACACACACACACACACACACACGCATGTGCACACACACACACACACACACACACACACACACACGCACACACACACATTTGCTAAGTCAAACACAGGCTTCCTTTGCCCAGTAAGAATACTGGCCCCCTCAGTGTGAACATTTTATAGTGTGTGACTAAATGATGAATGGTGTTACAATAATTTGATGAGAGTGGGTCAGATGATGCAAGGGAGAAGTGTGTAATGATAATGCTTCTCTTGATGCCTTACAGCTTATTATACTGCACCACAAATGATCCCCCCAGATGCCCTTGTTGTCTTTGAACTGCTCCCATTCCAGGGTGATACATTTAGGAACCTGTCTGGAAACGGCATAGCCTTGGGAGAGGTGCTTGTATCTCAGGTGTTTAATAAGCCCTACTGGGGACAACAGCAGGAAACTAGAAGCTCTGACTCGAGCGCTCAATCAGATAACTCCCTTCACGTGACTTATCCATCCCTACAGTGTCCCCTCCCCCAAGTCCCTCACACCATCTCCCAGCATCCTCTCTCATTCTTCCTCCTCTTCAAACTCCTCAACAGATCTCTGCAGCTTCGTACTCCCGTTTCCACCGACACTCCTCCCTCCTCCACTGCCCTTGGAGCGCTTGTTTTGCGCTCCTCTCTGCCTGCCTTCCTCCAGTGCATGCCAGGATTCCTCAGGCACCAGTTGCACAGTGAGGGTTTCATTTGAAAAGGGCTCCTAAGGACATCATTACAAGGATCATCACCAGGCCTTGTGGCTGATGTTACATTAGTGTCCCATCACACACACACACACACACACACACAGATTCCTCAAAGTGCCTGTTAACTAGTCAGTCTTATCATCATGCAAATCATCTCCGAGATTGTTAATATCACATTAATCTGTAATTGATCATTCTCATGTATCAATACACAAGATGAATAACCACGTCCGCCATTTGGTCTATCCATGATGGGCTGCATTTCAATGAGATCTTAATACGGTCAAGTGGATGGCACATATATCAAATGATTTGCAATAAAATGATTATGCAATACTTTCAAAAGCCTCAATGTGCACAGAGTCAGGGGGCAGACCCTCAGGAACACCAGGGCATTTCCTATGTTGACCTGAGAGATGAACTGTCAACTTGATGACTTTCTCAGAAACTATCGTCCTCAAATGCAACTCTCACTTTAACCCTTATATGTCAAAAACGTTTTTTTTGTTATTTTTGTGTACCTGCTACTTCACCAATAACAGTTTATATAGAAAATGGTTAAATGAGGGGGAGACTTATAGAAAGAAAAAAGGTCTTTTTTCTTCTTTTTTTTAACCGTGCAGACCATAAGTGATCAAATTAAGTGGATACTACAGAACAGAAAAGGAAATCAACAGAAAATGACAGGAACGTATTTGAATGTTTGAAGCTGAGTAAGGGACACGTTTGTCAGTCGACATGATATTTTTACTCCCTGATGATTTGTTGCCATCAATATGTTAATACATAGAGTTAGGCCTGATAGATTGTACCAGTCTGTCCCCAGACATAAATTAAATGGCATGCATGCTACATAAAAATGGATGTAGTCTTCCACTTTGAAAAGTGAAGCCCAGCAAGTGTGACAGCCATCGGGAGTGACTGTTGGTTGCAAAAATAACTCAGTTTGAATAGAAGTCAATGGGAAAGTGAGCCTACTTCTCACTTCATTTATTACATCAATAAACATTTTTCCGAGGAGTTAATGTTTTCAATCACTAGAGCATGGTGTCAATTTTTTAAATTATGTTCCCATTTATTTACAGAATTGATGAGTAGAGTGTGTAGACACCAGTGTGACTGACAGCTAGAACCATCCAATAGGTGCATGGTTGCAGATCACATTGTGGAGTGCATGTTCACATATTATTGTCTTTTCTTTTTTTACCCGTTTGAACCCGTGTAACATACTTATTTTCACCATCATTTGGTACACATGTGAATCTGATGTGAATCTCATTCACACTGGCTTCAGCTCAAATATACTGTAGTTGAAATGAAACTGGAAAAAATACAAAAATGCAAAACCGTCACAAACATTACACTTTTCATTATGGCCACATCATCCCTCCTCTTTCCATTCATGCATTCATTTAACCAACCCTTCTTTCCATTGGACACTCAGAGCCCCTCCTACACATGCAGCCAGAACATACTTCTTAATTCACCCATACACAATCACCCAGCCACCTCTCCATCCAGCAGACAACCTTATTAATCTAGTCACTCTTTCCCTCCATCCCTTTTGTTCCATCCATTCGTCTCCACCCAACCATTTTAACATCCATTCATTGCAAACAGAAGACATACAGTATCTGGTGTGAAACAGGGTGAATATTAAGTGGGCAGCAGTTGGATTAGGCTTACAGTAACACTGTAAATAGCCTTTTTTTTCCCCATCACTGTCTCCATCATCTCTGTGTCTCTCAGCCACGATAAACCCTGCTCCATGTAGAAAGGTAAGAGCACCATCATACATGCAGATGAGTCCTGCTTCCTTTACCTTAATTAGAGCTCCCAGGGGAGTGACTGACTGTGGGAGCTCAGCGGCATCAGCATCAGCATCAGCATCAGCCTCTCGTTCCACAGAGACACCTTTCATCAAGCAAGAGAACACCAGGAGAGAAAACTGACATGGGTATAGCAGCTCAGGCACTATACGGAGGATAACTTAAAAGCAGTCATTATGAGGAAGTGTTCCAGCAAAGCTAATCAGTTAAAACAGCGGGCAGAAGAGTGACATTTTATTCTTGTAGCAGGAACTAAAATGATTCAACATTTGCTGTTTTTCTTCTGACTTCGAGACTAAACTTTAGGTTATGGACTTATGGTCAACACAAGCCTTTAAACACGTGTTTTATTTTATGTAGATCAATTCTTGTGAATAAATTACTATTCAACTATATTTTAAAGACAAACACACTCCTTTCTTTGACATCTAGGGCATGACAGTTTGTACAGAGCCTGATGTGACTTAAGTCATTTTGTCTACTGTTTTGAATACAGTAGACACATTTAAAAGGAAACTTAAATGAATAAAACATAAATGAATCATCAAAATAGAGGCTCTTTAGCTTCGGGATCTGGACTACTAATTGATACATTATACTATATATATACTATACTATTAGACTATATTTCGTTATTACTATTACAGCTCCAGTGTCAGTGCTGATCAGAAAAGGATGGAAAACGACACCACAGGAGGATATAACCCAGTAATAATGTTTTTAGTCTAGTGAATGAAATATTTGTCAAGGGAAGCAGCTAATCCTCAAATTTAGAAGCTGCAGAGGAAATGTTAATGAAAAAAAGACAATTCCTTATCAAATAGTTCCTTGGTAAAAAAGAAAAGAAAAAAAAGAAAGAAATTTTTACAGTTCCACTGTCAGTAACTCCCACTTTTTTAAAATTTATTTTAGGAAGCAACGTCATACGTTTTTATTTTCAATTTCAGTTCAATTATATACATATATATAGTTTTAATTTTATTTAACTTTTAGAGAAGGGTCACTTAAAAACAGATCCAAATATTTAGTCTCTGCAACTGTGGCACGACTAAGAAAATAAATATATAGTTGGCTAAATCAACAAAGTTCAAATTTCTAAACTAAACCCACTTCTCCACACCTTCTCCTCCTCCTCCCGTCCCCTTTAAACGGGGAGGTGCTCCGGTGCGCACCCCCAGCCCGCGGATCTCCGCTGCGCTCCGGGAGGGGCAGAGAAGGACCTCGGTGTGGCTGAGAGCGCGGACACGTCGGAAACCTCCCCGGTGGGGCCCCCATGTAATTCGATGCATGCTGTTAAAGCTTAGAGTATATTGTCTTCCCTTTTGCTTATGAAGCCTCCACCCACTGGCCCACCCTACATTTAGCGGATCATGTGACTCGGGGTAAGTCATTTGCAAGTACAACAGTTCTCTGTGCGCTCCCATTCATTTCCTGAGAACTGCCTAAGCTGAGCAGCTGAGAGGCAGAAGGGGAGGGTGCTGATCACTCACACACTCACACACACACACACTCACACACACTCACACACATACATACAGTACATACACGCACAGTGAGAGGAGAGAAGAGGGAGAGGAGGCGAGGAGACAGAGAGGGAAACACTGTCCTATAGTCTCCACGGCTCTGCAGCTTCTGACAAGGTCTGTGCATTTTTCCTCACCCTGTTCCTCTTCTGCTGCTGCTGCTGCTGCTGTTTGCTTCATTTGTGTCACAGTGTTGGGCTTTGTGCTCAGTGCATCCTGTTTAGCTGTCATTGCTCTGTCAAACCAGATGACAACTCAGATCACATACGTGTCTGGTGTCTGTCAGTGGAGGGGAAAGAGTCTGCCTGCATTCTGCTCGACTGGACATGTAACTCTCTCAAACCTAAGTGAATTCATAAAAGCTGTCATGACAAGTGAAGGGGGACAAAAAAAGTGATTATACACTGACTGAGTGGCTGTGGACATGCAGAGCATCCTGACTTTACAGTGCAGGCACCAGCTGTGGAATCTTTGTGTCACTTATTTACCTCGAATCAACTTCAAAACACAGCTTATCAGTGCAGCACTGTTAGTGCCGTGACGTTGAGTGGATTTTGCGTGGAGTGTGGAGTGAGACACACACTCTCCCTCAGCACTTCTCACTGGAAAGAAAAAAAGTTTGCTGCTTGTCAAGAGTTTTGTGACTTGTCTGTAGAGCGTTGTTTTGTGCGTGTGTGTTAGTGTGTGTGTGTTTGTATGTGTTGTTTGACTGACCTTGTCAGGAGCAGTAGTCCTCATAGAGACCAAAACCTGGTCCAGAACCTAATTTCTGAGGAACTGGTTAAGTTTGGGGCTAAAATTTAAATTGTGGTCAGGTTAAGTTTAAGGTTAAGCATTAACTGGTTGTGGTTAAGGTGAAAGATGAGGCTTTGTTTAAGCTGTCACTGCAGTGTCATAGGAAGAAAAGTTCCGCAAACCTCGGTGTGTGTGCGTGCGCGTGTGTATGTGTGTGTGTGTGTGACTGTGTGAGAGAGAGAGAGAGTGGTCTATGGTAGCAGCTTAAAGATACAGAGAGAAGGCTGTTAGCAATGGGTTAAACATTAGGAGGCTCGGGTAGCGGAGGAAGGACACTGGGGGGGAGGTGTGTGTGTGTGTGTGTGTGTGTGGGAGTGTTGCAGGGGTGGTGTCTTGGATGTCATCGCCAGTGCTCTCACTTCCAGTGTAATAGTCATTGGTATTGATGGGTGGCTGTCAGAGAGGCAGAGAGCCACCAGGCTGGGGAGAGTGGCCGGGGGCTGGCCCTTGGCTGTTATTTTCAATTACAGGGGACCAGGGCAGAGCTGACAGCAAAGGCATTTGTACATCCAGAGAGGGGAGGAGGAGGAGGGGTGTGTGTGTGGTGGCAGGAGGACAGGAGGGAGGGAGAAAGCTGGTGGTGGTGGTGGGGGGGATGAGACTCTGGCCTCTGCTCCTGGGTTTGATGTGGAAACTGAGCACTGACCTCTGTGACTTTACCCTGCGTTAAGGAGAGGCCCTGCTTTGCCTTTAACTGTGTAACAGCCATGGGGTGTGAGTTTCTATGAATTTAGGTGGGGGTGTTATCTACAAAAAAATGATGAAGGGGGTGATGGGCTATTATGTGTAGCAGAGACCTCCTGTAGCTCACGGATGTTCAGCGAGTGAGATTAGTGCCCATTTAAACTCTCACTTAAATCCATTTACAAAAGGGCCTTCTCCCTGTGCATGAATAAGCAGGCTGATATCACCACTCATGTGGAGATTCTATATCCAGGAGGAGCTGGTACAATACTCGGCATCGATATCTCTCCAATACTCGCTGGAAAAATCACTGGATTGAGTATCACAAAAAAAAGAAAGAAAAACATGAAATGTAACCAAAAGACTCAATCTGCTCTAAATTCTTTACTAAGCACAGGCTGTAAAAATGTGGGCTGTTCTTTTCTTCTTTACAGGAGCAGAATGTTTGTTATACAGTTGGAACACTGTTTTGGAAATGGCTGGTTGTGACCAGGTGGTAGATGCATCAGCGTAAGTGTGTTGTAAAAAGCTTGATGATTTAAAAGATTGTATCATATCAGTTGATACTCAAGGTTGAGTTTTTGGTGTTGCTGGTGTTTAACCACCTTTGCTTTACTGTATTAGCAAATTATTAATTGTAATTGCAAATTTCCCCATGTAGGAAGAATCAAGGATTATCTTATTTTAGAGTGTAGAAAAGTCATGTCTCTAAAAGTATTATTTTTCTCAATTAATCCATTAGTTGTTTGGTACATAAAAAGATAATGATGAAAATGATGATTAATGCTTTTCACACATTAAAATTACATCATTAAGTAGACATAATCAGCCCATAAACCAGAAAATATTCACATATAAGATGCTAAAATCAAAGAATGTTTGTTTTTATTAATACAAAAATTATTAAAATATTTATATAAACAGTCTTGTGAAAATAAGCATATTTTTGCAGTGTATTTTACTGCTAAAATAAGTCTTTCAGCCGAATTGACTGTGACGCATCATCAAATTTGTGTCTGAGAGCCTCATTGACAGCTCAACACGAAAGTCCCAGAAACAATGGTGGTGTAATATGACTGACTGATGTGCACTCCTAACTGTATCAGCAGTGCATGTGTAGTTTTTGTAAAGAAGGGAACGAAACAGCGTGAAGCAGCAGCAGCAGCAACAGATTGAAGCGACTGTTGTGCTGAAGATATTTCACATTTTCTCACAGTGGCACACATGGTAATATGTCCACTTACTGATGCACAGAATGAAGTTCATTTGAATAGTCACGCATGTTGGAAAAAGTAAACAAACTATATAGTCACAGGACTCAACCAAACAATTACAATCATCGGAGTGGTTTGTGGCTTTTTTTTTCTTTCAGCATTTTCCATAAAGCAGGTTTTATTCAGTTGTTCTTTTCAACTGTTTTGATTGGCATTTTCAGATAAACAAACACTGGCCACTTTGGTAATTCCTTTTCCCTGTCCTGCACTGCAGGTCATATGAGTTAAAGCTCCATAGGCAAGAAAGCTGGAAAAGTGTAGGATCTCCGTCCTTAACCTTTCCCACAACGTGATTAAAGACACTGGGCTTCATACACAGACAGACAAACTCCTCATCTCCAAAACAGTTCACAGATATTGACATGCATTTTATTGCGTTCATTATTTCACTCTCTTTTAGACTGTTTTTCCTTTTTTTAAGTTGCTTTACAGCAAAAGCATTTAACCTAAAGAATGTGTACAGCAGCTTAATAGAACAGCCAATAGCAGAGCCATCCGTCTGAAATGGTCAAAGTCTCCTACTATGAATCAGATTTCCTCAAGGCTGGAGACACAGCCCAGAGGAGGCAGTAGAGAAGTTTGAAGACGTTAATGATGTGAGATTTGTGTGTGGACAATCTATGGAGGTTGCTTTCCATGCAAGACAAAACAATTGGGAGATTGGTTTGGTGCGATGCGTTACACAAGAGGAGAAGGACTCGCTTGAGAAGAAGCAGGAACCTACAGAGATTCAGATTTTCCCCCGGAGTTTCACCTGCTGCGTTCTCATATGAGCTCACCAGGACATTAACTAGAGATTATACTGGGGAGCTGGCAGAGTAATCTATCAAGAATCCGTGTTCACACATACAGCCCTCTGGAGAATTTCTGAAGAATCGGCAGAGTTCAGTGGGTGTCTGAAATCGGCTTATTAGTATCTAGCTATCAGATCACTTCATTTAGATTATGCTGAAAGGTTACTTTGGAATAATACCTCAATAATGCCTAAGGATACTCACTATCAGTATAGGTCCAATATACTAATCAAAGTCACTGGATCAAATATTGGGCGAAAAAAACAATAATCAAATTTGATTATGTTCCATAAACCCCAGATATCTATGGAATTAGATTTGTGTCATTATTTTAACACTTTGAACAAACAAAAAAATTAAATCGATATTTTATTTGCAATTTGTGTATTTTGATTTTGTTCATAAAGTGTTGCTTGCTTCGTGAAAAGTGTTGTTTGAAAATATTGACACAAATCTTATCCCATAGATATCATGTTAATGCTTCAATCAGCACAGGTGACATGCAAGAGAGATGTGCTCCACCACAGTCATGTGACTACGATGTGGGTGTCGGCTGCATGTGTCTGCCTCACTGATGGAACATGCATGGAATTTTTTTTTTAAACTGCTGGTTATAGCTAGGCGGTAAACGCTAAGTTGATTCAAAAGAAGTAAAAGACTTTATTGATGGCTATCGATATCTGTAGAAATTCAAGGTAGTGATATCAGTATTGGACATGAACAGGTTGTATCGAGCCCTCCCTAATCGCGCCAAAACATATTGCCTACCCCAACTTTAAATTTGATCATATTAAAAACCCTACTGATGTTATCATGAACACTATATTGTGACACAGCCCAAGCTGTTTTCCCATCACAACTGCAACAAACTGGTGCTGCCACTCTGATCCCTTGAATGGCTCAACCCCCTCTTCCCATGGACATGGTCCAAGAGCTTATGATAGAGATCAATGCAGGTGGTGGTGGTGGTGGTGGGGGGACTCAATTAAAAAACCAGTCACTACAGGATAGAGGCTATCTGTCCATCATCACTGCTCTGCCCAGCACATTTAATTGCCCACAGTACCCCCCCTCCCCCCATAAAGGCATCATCTGTCTGCCACAGATCACAACACACAAATTGAGATTGTGTTGACAGATTCAATCTTTCAGAAAGAAGCGCTTTGCTCCTGTCTGTCTGCTCCAACAACGCATAGGCTCACTGCCTTATTCAGGGCGATGTGAAATTCCTCGCATTACCCCTAATCAGCTGGGTTAACTGCTGGCATATTGACTGACTGACTGTGCCATTGATCCAGGTGGGTGTTATGGAGTGTATCGTCATTGATTGCAGATAGGCTGCACTGGGCTTTGTGGAAAATTCTCTGCCATAGGAGACACAGACTCAGAGACACACACTGGCCCATCAAAAGACCAGCGACCACACAGTCAAGATCATGTGTGAAACAGACAGCAGCCAAACAGATGCATTTGCATATTGGTAGATGTACCTGATTATGTGGCTAACTAAATCAATGGGACAAAAAAGTCATAGGTCGAGAGGGTAAAGCATCCATCTGGAGTTATTTTGCAGCTGTTTTTGAGCAGCGCAGTGAGACATGGTGCTGGTAGCTGCGTATAACTTCATGTTTGTGAAAGAAGACTAATATTTGTCCGTGATAGCTGTGAACCAATCTCCCTGAGCTGTGATTTCATCATGTCAGGTGATGACAAAATGTTCTTTTCCCTTTTGCGCTTTCCCCCGTGGATCCAATCTTTGACCCCGTTGTCCAGCCCACATTTGTTTACCAAAATTGAGTTATGGGTGTACATGGAGTGCTGGGGCATGTGTGTTTTGTGACTGAGTGAGAGAGAGAGAGAGAGAGAGAGAGAGAGGGAGAGAGAGCATTCATGGAAAGTATTGTGCAAAGCAGTGAGGTTGATAGTCTAAACAGTGATCACAAAGAGAAAGAACTTAACTTGGATCATTTCAGCATGACAAACATCACTGTGAGTATTTAGCATTTTTTTCAACTATTACACTTCAGCGCAACCAAACATGTCTTTTGATAAAAACCTGTTGTCAAACAGCTGCAAGGGGAGGTAAATATTCAGGTGGTTATTTACTCTGACCAGCGCATTCTTCCAAGTTCTGTTCATATGACACAATCTCTAGAGTGGAACAGTCAGTGCTTACTGGAAGTGACTCATATAGCAGAGTTTGCCCCCAGACTCTGATTTAAGTTTGCTCAACATGTTTCTGTGGCTCACATGGAAATGCATGTCAATATGTCTATCTGTGGTTATGTTTCCTCTTTCAACCAAGTAGCTGCTTGCTTTAGCCAAATATGGTTATTTTAATAGAAGAAGAGAGAAAAGGAAGGAAGCCAAGATAAAGTGGATGGAAGAGCATTCGTAGTCCTCATTTTCCGATTGTTTTGGACCATTTCTGAGCTTGTATTACAGGAAGCGTTTCCCCTTTACACAGACTTTGGGTGGCTGCATCTCTCCAACCTCAGTGCAGATGATTTCAGCAGACCTGCGCAGGGATGCTGCATGGATCTCTGTTTTGTTTCTAGTTTCACTGTAGGTCAACTTTAGTGGGAGGAAATTACGCAAACAACATGTGGAATCCATTTGGGGTGCCCGTGGCATTCCATGAGCTCTTTGGCTTTTGCTGAACCCACTGTTGGTTAATACTATGTGCCATGACGGCACTCGATTGGCTGCTTTAACCAGGTATCGGCACGGCAGCACATCAGTTAAAAAACAGAGGAAAAATAATCAAAGTGAAGGCATGATTTGATGAGTAATGGAGGTAAACACAGCTGCTGGCTTTTACTGAGTGGTGCTGGAGAGCTGGATTGGGTCAAACCAAGGGGAAAAAAAAACTCAGCGAGCGAAAATAACTGTGCATGCATTTGATGTAATAAGTGTCAGAGTGTAGGAATGTTTTGGTTGGGTCCATGATATGCTCTTTCCATATGCAGTGTGTCGGTGTGGATTTTGGTTGTGTCAGCACAAAGAGGGGAGGTTAGATGGGGTATAGGCACATGGTGGTGCTGCATCGAGAGGACTTGGCAAGACAATTAAAGACTAAGGGCGAATGCATTAATGCTTGTGCGTTTGTTTATAGGTCTGCATGCATGTTTCTGTTTCTATTACAAGACATGACAAGTGAGAAAAAAAGATCAGAGGGAAAGAACTGGAAGAGTGTTGGAGATGGTATATAGTAGATGAGTCAGTGAATTAGTGCTTGCATTGTACAATCATTGTAAGACATCTAGGTCGATCTTTTAGAGTGCATGTGAGTGCACATGTGCACATTTAATTCAGCAGACAAGCCGTTGTAAGTTGTATATACACAGTGCATATGTTGGGGGAAGGGGCCACAAACACATGCTTAGCACACACATACACAAACTATCAGAGCCTGGGGGATAAAAGGCAGTAGCCTACTCAAAGAATTCCCCATTAGGACAGGAGTGTACTGTCATCCCTTGAGAGAGAGGAGGAAGATGGAGAGGGAGAGAGAAGGAGAGTATGTGGGTGGTTGGCGGTGATAGTGGTGGTGGGAAGGATGCAGGTTATTGTGAGGATGCTAATCTAATGCATCCCACCTCAGTGTTCGTGCAGCAGATGAAAGCACCCGCCGTATAAGTGAGCGCAATGCAGCCGTAACCCTTGCATGAGGGGAGCAAAGCCTGAGTGCCATGATTCACTTGCTTATATCTTCATATGTACTCCCATGGGCTTTTATTCTAAAAAAAAAAAAAAATATATATATATATATATATATATATATACTGTTTGTATTGTAGTAGTGTATTACAATGTCTATTCATTGGTTTTCCAGTATTTTATTTCCAGTGAATTCTGTGCCAAAGGTGCATCTTTGACAGTTACAGATAATTGCTGCAGTGTGGTCACCTCAGCCTCGGATATGTGCACTGAGAGTAAATAAGAGACGAGGACAGAGTTACTTAGTGCATCTTTTATTGATCCACTGGAGCTAACCTCTTTCCCTCCATCTTCCTTCCTCTCATGCACACATACAGCATGGACCCACAGTGTGAAAACCTATAACCACAGACATTGTGAAATGAAATGAATATTGTGCTGTCTTCCTGAAATGCTGTGCCAATTGCTCCATGTGTTTATGTGGCTTTGCTCAGCTTCACCTCCCCCTCCTTTTGGTACAAGTGAGGTTTTTGTGTCAGAGGCTATTTTAGATGCACAGCCACTGACCCCGCTGCATTTATCGAGGTGAGTGCATGTGTGTGAAGGGAGGTCACCCGATTATGTTGAAACAAGAAGAGCTCATAGCGTATTGGCTCTTAGGGAGTTACTTTGTATGGAGTAGTTTGTGTTTTTTTTTTTTGGTTTTTAAAACAGTCCAGCCCTCACATAGAATATTTGAATAGGAATAATGTACTTATTATTTCTTGTATAACATAAAATGCTTTTCAATTGGATTTTAACTGTCTAGAATGGTGTCCCTAATTGCTTTGACTTATGAGCCGAAGCTCACTCGAGTAATGCCAGCTCACTTTAGAGCTGTCATGGTCACAGCATGTTTAGCTGTTCCTCTGCTGCATTTGACGCACATGATGCAAGAGGATGTCAGACTCTTCGTTTACCACCCTCTGGAGCACTGTGAGGGAGTGTGTGAGTGTGTGTAGCCATTTATGTGCATCTGCGTTCGTGTGTGAGAGCATACTGTAGGTGTGTGTGGGAGGCTGTTTGTGTTGATCAGGCATCCTTATTCTTCTTTGATGAGCACAGATGAAATGTTGCGAGACATGTTTGTGTGTGTGCATAAAGAAATCTAAGATAAATGTGGTTCACTGTGGGTGCAGGTAAAGGTCACAAGATTTGTTTTCGTGTGTGTGTGTGTGTGTCGTGAACAGAGCAAGTGTTCAGGAAGTCATCTTGTGTTTGACGCGCAGACACAGACAAACCAGACAGCCACCAACTCCTTGTTTCGCTTTGAATGTTTCCGCTCAGAATAAATAGCTTCTTCATTTCCCACAGTTACACAAGACCTTAGAAGGCATTTGTCAGTGGATGCACAGATCTGTTCACAAGCACTGTCACATAAAACAAACGCAATCATCACAAAAGACTTCTCCGTGTCCAATTGAAACATGACATTTCATAATTATTCACAGGTGTGGGTTTTTTTCGAGTGTTAGTACTGGACAAGTGCATGTGTGATAGATTTTTTTTGTTGCAATTTTGGAGCAAATTCTAACTTTATTTTAAAGTAAAACTTCAAGCTTGTTTTGAAAATATGCTGCAATATTAGTATTGTGTGTGTGTGTGGGGTATGCATGTGTGTGTGAAGGGAGTGGACTTGAGCTACATCCGGCGACCTCATCCCCCTCATCCCGACAGGATTACTGACACAGGATCCCCCTGCCCCTGGCAGAAATAGCAAGGACCCAAGGGCAATCCACCAGAATATGGGAACTTCCGTGGGTGTTTGTGTGAGAGTGTGTGTGTGTGTGTGTGTGTGTGCATGTGTGTTTATGTTTGTGTGTGGGTGTGTTGTCTGTGTATTTACATGGGTATCAGCTCTTCAAACAGAGCTGTTTCCTCCCAGGTGCTGAGGTCTCTCAAACATGAGTTTCCTGCTCTCTCTCTCTCTGTCTCTCTCTCTCTCTACACTCACACACTCTTACATATCCTGCTGTTCCTTCATTTCTCTTGCTGTAGTAACAGTTTATATTAGACTCTGTGTTGTATATAAAGGACATTTTTCTCTATTATTTTTCTGAAGACTTTAGGAGTCAAACCAACAAATGGCACACCACATTGTTTCTGAGCCCATTTCCACATACTGCACCAAACCCTGCGAACCCATGCTCATTAAACTCAAACTATCATTAAACTTTATGGAACTAGTGACACAATGTAGTGTTTTTCTATACTGGGTTACAAACACAAGTTTTGCAGCATTTCAAACTGGGTTTCATCACAATGGCGCTTGATTTGTGTTCTGAGGTACAGATCAATCAAATCAATACTCTCACTTTGCCATTTCCACTCAGTCCATGCAAATGGTTCTGATGTCCATCTTTGGGGCCGTCTCGCTCCATTGCCCTCTGCGTCTTTGGTTTTTATAAATGCCTCGCTTTTGCTTTACTAGGCATTTTGTGACAAGCATTCTGTCGATAATATCCTCCCTCGCTAGCAGCCTGAGTGTGGTCATGCAAGGCGTAATCATTAAGGAGACGTCAGAGCCATATATTGTTGCTGGTGACAACCTATTGATAAATGATCCTATACTATGTGCTGTTGTGACGTCAAGAGGAACCATTATAAATATATTTTTTTAAATCTGGTTACATGACTTGTGAACTGAAACGACAGTTGAAGCTTGGATACAATCAAATCAGAGACAGAATGACACTAATTTAAAAAGACTGGATGTCCACACACTTACCACTTGTGCCTCACACGTTAAGGTGGTTCTAGATTTGAGTCTTGGTTTGATCGTGGCTTTCAGCATCAGAGTGGGTTTTCTCTAGAGCCTCTTTCAGACTAAAATTAGCAGGCATACCCAACCATTGTGAACACTTATCAGTGGTTGGTCTGCATTGTGTTTTTTTCTCCCGGCACTTCATCTCAACTGTGCTAATAGTAACATCGGGAACGTGCTGTCAACAAAATGAGTTAGAGGAAGAAGAAAACAATACCACCGTGGTGTTCAGTGACAAAGTCACAGTGGTTGCTATTCCTTTACTTTGGTCCCTTTTTCAGTCAACTTTCTTTCAACTGAAAAAATATTGAACACAATCCCGAGCTGTAATAAGTAAGGTTCACCACAATATGTAGGGCTATTTACTGGCTGGAACATAAACGCACAACATAGTGTCACACAGGAAATGAAGCAGAAATTTGCATTGCTGCCAAAAATAAAGAAGAAGAAGATGTTAGTAAATTGATGTAGGTAGTGAAGCCACGTGCATTGCAGAGTGATTTGACCAGGGAGTGATAGCTGATTAAACACATTCTAACTGGTCCAAAAACCCTGTTTAAACCCAGAGCTAAACGTGACAGGCCTGGCGACTTCTCCAGAGTCTATTAGTTCAGTGTCAACCGGTTAGCTTTCCCCGTGACCCACAAAAGAATAGACGGTGCACCTCATGGATCGATGAAGCTCCCCTGGCTTCTCAAGTTTGGTTGGATGTCCCAGAGATGAAAACATCCACAACATGAGAATTGCATTCTGTCTCATAATAGCTGTGTTCATGGAGACAGAGCTGTGCTGTTCCTCTGAGGGACTGTTTTATTCCCTGGGGAAACACGAGGAGTTTTGAGGTAAAATGTATCACTTGAGTGCATCTTGAAGGTTTTTTTAATCATAAAGGGAACACACTTCTTTCAATGCAATGCACACACACTGGTTTGATGCCGTTGTACTTGTTGATGCTATTTGGTTAAAGGAAGGCTGAATTGTTCTATGAAGGGAGAAGTAGCAGCACTCTGCTCTCTTGAGTTCAAAAATGTCCCAGAAGCATCCGAAAGACTTTGCCTATTGCGCCTGCCAAGGAAAACACGGCTTATGAAATGGAAATTCTGAGACCATTCACAGAGTGCCAGGAATGATTAGAAAAAAAAAAGACTGTGTCCATCTCAGAACATCCAGGAGTGAAGTTTTCAGGGAAAACTCGCATTCACAACACCACTCGAACACAGAAACATATCATCAACCCTGTTTACCTTATATGTGCTGTTTGGAGTTGGAAAGTTCTGAAAGTAGGAGTGTTACTCAGCCTGTGAAAGCACTTATTGTACGGAGTGTCTTCTGAAGCTCAGTGTTTTAGTTTGTCAAGTCCGATTTAGCAAGACATGATGATGCCACCACTTTTCTTAATAGCGGAACACCAGTGTGTTGTAAACTGTGGACATGTGGATGTGTTTATGAGAAATGTACAGTGTGGGAAATGTAGGATCCAGTCATTTTAAATGTGAGTTTAAAATGACTGATTCGATTTTTTAAAACCTGGCTTTTGTTAGCCTACAAATATAATGGAATTTGAATGCTACATTGCAGGAGAAAACCCTAATTCAATCCATTCCCATCCAGTTTTATTTATAAAGCACATTTAAAAACAAAGTCCGCTGTATTTTTAAATGGACTGCTGTACAGCCACATTAGAATAAAATGTAATATAGTATAACATAAAACAAGTAAAAGGTATAAAAAGCCATAAGATACCAATGAAGTAAACCATGTTTCGGGATGTGTGTACTTTTGGAGATGTTGATCACCCCATGTTTTGAAAATCCATAGGGTTTTAAAGCTTGGCAGCTTTTAAAAGACAATATTGAGCACTGCAATTATAAGCAATAACAATTATTTCAGGAAATGGGTCAGAAACGTATACAGAAACATACTACATCTGCAAAATCCTTATCTATTATTTATCATCAGAGAGGATGGACTAGATGAGCCCAGACTGGCCCTACTGTCACCTATACTTGATCCTGCTTTTCAGGATTGGTTTCGTACCAATATGTGATACCTGTATCACATCTCTAATGTCCGTGTTTTGTTTTAGAAGGGCATCACTCGCCTCTATGGGTTGAAGGTTCAACTCTGTTGAATCTTTGACCACACTATGTGCTGTTCTTCTTCTTCTTCTTCTTCTTTTTTGGCTTGGTGTGGTTGCTCTTTATGTAGTAACTCTGCAGGGAACGATTTGAATGACTCTCAAGATCAGAATGAGGCCAAGAAGATGAGGTCATGAACAGACACAGCCTAACATGAAGCAGACTGAGGTTGAGATCAACATCAGCTGTGATTCGGTTGTTGCTCTATTGTGTCTGCACTGCGAGGAAACGAGCGAAATGCGTGTTTTCGACAAACATGTATTAGACCCTTATTTTCCAGCGTTGTCAAAGGTGTTATTCAGCCAAGACTTAGTCTAATGACTATATCCTGGTCATACTCAGCTTTCATTGCTTTGCATAAAGTTTCTGCACTGAGTGACTCAAAAGAGAGGATGCAGGGAAGTGTGCTGGTGAGCGAGATGCAAGCTTGTTATCAGACCAGTGTGTCACATAGGGGCGTCCAGGGGCACAGAAGGGGGAAGTGAGCTGTGGCGAAAAGGCCAGTGGTGTATAATACAGGCAAAACACACAGGAAACGCAGTTCACACCAGCATGAAGCACTTTCCTTTTTATTTAACATGCTTTTGCACTTAAACACAAGTTAATTATTTGGTTCTAATTTGCAATATTTCAATGTTTTTCTTTTCTTTACAGTTTCCTTCTCTTCTCTCTCCCTTTTCCTTTCTATCTTCTCTTTGGTAGTGGACCGGTTGGGAGGGGGTTTGTTGGCATTCTTGCACCGTGTGCTCTGTGTTTGACCGGGCCTTGGCTCAGGTCCATATCCCCTCTCTACCCTCTCTCGCTTGTCTGACTAGAGCCCCTCCTCCTACCCACTAACCCACCACCCCCAACCTCTTCAACTCCCCTCAGTTGCTTCCCTAACCGCTGCTCCTGCCAGCAGCCCTGCTCCTCGACAAGCCCCCACCCTCGTACACTTCCCTTACTATCACCTTCCCTAATCCTTCCTCATGTGTCTACCATAATTCATCACCAACCCCCCAGCCCTCCAGCCCACTAGCCCCCCCCCTTATCCTTTTCCACCTCTCCTCCATCGCAGACCGTGGCAGCAGGTCCAGCCTCTGTGACACAGATGCACCCAGTTGCTCTGGGCACTCAACATGGGAACAAAGCATTGGTGGGGCCCGTCTGTTACAGTGTGTTTCTTGTTGTGCGGTGCCTGTGTGTGAGTGAGAAGCAGAGATGCAATAGAAAACAGAAGAGTAAACACTAAACTGCTTTCATGCACTTGGTTGAGCTTACTTTTTCCTTACATACAATGATGCTTTTGAGATGCTGAGGAAACAGACTAAAAACAAACAACAAAGTCCTGCACACTCTAGAGCTAGATGCATACATTTGTACTTTACGTGATGACGTTTCAGCCCTCAGGCCCTCTGTCAGATCAGACACATTGTGACATGGCTCCCACTTATAATGTAGGTCACTCCTTCTTGACATATGTGCTGGCAATCACAACAACTAACCTCCACCTGTTGGGAGGGAGCAATCAAGCAAGAGACTGAACACTGACTATGAGATTAAGTGTGTGCTTTGATGTATCATTGTACAGTTGAATAATTATTAATAATACAAATAATAACAATAATACAAAACATTATTTATGTAGCACTTTTCTTAACAATGTGTTACAGTGTTTTTATTATTATACTATATACTATATACTATATTAGTATGGCGCTAAATCACATTATCTCAAGGAAAGGCAGCGAAAAGCAAAGAAACCCTGAAACAGATCACACAATGAGCAAACACACACAAAAAAAATCTTGTATGACAGAACCAGACACTCAAAAATGTGCATCGGCCAGTTGGGTAAAAATGGGGGACAGAGAAGAGGTGGGGGGCAAAAAAGGAAGCAGAATGAAGGAAAGAAGAAAGGGCATTATGGAGATACAAGAGAGAGACCAGGGTGGGGTTGCACCAATTTGGCGTGTCTCTACTAAATTCAGAATTTAGTTATCGCTAAAGGCTTAGGAATTACTTGCTAGTTTGCAGCTATTCGTTAATTAACTTTGGTTGCACCAGACCAATATACACAATCCCGTAGGTCGTAAACTCATACTAATGTGCACGTGGGTACTAGTCGCATTAAGTGACGGCAACAGGCTGTCCACTCAATCAGCATGCAAAGCAGAATGTGAACAGTGCCCATCGAGATGCTGGCATGAAACCACTGCTCGGCACACAGTGCTTTTGTGTCTTCCACCACACTCTGCATGGACCCTGTGGCAAAATATCTCAATGAAATTCAAACTTGAAGAAACTAAGGCAGAGGCCTTTTCAGCTCTAAGTCCATGATTTAGATTTTTTGTCATGTCAAAAACAATAAATATCTGTTTCATCGTACTCATCTAAAGGGTACAATCTGTTGCGGATGACAGGTTCTTCTTCTGGTAGTGTCATCATCCTCTCTAAATTAGCCCTTATTCTCTTTGTGCTCCTTTCTGATGGCAGCTAGCTAGATCATGCTAGACTTACACCACCCATGGGGTGTAATTAGTAATTACTAAACTCTACGCAACTGCTAGTAAAAGTGGTGCAACACATTTTAATTTTGATTTTAATTTAGGTGGATTTAGTAAACACTAACGTTTCTGAGTTATAGGCGGTGTAACTGGCCTCAAGAGCAGATAGAATGGGAGAAAATGAATAAACGAATGAAGACCAGTACATGAGAACAAATAACAATCAAGAATGCAAAGAATCTCCCAAGTGTAGGGTCAGGAAAGACCGATCTTGATCTAAACAAGTACAAATCACTTGTTTCCAAAAGCTTTGATAAAGTTTTTAAGAAGAGATTGAAGTAAAGGTACATCTATACAAGTAATAAAAGGTGTTTTTTTGGTATATTGATGTTAAAACCTTGCCAGTACATCTATTAATTAATAATAAAAAAAAAACTAATCATGTTAAATGCTTCAGGTCATAGTCAGTGTTCAGTCCCTTGATTGATTGCTCCCTCCCAACAGGTGGAGGTTATTTGTTGTGCTTGCCACCACATGTGACAAGTAGGAGTGACCTACATTATGTGAGTGCCAGTGTCACAATGTTTCTGATCTGGAAGAAGGCCCAAAGACCAAAATGTCATCAGTTTGCATGGGTTTTCTCCGGGTTAGTTGGTTTCCTCCCACAGGCCAAAAAACATATGGGGCAATATGGGGTTAAGTAAATTAGACACTCTAAATTGACCGTAGGTGTAAGTGTGAGAGTGAATGGTTGTTTGTTTCCATATGTGGCCCTGCGATGCACTGGCAAACTGTCCAGGGTGTACCCCGCCTATCGCCCTGTGTCAGACCCTCATATGGAGGATAAAACAGTAGAAAATGGATGGATGGATCAAGAGTGTTCAAGACTTTGTTCCACTCCTAACGTTCTCCTCAATATGATATGAGTTTCATGGCTGCATGAGCAAACACTCTGCGATACAATTAAGCAGTATCTGTCTTCACACTCCATATGAACTCACTGTGATTTACACCACCCACTCATCCAAACACACACCTTTGAGCCTTTGTCCAATGAAAACACTTCCCGTTTGGCTATTAACAATGAACGATTACTGGAAGAGAATCCATCTTCATTTAATTCAAAACTAGAAGAAGTCGAAAGTGAAAAAAAGAAGCTAAAATGCATGAACTGAGCCAGACAGCTGCTCTTGAAGATTATTGAAGGTTCTTTTAAATAATAGTATTTCTTTTCTTTTGTTCTTTATTTTTTGTTTAGATTATTGGGTTTAATGTGGTGCAACATCTGTTCATAGGAGTGGATGATGTCACCGTATCATGGGGTCATTGCTAGGTTTCAGAAGGTCAGCGGTTTTCTGTCGATTTTCTTTCATCAATTGATTCAGCTCGTCTGTTCAGAGTTGCTTTGGCTGAGCCTCGTCTTTTCTCTCCAGTAAGTTGCTATCTGCAGTCAGCACAGAGCAGATAGCCATCAGCGAGATGGGAGATAGAGGACCTGAGGTCACAGATGTGGATATGAGGTGGGAGTTGCAGTTCGTACTTGCGAAATGCATTAACAGCCACACAAATAAGCATAAACTGAAAAGCGAAGAGAGCAGCATACGCTGAAATATTCTTTTTTTTATTTTGAGCTTTTTCGCTGATAGAACTGGCCTCAATCTTCACCTGCTCCCTTTACATTTTTTTTTCCTCTCTGGATTTTTGGTGGGGATGGAAGAGTGGGAGGGTAGGAGGGAGAAATGAGATGCCTCAACACTCCACTGCCCTCCACTCCATCCAACTCCCCCACACACCTGGGATGGCCATTTCATTTCAGAGTGCAGCAAATGGAAAGGTGATCTTAATCTACCCTGTTTCCCTCTAACCCCCTCCCTCTCTTCATCTCCCACACACAGAGCCTCATACACTGATGGACAGCACACTGCTGCTTGCTTGAGCTTGCAGCTAGGACACCGAATGTAGTGATAGAGAAGACTAGATACACAAACAGTTATTACTTTGCACAAAATTCTCTTCATTTCAAACTCAATCTTTGTTTTCTTTGTATTCTATTGTTATTCGTTCAGGCTTGTCATCCCCAAACTGTCCCTGGCAGACAGATATGATCCTTTCATGGGAGCAAAAAGCAGTTGACAACTGACTTCAGTCAAAGTATTTCATCATGGCCCTCTGTTAGCTCATTACTCAGTGTTAGGTCTCTCACCGCTGTTAAGCTCTTTGGTCGTTACAGTCACAAGCAGTGCTATGCACTTGCCATTGATTTCCTATGAATAGCGTGCTGCAGGCCAGTTCATTAGGAAGGTGCTCACACACCACTGGATTAACTGGGCTGGAGGCTCATGGGGAGAGTTTGTTGGTTGCGCAGTTTCTGCTTGGCAGATTTGAAAGGTGTTCATGACCTACGTGGTTTTCAGTGAGAGGAGCATGAAATTTATCAAACAAAACAAACAAAGACAGAAAGTGAACTTCAGCTCATGGGACTATCGAGCTTATCTAAAGTGTGTCCTTGTTAGGAGAGCGAATGCCTCGGCCAATATGATGGTTTTCTTGAGTAAAGCAAACCTCACTCTTAGTGCGCTGCATCTTCTAGACACATGGCTTGAGGCTGGACGGAGGCTGAAGCTCCACCTGCCCAGCTGTTACTATGGCAACACTATCTGGGCCTACCAAGACCTGAAGCCGAAGGACATCCTGGACAACAATACAATAGGAGCACAGGCAGGGTACCTGAGGGACTTAGACCTGAGAGGCGAGATCGGGGTGGGTGTGTGTGTGTGTGTGTGTGTGTGTGTGTGGGGGGGGGGGGGGGTGTTGCAGACCGAGTAAATCCTCCCTCTCTTTTTTGCTCCCTCTCACACACAAACACAGTCAGGATTTGCTAGAGAATCTAAGAGGTAGTGGACCAATACTTGGCATTAAAAGAACCCGTTGTGGCAATTTCAAATGAAACCTTTGAAAAAAAGTCATGTCTTTTGTTAACTGCTGCATTTTTAAGTGGATTTTCCGGTGAGTACTAAAACTTGATTATTGGACGGTCCACATGGATGCTTGTGCGGTGTCGTTATATGTTCAGGCAGCCAGCTGCATAGAGAGAATACATGTCACTTATGACCGTCTGAGCTTTCTTCTGCACAATAGTCATGATGTGGCGGCGCTGCTGACTGCTCGGGCCAGGCCACACATCCAGCTGCTGGTGCCAACAGTTAAGAGAGATGTTTAGAGTCTATTTGCCTTGCTTGCATTCCTCCATGTACTGCTGCTAAAATAATGAGAGGGAGGGTTACCTCAGGTCAGCCCCAGCTGAGAAATACGGAACATGCATTGTTGTCACTGGCTCCATCTGTGTATTCCTCTTAAAGCCACAGCGCAGAGTTGTGGAGACAGCCACTAAACAGCAGTGCAGCGCTCAGAGGCAGCACAGCGAAGGATAAATATTTAGATGCATAAAGAAATCTGATTTTGCTTATGTAAGCAAGTCCCTATTGTGGTATTAATATTACATATATCATGACATATAGTCAATTGCCAAATTTGTTTTTATTTACAGTGTGTGCTCCGAGATTAAAGTCAGTATTCATGTGTTTTCACTGTTGCTGTTGAGAAACTCCATATCAAAGCATGTATTTGTACAGCATTGACGCCTTAAGAGGATTTTATTCAGTTCCACAGCAGCCTACAAGACAATTGAAAACCTTAAATATGGAGAAGGGGGAGTCCTACTCTGCTAAGTGTATATATAGTTTGCATCTTTTGTCTTAGAACTTTTTAACAGTTTGCAACATGAGTTTGTGTCTATTTCAAATGTGTTTATTTCTCAGTGGGTGTAAGCTCAACATTGCCGATGTCCATGCGTGAGTGTGGGACCTGCTTAGTCATGCTAAAACACCCGTCTTACACCTCCTCTCTGTCCCTTCACAGGCAGCCTCAGAAACAGGATGTTAATGCTTGACGGAATGCCTGCAGTCCGAGTCAAAGCTGAGCCCCTGGAATCGGAACAAGGGGTAAGAGAGCAGTTGTTTTCCAGACAATTCCCTTTTTTCCTCCTGCTTTCCTTTCCTTCTATCCTCCTCCCGGCAATGGGCCGATAATCACTCCCAGGCCTAAGCAAGTGAGTGAGAGAGTAGAGTGAGTGTGGGGGCTAGAGGGATGGTCGGATAGCATGGTAGCAAGCAGGAAGGGGAGAAGAGTGTACAAGAGGAGGGGAGCTACAGCTGGGGCAGGAATGCTTTGGGAGAGTTTCGGGGAGGTGACTGGGGCCAGCTGAGAGTCTGTGCTGGCTGGGGGTGATTGCACAGATGCAGTCACTGCTCCGGGGAGGAGGGTCACATGGGAAACTCTAAATCTTATCCATCTCTGTCTGTTCCTGCTACTTTATGTATCTCAGTTTTCCTACATTGCCCTTTTGTTTCTCACAGACACAATCTTCCTCTGCAAGCACTATCTCTATTATCATTTTGGTGTTTTATATGCAATTGAACAGTGTGTAGTGACCATGTAGGGTATAATGGAGTTACCTCATGCAGGCTTTTCAAGGTCCACATACAGTATCAGGGCTCTCTGGTTTGACATACCTAGAAATAAAGTGGTCTTGTTATGGTGAAGCTGTTGCTAGGTTACCAGGGCTTTGTGTTGCTTCCACAGCTGTGTGTTCAGTAGGCGCAGGCCACTTAATTTTTGTAATCATGAATTAGTGTTCAGTTATTACTGATCTCCACTCATAACGCATCAGTAATATCTAGGGCCATAATATATCACCAGACAGGCGAAAAGCAGCACCTTTTCAGTCGAGGCGAATCCAAGAGCATTAGCCTGTGATGGATGAGAAAATGACATACTACCGATAACCCATCAGGTTATCTCAAGTCTTGTAGAGAATTGTTTGGCCGTGGACGTGCTGTGTCTTGATAAGAGCTCGCTCCGTCTCTCCACAGACAGAGAGGCGGCAGGTGGTTACCTTGTGCATATCCTGCTCTCATATGTGGCTCAAGGGCTTTCTAGCTGTGTTCTAACATTGCTACCAAAAAAAAACAGGGGTTTTTGATGTTGCTCTCCATACATGTAGTGATGTCAGCCACACACAGGATGTGAGCTCAGCAGCCCACACAGCTTTCAAGTGCACTGAGATCCAATCTTGCCCTGTAACAGGCTGAGCTTCCCTTTAGATGCAGACAGACAGTTCAGGCCGCTGCAGAAATGTGGTCTTCATTTGGGTGGCGGGGGGCCAAGGGTTTGCTGGAAATGGTCTGCCTCGTTAGACCGCCTGCACGGGTCTGGAAAATCTGGCCAGCTAACCAGTATCCCCTAATAAAGACAATGGCATGAGGACAGAGACAGGCAGGGCGGGTCGAGCATATCTTTATATGTGTGTCAGTGTGTGTCAGTATGTGTGGGTTTAAGTGTGTTTATACCTGTCAGAATGAAAGTGGGGGTGGATTACGTTTTCCATCTGCACTGGTTGAGATCTGCTCTAGAAAACAAACCCAAAAATGCAAATAAGTTTCTGTTTTTCACTTTTGTTGAACACAACACATTGTTTTTGTGACCTTTCCACACAAGTCTTGCTCTTTGTACACATGGGCCACAGATGATTGGCCACATTACCAGGTTCCTAAAATGAATATAATCCTCACTGTCACATTCAGGGTGACACCGTGAATGTGAGCCTTTAAGAGGAAGCACATTATTTGACGGTTATGAATCATTATTGTTGCTAATTATTATTGAGCACAGCAATGAGGTTGTAAAATGGCTACTGAAAATGTCACTTTTGGCTGCTTTGAAAGGAAAATGACACAAAAGTTAGCCTAAATAAATCTGTTCTCAGTAGCCATTATCCTTTCATGGAATGCTTCCTAATTGCTTTTATGAAACCCGCTACTAGCATTAGATCAGTTTAATGATGATTTAATCTTTACTAATCTGAATATTGGTAGTCTGTCCAAAATAAAGTCTTCTTCTTTGTCGGTCAGTATGGATTTTTGGTTTAGGTTCTAACATAACATGTATATAATAAACAACTATTCCTATGATCTTTTAAATATTTTGTATTGGAATTTGAGAACAGTATATACAGTTGAAAATAACATATATACGGCGTGAAGAGGATTTGCATTTGCTTTACACACACTTAAAGTGATGTCCAATGGGCAAATATACCCACTCTGGGTTGCATGCACCGGAGTGTATTTACCACATTCTCTTCAGAATAATAGAGTGTCGGGACTATACTCGCGGTTGGCAGGAGAAGTGTTTTCCCTCAGATTCCTGTTTATTTTTTTCTGTCATTGGCAGAAGTTGCGTTGCACACAGTCAAGTGCACGCACCGAGAAAGACAAGATTTCCAAAACACTGATACAGTATCAGCCTCAGTGGATCTAATGGCTTCAAAGCCTTCAGGCAGTTTAGCTGCAGGCAGTCTGTGACACTCATCCTACATATAGCACGCAAACACAGAGATCACATGCAAAAGCAGCTGGAGGATAGCTGGAGGCTCTGTCAAGAAAGGCTACAGCAGGAGCTGCTGCAAAAGAAGCAATCCTTCTTGTTTCTTTCACGTTTGAGTTTGAGATCACAAACATACACGTGTTCTTTTTTTATTTTTATTTTTTTTTATGGAATAGTAACCGTAGCTGTTGGATAATCTGCAAAATCAGTTGCGAACGAAGATCTTTTGGATAAATCTAAACTTTGCTCACAAGTAGGGTCAACAGTGACTCAGAATTGCTAACGACCCAAGGCTGCATCACAGCGTGTCTACAGAGACGGCATTCTCACCACATCTTTCAGTTGTTTACATCACATGTCTGGCGGAACAAATATCCTTCTGTCCACAGAGTGAAGCTGAACTAATAATGTTTTTTTAGATTGTAAAAAGACACTTGTAAAATATCCCAAAGGCTGCAAGTTAGAGCTGTCAGCGGTTTCACAAATCCATGCCATCCTCAGTGTTTGTCATTCATTCATTCATCTTCTACTGCTTTATCCTCCACATGAGAATGAGGGGTCATGCTCAATATGCATTTATGAATGACTAACCATTAAACTACGTATTATTACTAAGTATTATTACTTTACTTATTTAACTCAGTCACAGTATTTGTGAAATATCCTTTTTTTTGATTATTTCACTATGACAATATGATAAAATGCCAAATGCTTTATACATGTTGGAAGCAATTCTTACCTTGCCATATCATATTTACTGCACTAGAATTTACACTTGTGGTCAATAACTCAGTGGTATCTCATGTGGTAATGCTCCACCAATATAATAAAATAGTAAATGAAATGACAGAAAAATAGGCTACGTAATGGTTCAAGTTGACTGAGTGCTGTTAATACGTAAATGCCACCTGAAACACACTTAATCATAGTGATGTATGTCGTCTATATGAGTCTGTGAGCCACTCTCAGTCAGTTCTGTGTGTGTGTGTGTGTGTACAGATGGAGGTCTAAAGCTGCTCGGCTGACACGCTGATCACACTCTGCCTCCCGTGTAGACTTGGTGTTATGAGTAGACAAACTCAGAAACTGAGCGTTTGCGTGAAGTAGAGTTGTTGGTATCTGCCGCTTCATCCATGCTTTGCTGAGAGCGGGCCATTTATTAGACGATGAATAAAACCCTGCCATAGTCATACAAATGTAGAAGACAACCATACATCCTGACAACATGCTATTCCATCTTATTCCTGGAAGCACTCGTGGAGAAATAATTATGAGTGAGACTTCTGTAGCAGAAGCGGAAGCAGTAATAAACTAGTCCTTTCCAGTGGCTGTGGCTGCTATATGGCGTCAGGATTGCGTTGTTGTTGCAATGCATGAGCATCCTGCAGTTTGACAATCAGCCGTTGTTGAGATCCAGGCTTGATAATGTGGGAAACTAAGACTCTGACTTTGCTCTTTGTCTGCCTTTTATATAAATAAGATCGCGTTCCACCTCTTTTCATCCAAATGCCACTGATCACTACTGATCAGTGATTGAGCTTTTTGCATTTTTTTCTTTATTTGGGAAATGTATTGTTCTCGTGTGATATTTACACACAGCAGTTAAAAGAGTCCATTTAACTATTTATGTTGAGTAACACAAATCCTTTGACTCTCATACTGCAAAATGTACTGTGTAATAAAAGGCAGTGAGTGATGACGTCATCTCTTTTCAGGCAGAACAAGTTCAATTTTATAATTGCTCCGTTGCAGCGTCCAGTTACCATGGAAAACACTGGTTCTGCTTTAGTGATAGAACACGCCGGAAGTCACACTCGAAACTCACAGACTATCATGGGGTCATAGGAATATGGTGGCTGCTCCTACACCTGAAACTAGTACTACTGTTAGTGTTACTACTATTACTCAAGCTCCTCTTTTTAAAGCCTTTGGTATTGCTGACTTTCTGACATCTAAAATGTGCATCTGTGTGTTTGTGAAGGGGGATTAGTTCACTGAGCAGAACCCTTATTACTGACTCTTTGAGAGCCCCCTGAAAAAGGCAGTGTCTTATCCGCCAAATATAACAGAGTAACAAAACATTTGCTATAAATGGTCAATTCCTTGAAAGTGCCTCTGAGCGAACTGTTCTACAAAGAAAAAAAAAGAGTAAACTATCAGTTTCCATGAAGGAGGAGCGATGATTTCATCATCATAATTCATCTTATCACATTTTGGCTGTGGTTAAGCATTTTGCTGCGGTGATACCTGCAGCTTCACGAAAGATAGATGACATCTTTCTCCCCAAAGAATGCTGTCCAGTACGGAGGATGCTTGGTGGGTGGTATTATGAAGCCATAGTGTGCTGTGAACCTTGACCTGGCACTGCTGAACCTGAGCTGAACCTCACAAAAGTCCAGAGGTCACCGGGGGGCATATTTCATGGGGCAGGGTTTGTTTTCCAACTGGGGAGGAGTCACACAGTGAGAAGAAGCTCTTTTTGATTCATGGGGTCGTAACATTTCCTGTAGGCTGAAAACGAGAATACAAGTCTGGAGTAAAAATAGTACGAAATGGAAGAACACACACACACACCACCACCACCACTCAGTAAAATTCGTAATACACCACAGAGCCCTTCTCAGCCAATATTACATAAGGGGACAAAAATGTGAGTCTGAAAAACAAAAGTGAGGATGAAAATCCACAGTGCACAACATTTTTCATTGTCAAGTTTTTCTTTAGTTATTCTTCAAAATCCTGGATGTGAGTCACTGAAAGAACAAAACACTGGGAGGATAAACACTCACTCTTAACACCCATCCCACGCTGAATATAGTGAGTTTAGATCCACTTCATTTCACGTACCATGGTTATAACAAAAGTTTTGGAAGACCGTAAACAAATAGTAGCAGCGTGAGTGTTGTTGTTCTTGCTTTTGTATGTTCCCCATCATCTTTTTCCAAGTAAACCGGTTCCTGAAACTTGCGCAGACAGATGGAGCAGTTGCGTTGCAGTCTGCTTGGCGTTAAGTGAAAGATATGTTGAGGGATACACTGAGCCACCAGCGTTGGCCTTAGGAGGCTCATCGCTGAGAGACAGAGAGAGAGACGGTCAGGAAATTGAGCCCATATGATGTTTTTCCAGCGTCACAAAGGAGATTTAGGAGAGATACTAGGGGAGCCAAGAGAGCTGCGTTTCTGTGGGAGTGATGGAAAACAGGAGGAAGAGAGAGAGAGAGAGAGCAAGAGAGAGAGAGAGAAAGCAACCCACGCCAAGGAAAAGAAAGAGAGAGGGGGTGAAGGGAGGCGTATGTGAGAGACACTATCTTTACTCCTGTATTTCATCTGTGTATGACATCATGCTAACTAAGAGGACTTCATGGGAGGAGTTGTGAGCAAGAGGAAATTTACTTCTCCTTTCACAGCATTTTGTAAACTTTTCTTCCACATCGTGCAGTTCTGTTGTACCCGAAACTAGTTGTTTTTAAAAGACAATTGTCTTGAATTTATCAGTATATCAGTACATGTGAGAGTGCCAATTAACACAAGACATAAGTGAAAACAATCACTTTTAAACAAATAGATTTAAAGTTTCTTTATTCCTTGTGTCCCTGTATGTATGCAAGTAAAGGTTTGTATATTGGTCAGGCCGAGTCCTCACTGCATGCGTGTTCAGCGTGTCTGCGCTCGTCATTTAGGTGCACATGTTGAATGTTTTGAGCAGCCACACGTGAACCGCTCAGCTCTCAGATGTGTCTCACGCTGCTCTTTTTGGAAATAGGAGTCTACTTTTTCCCCCTGAGCTGTGCTTGTCTCACAGCAAAATAGAGAGTGCAAGTGAACTTTCACCACAGTTTCATTTGACCATTTTCAAAGTAAAAGCACTCTAGCCTTTCAGTGCCTTGAATCCTTGATCATAAAATATTTGCAGGATTGACAGATGTTAGGGTTCACAGTGAAGAGATTCTTAGTCAAATACTGATGATTATTTCAAATATTTCCAAGTATATTTTTTATTTAATTTGAAAGGCAAAGTCTATGTAAACATAGCAGTAACATCAAGACAATGAAGTGACAACATCTAACCTCACTGTTTCTCTCACCTCCCACAGTCACCTAAAGTGCGCCCTTATTCTGCGATGGACGGCGTCCCTTTCTTCCTCAGCAGAGTTAAACAGGAAGCTCCCGATGACCTGCTCGCTCACAACCTGCACTTCCACACGCAGACCGAGCCTGTTGACCTGTCAATCAACAAATCCCGGCCCACCTCCTCATCCACCACCCCCACCACTACAAACTTATCATCATCCCCTCTCAGATCCGCCTTCTCCCCGTCGTCTTTATCGTCGTCATCGTCCTCCTCCTCTTCCTCCTCTCCATCAGTTATCACCTCAGCCTCATCGGTGCTCACACCAGGCCCTCTTGTTGCCCCTGGCGCCGGGGTGAGAGGTCAGCCATATTTGCACATCCTGCACTCTGTGCCGCCGCCTCCATCCAGCCCTCTGAGCCTGCAGGGAGCCGGGAAGCTGGGCAGCCATGTTCACCGCATTCCGGTCGTGGTACAGTCGCTGCCCCTCATGTACACCACTGCGGTTCGATCACCCTCAAGCCTCAACAATGCCATCGTGCTACCTCTGCTGGACGAGTACAAGAGCCAGGGCAAAGGTGAGACCATGTTTTTCTAATTGTACTTGATATGCAGACGGCATGTGTAGTGTTGCATTACTGCCTTCTTCATCTCTTTCCTTTGCCTATTCCTTTTTGTTTTCTCTTGAATTGCTGTGGTACGTGGCCTTTTAATTAAGCATTCATATTGTTACCCATTATTTAGGTTTAGTTTGATCTGAATGACTTTAAGCTACTGCCTCATTAGTTTTACATTGCTACTTAAGCTGTATGATGTGTTTGCAGATATGAACTCAGAGCAGACATTTTGCAGAGTTCACGTTCACAGTAAATGAATGCAGCAGCGTGTTATCAGGGTCAGACACTCTCACGATAGCAAGAGAATGTACGGAACATCCGTGCCGGAGGTGATGCCTGACTATAGCATGGAGAACATCCGCAGCACACTTGTCCCTCACTTTGCTTGGAATTATCTTGACCTTTATCCTCTGTGAAAATATCTTTGTGCCTTTTGCCTTCTACCCTCTTTTGCCCCTCTGTGTAATATCAGGATTTAAATGCACGTTTGAAAGCAGCTTTAAGAGACTTTAGCCTTCAGCTTTAATTTAGACTCGGACTGGGTGTAGAATTTTAATACTTCTGTGGCATGGCTCGAACGTCAGGCTGGCTATTGAATTTCAATGCCTTCGTGATGTCATTCAAAATTAAATTTTGATACCTATGGGGTTAATCTCTTTAGTGTCAGTGAGGCAATATGAGCATGCTGTTTGACTAATATCACAAAGTGCTGGTGATTGGCTGTCTTGAGGTGCGATGAAGCTCATTCCCAAAGAAGAACAGGGAGGTGAGGCCTGACACGTGTGCGTTTGCACTGTAATTTGAGAGGCTGGTGCTTGTTTAATGAATGAACCAACGCCGTGGAGAGCTAAAGCGACACGACAAAGCAAACGAAACACTCGAGCGTGCACGAAATAAATATGAGAGCGGAACGTTGCTTCGTAGAAGAAGACGATCGGGCCAGCGAAAAAACTGAATCTCAATCGTAATGAGTAAGATTATCTCTTTTTTTAAATTAAGTTCACAATATTGATACTGTATCCTTTTTTTTAATCAATCACCCTTTTCAGACATGAAAATAAGTCCATCACAGAAACAAGGGATGATACAGACAGGTCGGTCATGGCTGGATTTAGGATTTTGTACCTGTGTGATATGAGTTATCCCAGAGACTAGCAAAGGCTTATTGTGTTTGTAAATGCTTTTAGACGCAGCCTGTCAGGTAATAATGTCCCCCACTTAGAGTGAAGATGAGGTTTCCAGGTTTGAAGGTCCTCTCATCTTTCACTGAAAGAAATGTTGTTTGGTTGTCTTAAACAGCCTCTGGAGCCTCACCAGTTTTGTTTTTTGCTTTTTCCTTTATAGAGAGGCAAACATCTTGGGCAGCTAGAGTTTTAGACCTCTCTGGCCCAACCTAGACAGTGTTATTGGTTTTCTCTCTGGGTGTGGTTTTACTGCCAACCGCTCTGAGTGGGCATACAGTACAGTAGGTGTTTTCTCTGAGTGACACACAGGGCAACTGTTGCTTATGAAAGAGTTTGCTTTTTGTCACTTCCTGCAGGATGGACAGACGCACGTAGACTATAAGTCACACCCATGTGCATGTGCTGTACATACAAGCGAGCAAACAAACACACAGGGATGTGTAATTAGTGCTCAGACAGACACTTGGCTGGCAGGGTGGGGTGGTCCTGGGAGATGGGCGTTTTAAGTGCTGGATGTCTGCTCCCGTGGAGAGGAGAGGAAAGAAGTTAGAACAGGAAAAACAAGACTTGCATAAGAGGGTGTGGATGGATATTGAAGATGGACGGCACTTACACAAACACATGCATGCACACATCCACAGTCTAGCATAAAATGTACTGAGCTGTGAAGGCACCAAACAAAAATAACATGGGCTGAAAGAGCGTAGAGAGTTGTTGTTGTTGTGTTTGCACCCACTTGAACTATCACTTACTGTTACTGGAACTTCATGGAACTCTTTGGAGCAATCACATGAAATAGTTAGAGGCCATGTCCTCGAAATACTACAGATTTTCACTCCTCACTCTCACATTTTCTCAGCCCTGTAACATTGTGGCTATGTTCTGCAGATGTAAGTTTTATTGGCAGCTGTTACCTCCTTCCACCTTTGACATATATATTTTTTTCCCACTATATGATGCAGTCAAAAAAAAGAATCTCATGCAGAGATTACGTTTGGAGGTTTGGTTTGAGCGTTCATCTGTTATTTCGTGACTCTCGTCCTCAGGCATTGTGGTCTGTTGTGGACACCCATCTGTGACATCATTTGCAAATCTGTGCTTTCCTGGTGCATGAACGACTTTTTGTACCAAAACAATGTCCATGCAACAAAAGGCTTGTTTTTTTACGTGCCACCTCCTCAGATCTCTCCTTTAAATATGAGATACAAAAATATTATTTTCACTATCAATTATTCTCTCAATTATTTTGGTGATTACTTGGTCTGGTACAATGTTAGACGATTCTCTTGTTTTGTCTGCAAATCACGGGGACAAAACACTCATTTGATTCATCAAATAAGGGTTGTTATTGTTGTTGCAGTTATCGTACTGCAGATTGCTTGCAGGCATGTGTGCAAGAACATCATTCAAAACTAAATTGTCATTTTAAAAAACGCAAATAACAAACTACAGAGGCTTCGATTTTTGCTTGTGCTGCAACAATCAATCACTTATCATTTGATAATTCATTAATCTGTTTAAGTGTGTGTTTTTTTGTGATTTGAGGTTCTCAAATGTGAATTTTTTTGTTTTTTGCTTCTCCTGACAAAACAACATGTTTTTTTTTTTTAGATATCGGAAACACTGATCCACATCTAACATAATATAATAAATATGGCTAATATATATGGCTTACTATAACTATTTCGAATCATTCTTGCATTATATTATAGGACTTATTTGTTGTCATGTATTTTTTACATATATATCTATATATGTGTATATATATATATACACATATATGTGTATATATATATATACATATATGTATATATATATATATGACTCAAATCGCAGTCACAATACATGTAACAAAAAAGAAGTCACAATAAGATATTTTACTAAACTTATTCTGCCCTTAAACTAAATGATAATCTTTGGCACAACAAAATAATCAATAGTGATTGGACTGATGGTTCTTGGATCGTATGACCCTGTTCATCTGTTTTCTAAAGAAAGATTCTTTTTTTTTTTACATTAAAACATTGAGGCCGGCCCCATTAACACAAATATCTGTCCCTGACTGACAGAGAAACTGGTCGGCTTTTCATGACCAAATGTCACCCCTCAGAGATGGCCAGTCCCACCATACAAGCCTTTGGGGCAGACAGTGTAATTTGGCACAATAATAAAAAAAGAACAGCTCTTAAGTATGACCCAGTTCTCCTTGTCAAATCCTGCTCATTTGCAAACGTAACTATACACATGAATAAAAGAGTGCGGTGAGAAGTGATAGATGTTTTTATTTTCTTTGGTCACATCATGATAATACTGTCATATTGCACTCAGCCCGGGTTCTGCTTCATGTGGAGTTTTGCCTGTCAGATGTCACCATTGGTTGATGGCTGAACAAATAAGTTGTTGACATCAGCGAAGTCACCGACTATTGCCTGCTCTGTCCATGTCAAGTTCAACCTGATTATCAAAGCTCTTATAAGAACAAGACCATGCACACACTCATCCACTCTCACACACACACGCACACGCACAGGTTGGCCATCCTCTCTTAGAGAGGGTGGGTATGCTTCTTTTCACTGCTGTTTCCCTGTCTCCGGCGGGAGGTTGCCATGGAAACAGGGCTTGACTGGAAACAACAGGAGAGAAAGAAAGAAATCCAGTGCTCTGCCCACCTCTCCAGCACTCCTCCTTTGTGTCCCTCGCTCAAAATACCCCTTTTCCAACACACAATGCATTTCTAACTAATTACAGGTTTTCTGTAGGGCAGGCGAGCTGGTGACCACTTTGCATATCGTCGTCTGCGACAACACGTAGAAATCTTTAAAGGCAAAAGCTCCAACTGAGACACTGCATTTTCTATGTGCCCCCCAAGTAATAACACCATGTCTGCTGCTAACTGTAGACCTCTATTATGTACCATTATGGTCACAGTCTCAGCTGAGAGGGGATAAGAGGTGAAGTCCTGATAGCTTATAAAAGCACCAGGATTACAGTGGACAAAACTCAGCAGAACAAACTGTATGCCTGAATATGTTCAGCATTCGTGATGGTTTAACTTTTAATATTAAACAAAACAAAAAAAATAAGAAATAGATATCATCATTTTTGTGTTGCCATATTGCTTTCATAGTAGAGATTAGATTGCATTTCTTAAGTAGTTGTTTTTCTTTCTTGACCTTCATCTCTTCAAGTTTTTGAGGATGTATGCAGTCTGTGCCGTTGGGGACAGAGTGGATAGGACGACTGCAGGCTCTGGCTTTATATCTAATGAGCTGTCACGACTTTTGGAAGAGATGCAACTCTGAGATGGAGAGCAAGAGACAGAGACTCCTGTGCTCATTGGCTCAGAGGGTCAGGAATTGATGGCATGCTGGCCATGTTGAATGCATTGGATGTCGTCTTCTGTTTGCGAAACAAACTCCTAATGTGAAGCCTCAGGTTTTTGAAGCTGGAAGTTCACAGACAGGCAAACAGGCACATATTGGACGATACTAGCTGTCAATCACACTGGTGTCCACTCATATGTGCCATACTTTATGGTCTATTTTCCTCTAATTGTGAACATAATTTGCAAAATTGACATCGTGTTCGACTGAAGAAGACATGAAACCAGCATTTGAGACCATTAGCACCTCAGGATAAGGTGTTACTGATTTAAAAAAAAAAGTCTTCAGTTCTTTTTGATGAACTGCTAGTTCTCTCCAACTTTCTGGGCTTCACTTTTCAACACGTAACGCATTTCTCATATACAGGCTAGGGTCGAACGTTCAGCAAAGTTCGCTTGGTAATTATCAGGTTTTGCTGTAAAAAGAATAGAACAACAAATGAAGTCCCACTTCTGTGTTCTCTCCAGGCCTTTTATGTAAAGGTTTGTTATTGTCATGAATACGGTTCTGTGTCTGTTGCTCATTTAGGAGAACAGAGAGTGTGAGTCCTCTACAGAGCTGCAGCTACTGCTACTTTTAACTTGCACATATTCAGTAGGCGCGCACACACACACACACACACACACAAAAGAAAAAGGAGACGCCCAAACAATGCTCCACCCAGCTCCTTATCTCTATAGTTAGATGCTGATAAAGAATGCATGTGTGTGTGTGTGTGTGAGATTCCATATGTGTGTGTGTGCATGTCCTGTCCATATAACCGTATGCAACTGCATATCATAAACACAAAAAGTGACAGTGTGTGTTCTAAAGACGATCAGCTCATTACAATTTGACACACTTTACTGCACACTCATTGTGATATGCCTTACAAGTTTCCAAGGCCGGCTCCAGTGTCATGTGTCTGACTCCTGTGTCTGTGTCCCTTCCTCGCAGCACACACAGACCCCAATGGCCTGTCGCCAAGGCAGATCAAAAGTGACAGTGATGACGACGACCTGCCAAACGTGACCTTGGACAGTGTTAATGAGACCGGCTCCACTGCGCTGTCTATAGCCCGCGCTGTACAAGAGTGAGTATCATGATCTGTCCACGTGTGTGGGAAATTGTCACTTCTGACTTTTTTCCTCTACTGACCCTAAAAGCTATAACAAGAAAAAAAAGGAATTCCCACATCTCCGTGTCAAGCTGTTGTATCTGTTCAGTCCTGTCACTGTAGAGTATGTGGGAAGTATGGCTTTGATCCTGACACTCTTCACTGTTGGCAGCTGTTATATTTGGTGCAAGGGGAGTTTGAGTTTGATCGACTGGTAAAGTAACTGGTCTAACTGCTTTTCTTTTTTTTTTTAAAGTCCTTCACTATCAAAAAGTACTTATAGTACTTTATTTTATTGCAACATGTATTTATTAAAGTAAATACCTTACTGTAATTTGTACTTTCTCATTATGCAAATATAAAAAAATGCCATAGTTTATTCTTATTTATTACCTTAGGCTGTTATTATTTAATGAATCAGCCAAGTGTTATTTTATGATAAATGCAACTAAGTATCAAAAACGTTTTTCATCCAAAAGTTAATTTAAAAAGGATTTTTACCTGTTGTATTTAATATTTCATTATACATTACTCTGATTTGAACGTTGTAAATTCACTTCAATGCAGACATAAATGCAGATTGGAGAGGCAGACTGGAGAAGTTTTTATTTAAAGTAAACAACTTTGTGTATTATTTGTTATCATTAAACTGTGAGGCATCATGCACTGGCCGTTGGCTGCACTGACTTCTAAAGAGTGGCACTGGCATCAGCCATTAAAAAAACCCATATCAGTCATCCTTTAAAAAAAGCATAAAAGAAGTATAAATATGTCACAGTGCAATCAGCTTAACATACTCATCCACCTTAGTTCTATCATTTATCTTTCGCACAATTTCTGAAACCAAAACATGGTCATGTTGCTAGACCTTGTTATCACAAGGCTGACATACAGTACAGAGCAAACATATGAATTCATGATCACGTTCATGCAAAATAAAATTAGATTTAAAGAAAATTGAAGAAATAAATTGCATAGTTCAGACCGATGAGTTTTAAAAATGTTTTCCCTGACACCCTGAATGAGAGAGCGGAAGGTCTATAGTGTTATGAATTCCTGCGCGATTTTCTAGCTGCTCTGAATGTATCTGTGTGGGTGTGCAGTTATATGACTGCATATGGCTCAGACATACTTTATGCCATGTTCGGCCTACAGACATCACAGCTCCTGCAGTGCCTGTCCATCTGTGTTGAATGAAAAGACTTCCCTCTCCAGTGAATGACAGCCCGTGGTATCCTGATCAGAAAGCAGGAAATCAGAGGCAGAGAAGCATTTGGCTCGGCCGTGCCCTCTTCCCCTGCCACTCATAAACCCAGAGCAGTCATAACCAGTGGCCTGGCCAGACTCAAGTTAATACCCATGGGCTTTTTATTTAGACTAACTGTGAGGAAAATATTCCCGGACTCTGTGAGAATCCTGCTAATGATGAAGGCTGACAGTAGGCCAACCCCGACTGGCTGTGTTTTGGTGGTTTGTGTGTGTTGGACCTTTTGCATTCCTTGTCTGTGCACTGAACATCTACTGTAATGAAACTAAATGAGTTGTTGTGGTGGCACTGTGCAACACATTACAGTAAGAAACTGGTGTTGTGCCTGTGCTTGTTCAGTGGAAAAAAGCCTGTTTTCACACACACACACACACACACACACAGAGTGAGAGACACTCGGTGGAGGACTCAGGTTTCAGTGCAGGTTATTGAAAGGGACAGGCGTACCCCTGAGTGCCACATGTGGGCACCGGGTGGTCAGAGGAGAACAGAGGTTGGCAGGACCCAACCTTTCAGTGCCCAAGCTTTCACTATGGAGATAAATCACCAGCCAGGCTTAGCAGTGCCCTGCCAGGGCCGGCCCACACACTCGCTCCTCTGTGTGCAAAGTGCAGACTGTGCGGTTTGGAAACTGTGCTCCTGCGTTTGCGACCGTGCGTGTGAAAAAGTGTGTGATCATGCCTGCAAGTAAAAATCCTCTGTTTTTGTCCTGAACACATGCACGTGTTTGTGCACAATGGACAGAACAGCTGGTTCCAGAAGGAGGTCAGCCTTTGTCAACAGGAACACACACTTGCATGTTTGTCTGTGAAAAACAAAGACGTCTGCAGCCTGCTTGAGTTACATGACGGGAGAATGTGCGCTCTGTACTGACACAACACATGCGCTCTATGGACATGTGCGCCGACAGCACTTTCCTGAAGCATGTCACTCCATTGTGTTGCTGTATTTCTTTTCCTTTCTTTCGGAACGTGGACACTCGGAGTGTAGAAGCAAGTGCTCTATGTAATTTAGTCTTCATATTTACACAAGCATTCACCCCGAGAGCATCAGGAAGGAGAAGTGAAAGGGCGGAGGATAGGAGCGACTGCAGCCTCCAATCCAGGTATCCACATATAAATAAATGAGTGAAAGGAGAGAGAGAGACACACACACACACACACACACACAGAGAGTGTCATGTGCTTCTTGGACAGCCTCCTCCATATTCATGCGTTTCCCTGGGGACCGGTGGATAGGCTATTGTGGGAGAGCATAAGCGAAAGAGAGACTGCCACCGAGAGATAGGTGTGTGTCAGTGAGTGTGTGTGTGCATATATGCATATGCACTGTATATCGGTGTGTGGATATATTTTATATGCGTGTACACCATATAGTGGGTGCGTGCGACAAATTTTGATTCACACCTGTCTTTGTGAGGACATTTTTGACCCTTTGAGGACATTTGAGGACAACGTTAAAGGGCTCCACGAGGGTTAAGACTTGGTTTTAGGACTTGGGTTTAGGCATATGGCTTGTGTTGGAAGGGTCATCTCTGTTGAAGTCTGGCTGGTCCCCAAGGACGTTGGTGCAACGAGGCATAGCAGGTGGAAGGAAGGGAGAGGGGTGAGGTGGTGAGTGGTAGTATCCCTTGACAGGTACAGGAATGCCCAGTGGGCTGTCTTCCAGTGGACACACACACACACACATTCACACACATCCCCTTTCCTGTTTTCCTCATAATTCCACTATGACTTTATCTCTGTGTAAGAGCCATGTCCAAGTGGTGCTGAGTCGAAACTGTTGGTGTGACCCTGTTTCCTTTGAGAGGTTTGGAAAATGTGCACCCTGTTTTCATTGTGGGAAACCCCTGTTACAGGTGACACACACACACACACACTCAGTCTCCCTCAGAGCAGCGGGGGGGGGGGTGAGTTTGCAGAAACAAAGGAACTAAACAGAGGTCAGTACTATTTGAAATTGTTCTCAGCTGTACTTCCCATTTCTCTCTGCTGCTCTGTGAGGCACAACAGGACACAGTGGCACAGCGATGTAGAAACGAGGCTGCGCCGACACATGGTTTAAGGTAGTTCTTAATGTTTCTCTGGGCTCACATGAGAAAACACAACAAACTTGATGCTCCCACAACAGCCACAATACATATAATCAGAGACATGTTGTTAGATATATTGTTTACATGATCAAAAAACACTTTGCATTTTATTGTTTTCTTCTGACTGTTGTAATGCCACGCTGCCTGGTCCTTTAAAGACACAGTGCATGTATTATTCTGCCACTGTTTAGTGCAGAAACAATGTAACTATGCCGCATACTGCTCTGTCAAGCAAAACTACCAGACCTGGGGTGTGTTAATCCCATCAAACTGCTGAACGACACGTTGTTTTTTTGAGAGCTAGATTTCACCTGGAAAAGTTTTCATGTGTTTTCAGTTTTCAGTCCGACTCCAACCTGTTTGCAGCCGACTCGCTTCACGAGAGAAATGTTGCTGTTGCCTCCGCCTGTCTTGACATAAAACAAATAATTTTTGTTTTATGTCAAGTATTTTTAAAATACTGGAAAATACAGGGAGTCATAGAAGCTCTAGGCCTAATCATGATTGTGTGAAATCATTGGACAATGTTTTATCAGTGACATTTGTACATTTACAGTATTTAAAGTAGTTTGGAATTGCTGGTTCCAATCGAACAAAGCCAATTGTAGTAAGGTTTTACTGTGTGGTTGCTCATGCAGTGAACCTGCTGATATAAATAGCTTCATACACTGCTTGTAACATTTTTCAGGAGCTTAGCAGAAAAAGACCAGTGGTGGTGAAATGTTCCCAACCCACGGAGAAGCAATGAAAATCCTTCTTCAAAATCAATCATGTTTAGTTGATGCAGTAGTGAAACACCGTTGGCCTTTATGGCCACGCACAGTCAGTTCTATCAAGTAGTTGATAAATCATTTATTAACTTCATTATGTCGGTAAATGTTGAAAAATGGCAACTTCCCAGAGGATAAGGTAATGTCTTCACATGTCAAACGTTGTCCAACCAACAATCAAAAGCCCAAAGATTTTCAGTTTACATGATGGAAAACAATATTCTCACTTTATTGAAGCTAAAACTATCGATAAATACGGAGCCCCAGACATGACATGGGGAAAGCGAAATACTAACTTGTTCCCACGAAATATGCGCAACATTCTCCTGAATTACCTGGAGAGCTACACAAGTAAAGCGAGCGAAGAGGGCTGAGGCTTCGGGATGTACAGAGATAGTGTTATTGAGTTGTATTTTAGGTTGGGAATCAGTTACAAAGATATTCTCAAAAGCCTGACATTGCAAGGAATCATTATTATCGATTCAAACAGAATATTAAGAGCCAGGTTACTTTACAGGTAGCAACGGAACCCTGCCTCTGCCTCGCTAAATGCATGTGCGCCCCTGCAGCGGGGATACAAATCCTGTCGGGGATGACGACACTTGCACACTTTGTTTCTGCATATTTTTTGTTGTCTTTGTAAGCATCAGTGTAAAACATGGGTGGTCAGGTGTTTTGTTTCGAGGCATTCTCACTGTGTCGTGTCATAACTGTGGGTCTAAATGTTATGGCACCTTATTTTCAAAAACCAAGCGACGAAGAAAAGAGATCACTACATTTAATTAAATAAAGCTAAACCAGAAATCTGTCACCAGGCTGTGGTGAATAATCTGTAGCATTAAATACACTTATATAGATAAGTTGTCGTTAATTCTCAGTTTTACAGAAGCCGCTGTAGTCGGAGTTTCCTAAATCACTGTGCTGTATTTATATATATATATATATATATATATATATATATATATATATATATATATATATATATATATGATAATCATGGAGTCAGATGAAGTGATGATCCAAATCTAAACATCCGCCTCATCATCTGTTCAGTGGCTGAGCTGTGCTGAGTGCTTCCACTGTAAATCCTGCCTCTCCTCTTCACACACACACACACACACACACGCGCGCGCTCACAATACCTAGATGGTCCTCTGCGTGCTTTATGAATGCAGCTCTTTGTCTTCACGTTCAGTTTTGTCCTCACGTTACTGTGTTATATTTTCTGAACTTAGACAAACGCAGTAGAGTGAGAGCAATGCGCGGGGAGTCAGAGTTCATTTCATGTCTGACCCGTGTGCTCATTTCCTGTACAACCTCAGATTGGCAATAAGCCAAGAGCAACAGGTGACCTGTGTGTGTTTTTTTCCCGCTGTAATTCTGTGTATTTGTGTAGCCTGTGTGTATGTTTGCGTCCTGATTGCACCACACACACATATCTAAGTCTGGGTAAAGACAGGAAGTGGCCTCCGTGCGATGGAGACAGACACTGGAGGGCCTCCCTGACAGTCCCTGCTCCTCTTTCAGATCCCCCCTAACTGAATGTGAAGCTGTTCCTCTACTCCTTCTCATTTTCTCCCGTCACCCTCTAGCCTTTTTTTTTTCTTAAATTCCACAACAGAGACTCTGAGACCTGAAAGAAAAGCATTTGTGCTCGTCCTCGGTTGAGTGAACCCCGTTAACCGTATCCCACAGATATTACTCCTCCCCACTTATAAACAGAGATGATCCTGTTTTCTGTCCCCAATGCACATCTTTCTTGCCTTCTTCCTGTGTGTGTGTGTGTGTGTGTGTGTGTAGCAGTCATGTGTTTATTACTGTGTGAAAGGTGCTGTTTCATGGTCCACAGTCACTGGTGAGACTGTTTACCACCTCCCTAGCTTCTCTTTGCTCCTTCCTGTATTTGTTTGTGTGCATGCGAGTGCACTTGAATATTCACAGACGTTAATTTTAATTTACCATGGACGATTATACTACTATTAAAAACCAAGCCTGCACAACACACACAAACAATAACATGCATCGTGAAGGGACAGCTTTGCTACCGTGACAAATGACATACTCAGCTGTAATATGGATTAGCTATTGGAAAGGAAATGTTGTGCCATATTTTACTGATGGCAGAAGTAGCTCAGGAGTCATTAACTGCACTGTGAAAAACACTGTGAAGTAGACAGTATCCACCTCTGATTGATGAAAGTCTGGGAGCAAAATGAATACATCAGCCTCTTTACCTCATGGCAGTGTTGCACTGCCACCTGCTGGCAAAGCCAGAGTTTTGCCATGATACGTGGCATTTATCTCTGCTGTATTGCTGTGTTAGAAGTGTGTGATTAATCTGTACAGGAATTTAATTTACTCAAATAATGTAAAAAGGAAAAATAAAACCTTACACCAAATGTCAGAAATTCAGAAACAGTAAAATGGTGTTTTTTTATTCCATCACGTTCTAATTTGCTTGCAGCTGTGTGCAGCTCTCAGTTGCTTTTTTGCTATAACGCACTCAAATATCAAATATACTTTAAATTTGCACTAATTAGTATGAGTGTTTTGAGTAGATTCATTTGTGTGACTGTTCCTGCATTTCACAATTTAATAATTCTGTGTTAACACTGGCTCTTATTCTCCTGTTGCAGTTCCATGTCCCCGTTCAGTATTGACAGTATACGGCGCCCCCGGAGGTCAGAGTCACCAGATTCCAAAAAGAGAAGAATCCACAGATGTGACTTTGAGGGCTGCAATAAGGTGTACACCAAAAGCTCCCATTTAAAAGCACACAGAAGGACGCATACAGGTCAGTAATGATAAGTGTGTTGTGTATCTTGATTGGAATGCAAACACCAGGCATTCAATGGCAGCCAGCTTTGAATTCACACATGCACAAAATAAAAGAAAGATCTAAATATATGTATATTCATGAGAAAACCATTAAAGTGGATGATTATGGAACAAAAACATCAGTTTTTCTGTTTTCTGTTTCAAGTCAAACACAAAGAAACTATCGGCAACAATTATAAATCAGTATCTGCTCAGTGGTAAGAAGATAATACCCTTCACTATTGGAATCAATTGTGTTTATAATGTTGCTGTTATTGATGATTTGTTGGTTTTACTTCCATCCATCCATCTTATCCTCCACATGGGGAGAACATGCAAACTGCATGCAGAAAGGCTCTTGTGTTGTGCCCTTATATATGTATATATATATATATATATATATATATATAACATACATAATGCATTTTAATGCATGATGCTTTAATCATGCATTTGAGGCTGTGTTCCAGTTAATGAAGACAGACTACTAACAATCTAAAATATGTGATGTAGCAAGTTAAAGCAGAAAGTAGGGACCATAAGTTTCAAGGTGAGTAAGGGAGCAAAATGTAAAGTGACTGGTGCTTAAGTGCTATTCATACTGCACATGCATTTTAGAGAGTTAAAGAGATAAATGACGCTCATTTTATAGCACTTAGAGTTGATGTGATCTGCAAGCTATTGAATGCACGTTCTCTTTTCCCTCCTCTCTCTGCCACTTCAGGGGAAAAGCCATACAAATGCACTTGGGACGGCTGCACGTGGAAGTTTGCCCGCTCTGACGAGCTGACGAGGCATTACAGAAAACACACGGGGGTCAAGCCTTTCAAGTGCGCAGACTGTGACCGCAGCTTCTCCAGATCTGACCACTTGGCTCTGCACCGGCGGAGACATATGCTGGTGTGAAACGGACGGAGAGCGATAAAGAGAAGGAGCAGGAGGCAGAGATGAGAGATCAATGGGGGGCACACACATGCATACATGCACGCACATATACCACAATAGCAGCCAGGGGAGCGGGATCTCCCTGTGAATGTTTTTCAGCTGGCCTGGATGCACACACTCACACTCAAACGCACACACACACGCACACACAGACACACACACACACACAAACATACTCTTATCAGTCTGAAGGAGAGGAGACATGGAGGAGCACAGAGCTTGTGGAGCGCAAAACAGGGTCACTTCTGGATCCTCTCTGGGTTGGAAGGAATAGACGGCAGGATCTTTTATTGTCATTGGAATATAATAGGGAACTGTCTTTTACAGTACTGTTCACAAATGTTTCATTTTGATTTTTGAAATGAACTCGCACTCTTCATTTGGACAAAAAAAAGGTATAAAAATGCAATCGCAACTGTTTCCTCTTTTTTTTTATTTTTGCCATTTTTTCTTTTCAATATTATCCATATTGCTGCTTTTCTCAGCATTCATAATGTGAAAGACCCCTATTGAATGGAATGGATTTACTGTGTGAGCAGAACTGTTAGGCCTGGACTGGATTACAGCAAAGGATGTGGGCTTCATTTGGAGTTACAGGCAGTATTTTGTCAAGCCTCCCTCCAAGTCTAATTTATGACCAGCAGAGGGCGCCATTTAATCACGGATGATTTGCCAGCTGGAGTCTGCTGCTCTGTCAGAGGCGTCCCACAGAAAAAGCTACAAACTCTGGACTTTCAGTGTTCCCATTGCCAGCAAACCATAAAAAAAACACCACCTCTCCGGATCAACCTCATCAGCACCTCCACTGTTTCTGAAACTCATTGCTTTATTCCAGTCAGTGGAAAAATGACATTGCATTTCATCCCACCAGCAAAAAAAAACCCCCACATCATTTCTGATTTACAGGGTCAGATTACCCAGATAACACCAGTGCTATTCTTTACATTGAGCCTCTTAAAGTCTTTTGGTTGATTTTGTGCTGTGATTAGCAATCAGTAAAAGTGCAATCTTGAAGGATTTCAGTATCACAACATTGTTGTTTTTTGATTAAATCTTGCTGATGACTGCTTATGTCTGAAAAATACAACCCCTCATGTACAGTTCACTTTGAAACAATCAGAGGAGATTTTCCAGTATGTGAAGAGACACATAATAGAGGCACCTTACAGTCTCACGCTTTCCTTCTGTTTTTAATATTTAGCTCTGGTTTTCTCGACTGGGCTCCACAGTGAAAGGAATTTGTGTTGGTGGTTTTTGCACAGCAGCACTTGACCATAAGCTGACATTGACACCAGCTACAGTGTTACACAGATCGCGTGGTACCTGATGTACAATACAGAAGAGCAATACATTCTGAACAAAGCGATAGGACGGAGTGTCAACCTCCTATTCGATCTGTTTGCTAATGTCAGTATCCAAGGAGAAGTTTCTAGATGGGTCAGCCCCTCGTTCTGTATCATGACACCCCCGTGTTACCGATTGGTTTGTAGCTCCAGCACAAGACTCTAATCTTACGTGTCTTAGTTAATGAGTTCCTTTATTTCCTCTTATTATATTTTGTTTGTCTCAAACAAACTTGAAGAGTTATCACCTCATATGTTATTATCTTATTTGCCTGCGATTTGGCTGTGGTTGTTGTAAAATGCTGAAAGAAAAAGGAAAAAAGAAGTAAGAATCACACATGCATTCACCTACACACACACACACAGAAATATTACACATACATGTACCATATGATGCATGTGCAGTAGGGCTTCACTTTTAATGCAGTTACTGGCAAATATATCCACGGAGAACATCACTTAACCTTTATCAGGTAGCCTAATTTTTATTGTTTTAATGCTCATAATAGGAGACATTTGTGCAGGTGTTTCCAATGTTGTTACGCTGAGGAAGAGCCGCAGACATAAACTTGAGATATCAAGCCAGCTCATATTATTTCATAGTGCTGCTAAATGTATTTATTGGACCGAAGCCAGTAAAAGGAAGTGGTAACTTTTCTGATATTGCACCTTGAAAACCGTGCACTTACATAACACGTCTCACACACACACACACAGGTTTGCACAGCAATTCTTCTTAGGACACTGCATTGACTTCCATTCCTTTGGACAGCCTAAACAAAATGTTGTCCCTAACCTTAACCACAACCAGTTAATGCCCATCCCTAACCTTAACTTAACTACAATTAATATCTTAGCCCTAAACTTGCGAGGCTCTGCTTCGTTAGGACCAGTTTTTGGTCACCATGGCGACGACTGGTCCTGACAAGGTCAGCGTTTATGCCAGGGAAGGTCCTAAACAGGTAACACATACAAGTATACACACATTACACACAAATACACACATGCATTGGACGTCCTGAACTTCAGTAAAGTAGCCAAATCCAGGAGGTCATTTCCACACATTCACCCAATGTATGTGACTCCCCCGTGATGTAATGGAGAATGAAAGTGTATCTTGTCATTATTTATGCATATTGTTTGTGCACAGCGTCATTATGCCCAGTTGTATTAACATTTTGGCAAAAAAAAAAAAAAAAAGCATATCAGCACCTTGTTTGTTTCGTATGATTTTCAAATGATTTTATTTCAGATGTCGATTTATAAACAAAGTAATCATCTTCATATTATATATATATATCATCCATATAATGTATGAGATCTGTTGATGACTGAGGGGCACTTCATCATTGCATATAACTCTTTTTCTTCTGTAAAAAGGATCTTTTGAAATGTTGTAATATATGTGATAGTGAAGACGGAAAATTATTGATTACAAAGTTCTACATCCTGTATATACATTGGAAAAATAGGGCTTTTGATTAGTAGATGCAGGAAATACATTTATACATGTAAAGTCTTTTTCCAGAGACTGTAATTTATCTAATTTGGTATACAGTGAAATGGGGCTAATGGAATTCATCATGTAAATGATCATATGTGGTGTTATATAACTTTTTTTTTGTCTTGTTTTGCGGTTAAAAAGTTCATGATCAAATAATTTTATTCCCAAGGCTGAATCAGTGTTTGCTATAATCAACAAATTATTTATATACAATGACCGTATTAAGGTACTCGATTCCCTGTGTTCTTATTTTGCCATACCTTTGACAAAAAAAATCTTTATTGATCAAGCACATATCAACAACACATGTACTCTACTAAACAGTATATGACGTTGCATGCCTTAATACACCCGTTTTTAAACAAATTCAATTAGACTTGAAGTCAGTGTCTCCACAGGACAGGGTGAATTGTATTTCCCTTCAGCCTCTCTTTCCTCATTTTAAAGCATAATTTTGTAACGGTAACCAGGGTCAAAGTTATGCAATAATAAAGAATAGTGCCTCATATCACAAACGTGTAATATCGACTGCTCTGTGCAGGGTTTCGATTTCCATTATGTGTGCTCAAATTAATACATTTCAAGGGAGAAATCCCGAATTCTTGGAGAGAGGTGGCGGGGGAAAAAAAAGCACAGACAACGTTATGCAAGTCGGACCTCTAACGTTTAACTTTGTTTTCGCACTGAGCCTTACACCGTTGTGTCAAATGCAGCATCCTCCCATAACACATTCACAGGCTGTTTATAGCTCGCATTATCACTTTGCTTGCAATAAGTCCTTTCCTCTACGGGAACAAAACTGAGTGACAAAGGCCTCTTGATGTTTCAGCTTCAGCACATTCATGCAACAGAGCGATTCCATTAAAAGATAATGAGGGATCGTACTCGCAGGACAAAATCCTGTGGCTGCGATTCCAGCTGTAGAGTGATGCCTTTGTTTATGAATAATGATCTTACACTTTCTATCAGTTCAATATCTATTTTTACTTTCTGTGTAACATCTGCTTTTGATTTCCTGGTTTTAAAATTTCTAAGTAGTGAAGCCAATGCCTATGTTTCAAGTTTGCGGATATTACGTACAGTAATCGTTGTTCCTGTATTTATGTAAAGTGAGTGTAGTGTATATATATTCAGATCTTTTTTTTCATTCTTACTGTTTAAAAGAATTGTGATATTGCTCAGCATCGCTTCAAAAGGGAGATCTTGCTCATGGAATTCCACAACTGTAAAAGAAATTTTTACTCCTGATATTTTTCAAAACTTCAAGAACAGGTTGTCCTCTTTTTTTTTTCTTTTTTTTCGGTTATGCTTTTCTTTTCTGTAAGAGTTGTTTAAGTATCCAGTCAGTGTTTTTGCCTTTTTCTCTGTATTTTTCATATGGATGGAGCTGTGAAATTAAAAATAAGTTCAAACATATACATGTATATTAATATGAATGGAGGCATGAAGGTTAATAAAGTTGCATTTTGTATGTACGCTGGTGTGGAAAAAGTTGCTATCTATGACTGAGTGGGGTGTTGGTATGTGGTTTTGATGTCACTTGGACATCTGAGTCGTGTAGTCATGTTCACTGGCATTCACAAACCTAATCTTGGTATTAGGGAAGCCATTTTGAACGATAGCTCGATATTTAAAAACAGTCTATTTAAAAAACATACATGTGCAACCACTCTGTCACGTCTGTGGTTATTTTATAGCATGTAGTGAAAAAGTGTTCCCATGAACAGGTTGCACTTAAAAGAAAACGCCCAGTACATCCTGCACGGTGCTCTATTATGGAATGGATCTGGATGAATGGGTTCTGTCTGCCAGTAAACGGATTCCAATGATTACAATAACAAGGCTTCAATTCCCACTCGGCTAAGCATTTTGGTGTGCAGTATATCACATGGGTGATTTATTACTCACGCTGTTGTGTAAGCTACACTGTACAAGTAAAGTACAGTCAAGCAAATGAGGGTGATGGAGTAACTATCCACACGGGGAACTCGCTCAGCACTCAGGACAAGCTCAGACATTTTCTGTGGCTTTTGTCAGCACCTCTGCCGTGACTCATCTCCAAGACACTTAAAAGTAATAAAAAAAAACAAATACACAAAGAGGTGATCCTGTTTTGATCGCATTCAATTGTTTGCACTGTTGTGAGTACAACTGCATTCCTGCAGAAGCAAAACAAAAATCATGTGTGGCTGTTCCAGAAACAACGACAAAAACAACCGCTGACTTATTCAAACTGTGCTAATAATTCACGTCAATAAAACATAAATAAATTAATTTTTTTCCTAAAAAAAAACCTGTCTGTCCTCTTCCTCTTTCTCTCATATTGAGAAGAAAACATCATTCTTTTTATATATTTGTATATTATTATATTTATATTGAATGAACAGGTCTCTCTGTATACTGCTCAAATTAATAATTATTATAAATTGTATTATCTTTGACAATAGAATCAAAAAAAATAATGACCAAAACGAAACTAAGCTGGATTCAAAATCAAAGACTGTAATTATTACGTGTTCTTTTATCCATTCTTTTTAAGAGCATACATTACAAAACCTCACCACCTGTATAAAGATAAACATCATAAAATACTGTTCATTTGTGGTAAAAAAAAAAAGGCTTGATGCTCCTTGTTTTTCTTTTGTCTGTTTTGACTAGATTCACACAAGAATGATGGAGAAAAAAAAGAACTTCCTAAAACATATGAAATGTCAGACATTAAAAATGTTTCACACATTTAATTTTCAACGCAAAACCTTTATTTGCATCATGAGAGTCACATGGCTTCATAGCAGTGTACCAATTTAGGTTACAGCTTTTTTTTAAGCATGTTGTGAAGCTTTGACACAAAGTATTGTAAAACTTTACATGTGTCAAAATATGTGTGTGTATATATATATATATATTGAAGAAGTATTGCAATATTTCACTGGCTCATACTCCTCTGAGCTGCTATACCTTGGCTGGAGAGAGTTTTGACAGCATAGACTGTGAGAATATTTTATAAATCGATCCTTCTTAGGCTTCGCTAAAAAATAATAATAATAAAAAACAGCTATACAACAACCAATGGATTGTATCCTCGATGATCAGACACGAAATATACATCTTAACAAATGATAGAAACTTCCAAAATCAATTTGGTTAATTATACATTAATTTGGTCATAAATAGAAATTGACGTGTCGTGGAAATAAAAAGGGAAAGCCAACATAGAGCATCATTTGTTTTTCATTCTTCCAAAAATAGGAGAAAAAGAAAATCAGTTAAAGGCACTTTCAAAGGTGTTTGAATTCACTGATCATAGTCAAAGAAACCAAAAGCTTTCACATATGTTCAGACTGGCAGGTGCTCAGTCAAGGTCTTACCACTCAAAGAAACCAGTTTGAAACCACTTCAAGGACGACAAACCGTCAGTGATTCGACGTAGTTATCCTGTTACGACCAGAACAAAGCATCTGAATGTCAACTTGTCTATCATGGCAACTTCCAGGCTGAGAAATAAATAACTCCGACTCACTGCTTAAATGTCACGTACTCAAATCTGTTGAGCAATTTGTCACATACAGTTGAATGTAAAATGATACATCGCTAACTATTTTTCTGGTCGTGAAAACACATTCATCTCCTCATGTGTGTTGTGTTGTAAGCACAGAATTAACATGTGAAAACCTCTTTCATTTCAGATAATAAATCAACTTTTATCTTGACCTAGTTTTGTTTGGGTGAACAACTATATTACGGCAGTGCTTATGCTGGAAGGACTGCACTCACCAGTAAACATCCCAATATTACGATGGCATTTATGAGATCCACGTCCAACTGATATATTAACATGATTACTAGTGCAACAGCACAGCATCCGTGAGGGAAAACTAACCTGTCTCAAGATGAACAAATAAACGACAAACTCGCGTTTATTAGTGGCCGAATAAGCCACTGCTTGTTGAATTCTGTTTCCCAATGACAGGAAAAGCCTCTGTCAATCATGTTACTCCCTCTGGACTAAACAACACATCCTTTGACCTCCCACTTCATTACTTGGTCTCTCTTAGCACTTAAATGATATGGCAGTTTGCTATTCATTCATTAAATGCCCATATAACATGTTGTGAATATAATCTGTACACTGAAACGCTTGAAAATCATGATTTCATATTTCCTGAAAAAGTGTTGGCAGTAAAACAAAGTCTTATGAGAGTAACAGATTATATATTATTGTTATTATTATTATTATTATTATTATCCGTTTTTGACTAACTTATTAAATATCCCCAAGTACTGGGATACACACATGGAAATAAAATAAGGCAACAGTAATATTGAGTCTTTTTACAATAAAATAAACAATTAGTTGTGGGCCAGCACTGCTTAGAAGTGGAATCATCCACAGGTTTTTTTCGATTTATCAGCTTTTTGCTGGTATGGAAATGAGAGTTCTTTGAGGATTTCTCTAGCGCTGGTGTCTTTTCATGTGCAGGGCCAGGTGGTCAGAGCGGGAGAAACAGCGGCTACACACTCCGCACTGGAAAGGCTTTGCCCCTGTGTGTTTCCTCATATGGCGAGTCAGCTCATCAGAGCGAGCAAAGCGCCACTCACATCCCTCCCAGGAGCACTGGTACGGCTTCTCTCCTTCAGCACAGAGAGACAAAAAGAAATCAGTCAGCAAATAGCTTCACACATATTCCTTAATAAATAACACCATTTAAAGCATTTTCTTCATGTCTCAAACGACTCATCAAAAGAGTTTTGTTGATGAAAAAACTGATACGAGGCCTCAGCTGGGGGCCATTAATCACAGCGTGTCCCGTCGTTCTCCCTGTCCCCCTTTATGAGAGCTGCAGGGTTTATGTGATTTGACAGCAGTGAGATGTGGGCCAGGTCTGTCACTAGACAGAATGCAGCTGCATGCCAAGTGCATTTTTCTGCCCGGCAACACTCATCACTTTCACCCCAAAATAAGAATGCAACTCAAAAATATTTTTACCTGTATGGGTCCGTAGGTGGGCTTTCAAATGAGAAGACTTGGTGTAAACTTTCTTGCATCCTACAAGAAAAAGAGCTTGTTTAGTCCTTTTATATTTGAAATATCTACTGTATACACAGAGTACTGTATGTTGTGAAAGTTTAAAGGTCAAGTGTGTAATCATTTAGGTGGTTTAACTAGCAGAACTTGAATATAATAATCATGGGCATATTTGTACAAGTATTTAATCGCTTTAAAATAAAAAGCATTTGGTTTTCTGTAGCTTCAGAATAAGCCTTTTTCATATTATTCTATGCAAGAGCCATGCTTTATTATCGTCTGTTTTGTTTTTGGAGGTGGAGGCGAATTATGCAAGTCAAAAACAACATCCCCTCAAGTGTGCAAAGGTCAATGTAGTTCCCTAAAGCTCTTGGGAAATGTTTGCAATCTGCAACCTCACCATTAGATGTCACTAATTCTTACACTCTAGATCTTTAAGAGCTGCAAATGATCATGAGTCTCACCTGCAACATCACAGTGGTGAATCCGCCGTCTCTCCAGATCAGGATTATTCCTTCTGTTGTACTTAGCTGGAGCCGACTGGGCCAACACTGGGGACAGTGGGCCAACATCTGTTGTCGTCTGAACTGAGGACAGACTTGAACGCTGGACCGGTCCAACACGTGGACTTTGGATAACTCTGGCACAGGAACTTTGGTCTGCACCTTGGATTGGAGCGGCACTGGAAGTCTGCCCTGGATCAATGGGATTATGGGTGTGGAAAGTTAATTTAGAGGCAATACTGGCTTCATAGGAGGGAGGTGGGGACAGATTGTGAAGGAGCCCCTTCCTCCTGTCTGGACTCGAGGGCTCAGAGTTTGGAGGAGAAGGTGGCAGATAGGTCGGTCTCTGCTGATGGCCTAAGTGTTGATTGAATTGAAAACATTGACTCTGACGACTGCTTGTAGGCTTGGTAGGATTCTGCACTGGGTTTACATGGATGTTCCCATTTGGAAGACTTGGCGGTGCCATGTTGAGGGAGTTCCGCTGCGATCCATGAACGAGCTGCTCCAAATCAGAGTTCAGCAGCTGAAACAGGGGAACATCCTGGAAGTCAGGCACTTCCTGTTTGATGAAAAAATGACTGCTCGCCGCGTCGACTGTGCTCAGAACACCTGGGAGTGTCGGTGGCGCCCCGTTGCTCTGACAGGTGGGGTGCATCAGGGAGTGCGACGGCTCTGATTTGATCTGTCTCATAGTCCTGCAGAGACCAGGGTGCAGGTATGTAATGTCAGGAAGGAGCAGGCTCATGTTGACACTGTAGGGTGAGGCAAAGTCCTCGGGGAAAGGTGGTTCTGGCATCAGAGCGCCATCCCTGCACGACATTTTGGAATTTACAACTTCCTGTGGCTGTGGAGACAGGTAGGTGTCCATCTCTGACTTACCCTGAAAAACAGAAGTAAATGAAATGATGTGTTTGTGGATTAAAAAAAACAGTTCACTATAACTGGATATGTTTACATGGACTGTTCAAGCACTAGTACTATAACACACAGTCATGTGAACAGAACAGAATTATCTAAGGCCATATTCAGAATAAGCAACAATCAGATTAAGACATGTGGAGTATTCTGATTGCAGTCACATAATCAGATTATACAATAACATTCTATGGAGTTTTTGGTTCAGAGCACTGGGTGTAATGTAGAAAGAAACTCTGTAATATAGCATGTAAAGGCTCACATTGATTCTTGAAAGAGCCTCTTTCTGAAAAACAGTACATTTTGCTTTCAACACTCGACCTTTTGTAGGATTTGGCAGCAGGTTTCTCAGGAACATGTGAACACCTCACTGGATCTGTTCTTCACTCTTTATTTATTTTACTTTTGTTTTTGCAAAAATAAAACAGATTGTGTGGTTATAGATTGTGTGGAGTCGTGTCCTGTTCAAGAATCATAAACGCGCAAAATGACAACATGTGCGAGTGTGAACGTGGACACATTTGGGGCCTGTGTGTGTGTGTGTGTGTGTGTGTACACAAGGCCACATCAAATACGCCCCCCCTCCCCCCTCCAAAAAAAATCACACACACACACACACACACACACACCGCTGCTCAGCAAAGACGCACCAGCCTGAGCTGTTTATGAAATCCATGGCTGAAATTAGAATATCCAGTTGCTCTGCTGCGCTATGTGCATCTCCTCCTCACAAGTTTCAGGAGCGGGTGCAACGTTTCACATCCCAGCCCTGCCCCTGCTGCCTGTTCACTGACTGTCAGCATCAACACACTCATCCAAAGCGCACGGTTTTTTTTCCCGTACATGTTATAACCACAAGTAAACGGGCCTCTATCTCAATCTTGCGATACACCTCCATGAATGAAAACTGCCTGTTTTGCTGCCATGAATGAAAACGCACCGCGCGTCCGTAAACACTGTGATGCCGATGTAAAAAGAGGTATAAAAAATGCACTCCTCCCTACCACATTGTAATCATGAAAGCATGAAGTTCCCGGGATGGCATCCCTCGTGTTACACAGCACTTGTCCATGATCTCCACCTCTCAGACCGTCCGCTGTCAGTGGCGCGGTGGTTTTGTGGAGAAACTGCGCGTCCTGCTGCCCCGGAGCAACCCAGACATTATTCCTCACAGCAGCGGCCATATAGAGGCAGATGTACTGTCTAACTATCCGAGATCTTTAAGGCATAAATTAAGCATATGTTTTCTTCTTTTATGTTTTTGTTGTTGTTTTTTTTGTTTCGAAACAAAACAATCTGCACGGGAAAAGCGACGCGGCGGCGGCGGCGGCTGTCAAATCTCCATTCTCCCTGTTTTGCGCTGGCTTGTCAAATTACGCAACTGCGTGGTACCAGCGCGTCTGCAGGGCGGGGCTGAATGAACATGAACAAAATAAACAGCACTAACTAGGCGATCGGGATACACCTATGCGTAATGAATACTGTGGTTATGGGATGGAGGTTATGCGGAACAGAAACGATAGGTTACTGAACATGTGCGGGTAAACAAAGAGGCAGATTGCGGGGAAGTGAACCTGTCACAGGTTTCAATGAAGAGCCGGTTCACATTGAATGAATGGGAGTCATTGGTTTAATTCGGGCAGGATTCCTCAGACTTGTGGGGTAGCTTTAGTTATGTGAGGGACAAAAATAACTCATAAAATATAAATTTCCTCAGTTTATTCCTTTAAAAGATCTATTCTTCAGTTCTCAGACAGATTGAACTTCTACTTGAGCGAGAAATGTTTTTTCTTACAGTTTGAATGTAACAAGATACTTGGATGCCAATTTGATTCATACTGCAATTCGGATGTATTGCGATTCCAGAGTCAAACCAAGTCAATTCTATATATATAATATTATATTTCCTGGAAGGGCTTTACAATCTGTATAGCAAGTGACACCCTCTGTATCCTTAGAGGAAAAAACTCCACAAAAAGAGGGGAGAAAGCATATAGAGAGACAGTATAAATGTGATTGTCTTTTACTCCTTAAACCATAATTGAATGTTACATTTCTTGAGACAATATCCCATGACTCATATTTCCAAAATCAGTGCACATCACACATGTCAGTCATCTGATTTGCAAATAATATAACAAACACAATTACCAGGCCAAGTAGAAAATAAAGTGTTATTTGCCTCTGCCTATATCTTGTGTTGACTGAACTTGTGCTGTAAGAAAATACAATTTAATCAAATGAACTTAGCCTCTCACAACAGACACTTAACAAGCCTCAAATGAAAGAGGAAATACACAGATGAAAACATTTACTGTGTGGGGTAAATTAGCGACTGCTATTTTTTAGCTGATTTTGCTCATCAAAACTAAGTCTAATTCTAATTCTGGGGGAGAAAACACATTTTCAAATTGACAGGGAGGAAAAAAAATGATATATTAACTTTTAGATATTTTCTCCACCCCTAACTTCTTCAGCCAAATTGAAACTGATATGTTCCTCCGCTCTTTGTCTCACCTGTCACTGTACATGGAATCAAGCTTGTGCAATTTTTCCATCGTATCATCTTCAGACACAGTTTGTGATTTTCTTTGAGCCTCCAGCACACTTGGGTTCCTGGTGTGGCATGTTAAAAACGCCACTGCAGTGCAGCTGTCTGTCAGGACTGCATACTTGATGCCAACATTCCTCAGCCATGCAGTGGAACACACACACACACACACACATAGTACATTGGTAGTGGATGTTTCCATCAAAATAGCTCAGCATTTCACTCAAATTGTGCATTGTGTATCATAATTACAATCAGCAACATATCAATTTTCCTGAAGTAATCTGTTGGAAATAATGCTAATTCATTTCTTGCTTAATCGATTAAAAAAAAAAAAAAAAACCTGAAGAATTACAGACATTTACTGAAGCAAAGAGACCAGAAACTATCCACATGCAAGCAGGTGAAAGAGAAGAACTTGTTTTCCTAAAATAATATTAATTTATTTGATTAACTTAAGCTCTATACTGCAGATGTTTGGACTTCTCATCCACCTTATTTGCCTTTTGTCGTGACATTGCAGGGGCTTTGTCATGTGATGTTTTCATCTGCCCTTGTTTGTTCTTTATATCCTCAGGTGTACAGCAATGAAAAAATAATCAGTAATTCAACCTTCGGGCCCCTTGAGGTCACAGTGACAGCAGCTTTCAGCCCCGGCGTAGCAAATTGGAATCAACTTGTTGGAGTTTTTGCTTTTTTTTTTTTCTCTCACCCCCAAACACATGGTGAATGAAGTATTACCCCAAGTCAGTGATCATGCCAGGGCAACAAGCTGGAACTGGAAACACAAGTATGACACAAGACTGGGACGGCCTTTGAGGTTAAGCAACGTGATAATAAAAAAAAGGTCAGGCACTGTTTGTAAAGGATGTTTCTTTAAGTGTGACATTCACTGCCACTCCCATCTATGTTTTTCTTCAGGCAGTTTTTGTCCTCTTATTAATGTTGTAACTACACCCTTTAAGGCTTGACTGAACAAGTTATAATTGTGAACTCCTCTGAGGTTGAACAGGGTCATGTGTAAAGAAACTGGAAGGAAAAAAACAATGTGGACACAGTGTCTCTAAAACGACATTTTACTCTGATTAACCTGTATAACCTGTAAATGTTAATCGTCTAAAGCTGTTTATTTGGGGTTCATACAGAAAGGCACCCTCTTGTAATGTTCTCTCACTTGCTGTCTCTCAAAACTGTAATTATAGTGACTTTATAATCTTCCTTTGCTGTTTCCTCCTTATTTTACTGTAAAACACTATGTTGCTTTTTTTTTAAAAAAAAAATTCAAAATAAAAGATATTGTCATCATTTTGAAATCTTGTATTCTCCAAATGATTAAAAACAATTATTATTATTATTATTATTATTATTATTATTATTATCAAGGATGTCATACATTTAAAATCGCTTGATGTGGGTGTCACTGCACCAAGAAAATATTAACATATTCATGTTTTTTTTCACTATTAAAAAAAAAAGAGGCATATTCAAATGACTGCTGATCATCCAATTAGGAGTTGACCGATCGCCTGTCATGTGCTGACCTTTCAAAGTGCAATTCAAATCCATGGATGTCTCAGCTCCAAGAGGAGCAACTGTCATTCTTGGCCGTGGCTCTTCCTGTACGGCGAATGTGAGCCGAGCCCTCCTCCATGGATCCCCCTGTATTAAAACCTCACAATATGCCCAACAACTGCACGGCAGAGGAGAGAGAATGCATGGTATGTGCTTACAGCATCACAACTTGTCTCTGCTGTCACATGGACTAATATGGACAACCCAAGTGGGGATAGGACAACAAACACATGCAGCACTTTGCCACTGTAATCACTTTGGTGTTGTTGTTTTTCAAATGGTTATTATTATTATTATTATTCTTTTAACATGAATTTCAGTGATCATATTAAATGACCTGGTGTTCTTTTGTTTTTTGAAAATCAAGGTAACTGTTGGTGAGTTTTTGTGCACAACCCACATCTTTTTTTTTTTTTTTCACGTGTGAGCTATTTTGAATGATAGGACATTCAGGAGGACAACAAGAGCAACACCACCACATCTTAAGAGCGCTCTGTATTTAGTTGATCCTCGAGCAGGTGCTCTGCACCCCCACCAGAGGGCAATGGTCAGCTGCAGCTGAACCTCATTTGTGCATTCATGTACTGTATCTCTGTAATGCTTCACCATCAAAGTAAGACGGTTATGCATTCCGGTTTTATACTGTGTATAATTACCTTCTATAGCCAGCGAGCGGTAACAGCAAAGGGATGTTTTTGTGCAATAAACAGGCACTTTGATTAAGTGCTGTTAATTAGCAAATTAAAATTTTGTTGTGTGAATGTGTTCTGAAGAACACACAAGTTCATTTTAAACACTTTTTTATTTTTACTGCTAAGTAAAAGCTTTATGTGTGCATTAATACGCAGACAATTATTTCCAAAAGCCTGCTTAATACATATTTCGTTTGACTTTCTATATGCTCTTTAAAATCCCATGTAGGCCCTCAGAATGATAATTTATATGATGTCAGCTTTAGAAAGCCTGCCCTTGAGAAAATACAATCAATAATGTCTTCTTTGGCTTTATTATTTTTGGTTTTAACTTTGGCTGTGCTACAAGCTTGGCTTGTTGACTCTGCGCAGCATTTATCTGATCTGACACAGTTTCATTAGGCATTAGTAATCATTTCCATAGCACACAACATTAGAGTACTCCTGTTTGTAAAACAGCAGATGAGGCTAATGCCGTCCTCTGGGGAGAAATTCAATATAATTTGTTAATTAAATGGAATAATTTAATTACAGTAACTTAGAAAGCATTCATCAATATAATTGTTTCTGGAGCCACCATAATAATTGAGGTTTAAGTGAAAACAAGTCCGTTTCTAATGTTGGTAATGTGCTGACATAGTTCTCCCACCCTCCATTTGTTCCTCTCTCTGATCTTCCACCATGCCATTTCTCCACAGCGTTTTCGTTTGATAGCCAGCCATACCACATCAGCAAGACCAAAACATTTATTACAGCCATTTAATTTAACCTCTCTACAGGCACGGACAAGAAGACAGAGACGATAGCACAGCCGCACTGAAAGACTCTCGCTGTTCAGCCTCTAATCTGATCCTTTCTGTTGCCCTTTCATAAAGACACTGGAGTATTACCCTGACTCCAAACATACCTCTGCCATTTAAACTGTCTTGGATTTCACCACAAGGACGACCAAATAGAGTCCAATTCATTCTCCTGGGCCCAAAATAATAAAACATAATTTTGGTCTAATCTGCCTAAAGAATGTCCTCTGTTTGAAGTTGACAGTGCTCTATCTTCTGGGAGGAATAATTGCCTTTTTGAGTACAGCAGGAGAGGCCACTGAGGTAAGCCTGTCGAGGGTCTGCACCTTACAGGTGTGCCCTTGGACAGACAAGCTCCTCGTTGTTTGAGATCAAGAGAGACAGAATGAGAGAGAGAGAGAGAGAGAGAGAGGGATGGAGACGCGAGGGGTAGAGTGTGTGTGTGAGAGAGAGAGAGCGAGAAAGAGCCCAAGTAAAAGAATTCATCTGCCAGTTGAAACTTTACATGGCTCCGGCACAGTAGCACCCCTCTTTGCTCTCAGACCACAGTGTGGCCAGTGTGAAGTGAACAAAGACGCACTTGATCTCCAGTAATTCCTCCTGTCTGATACAGATGACAAACTCTTGTCGTTAAAGTTTTTATCATTTTGTTGCTGCAGGTTTGTCGAAATTGACCGGGTTTTAATCTGTTTGATTTGGGCAACCGCATTCATGACGGAGCCACTGACAGTTATTGTCTGGAAATGTAAACGACACTCCTCAGATATATAGTGCAGGCTTTGTGTGCTGTCCAGAAATCCAATACATCAGCCCCGTTTGCCCATATGACCACTGCAAACCTGTCTGATGATAGATCACGAAGTTAAACATTAATTTCCCAATAATGTCAGTTAACGTGTAGCTATTTAGCAGATATATAAGATAGTTATAGTGCAGCCTATACAACAAACTCAGTTCCTGCTTCATTTGTCAAACTTCTCTCTTGATTTTTAATGGGGCCTATTAATTTAGCAGAGAAATCTGTCCTTTTCTGAACATGGCATTGAAAGCTGCCGAACAGCTGTCCTAGCTCTGGAGAATCATATGGAAGAATGCATTATCGGCCTTGTTTGAATATTCCCTTAGATTTGGAATAATCAGGCAGCTATTCAGCAGTGAGATGGCCACGCACAGATGCCAAAGCACAGCTGAGAGGAGCACAGCGGTGCAATGCCGCTGAAACACACACAAAACCGACGGCTTGAAAAGCGTGAATAATGCAGGTGTACTTTATGTCTGTATGGTGTGTTTTTCACACACAACAGCTGAGACGCTTTCTTTTTCCCCCGTCCTTTTATCTCCCCTTTTTTCTTTCTTGTTCAAGGTGATCCGAGCTTTGCATATGGCTGATTAATCTTATTGCACAGTAGCTAACATTGATCACAGAAATGATTAGAAATGCATTAGTCAGCAGACTGTTTGGAGTGGTTGTGTTTAAGTGCTAGTGCCAAGCCATTTTCCATAGGTGTCCATGTTTTTAATTTTGTTATATAGAATTTTGCAAATGGATGCATGCATGCCGCCCAAATACAGCATCAAAGCTTTAATGCTTACAGACATAATTTAATCTCCTAGATGGCAGGCCTGATGGACTGTGTAGAGAAGGCATCCCTGCTAAATTCATTATGCTAAAAGTTGCTAGATATCACTCGCTGATGAGAGCAAGACAGGAGAGCATCATCTTTTTTGTATTTTTGTACCAGGAAAAGAAATATAAGCAGTTTCAGATTTCATGAAGTGAAGATTGACACAGTAAACGTGCAGGTATAATTTAGTATTTACATCTAATTTTAAATGTTTGGTTGTGTTTCTCTTTTCTGGGCTCAAATAAATGAAGGGTAGACATAAGATTGCATTACCAGTGTGTTTTAAAAGTGACACTGACACCCAGTGAGTCAATTTAAAATGACCTGATGTTGCATATCCTGAATAGCAAAGCAATTAACATCAATTTTCCTTGGTTACATTGCTGCCGCCTAATTAAGCCCTACACAATAAAATATGAAATGCAGAATACCTTAGCTTCATCCAGGTTTCTGAAGCCTTTCTTCATTTTCCCTGACCCCACTGATTCACTGCCCTCCTCAGCCATGCCTCAGATGCCTGAACAAAGTCTTTCTTTATCCACAAATTTGTTTTTCGCCCCCTTACTTCAAAGGTAACGAAGGTTCAAGTTCACTCCAAATGCCTTTCAGTTTTGTTTTGACCGTAATTTGATATATTTTGGTGTATAAGCTGCATTAATATAATTGACTGACATTAAATGGCTTAATAAAACCAACTAGATAGGAATATTTAAAAAGTTATCAATCAAGCCGCTTTTATTAATTGGTTTGTACAATTTCCCAAACAATAAAATACACTTGATTACTTAGCAAAGGGACACCTTTACAATTAAAAAGCATGGCATCCTTTCAACAGCAGAGGTGCAACTCTTCAGGGTCCCACCAAGACAACTCTTGCCACATGTTCAACACTCCCCATTAAAAACCTGGGGAAATTAATGAGCTTCCATTGGCACCCTCACAACAAAGGGATCTATAAAGCAGCCTTAATGTTCTCAGGGAATCTTTACTCTTCAGTAGTTCCCAATCAACCGGTAGCAGCAGATTTTGTTTTATTTCCCCTGTAACCTACAACAGGAGCTAAAAATGCAACTCACTGCAACTTAACAAAAATGTTATCCTTGATTGGAACTGCTTTAATCTCATTTTAATCAAAAAATTGTCAATAGTTTACCATGTTGGCTTGTCAAAATTTAATTATGTAGAGATATAGCCCACTGTATATGTTTAAATAACAGCTGAGCAGTGCTTTCAGGAAAATCTATATTTATGTAAAATATTGCTAAACAACATGTATTTGGGTTTTGTTATTTATTCACAGTTCTACCAAAAGAATTAAAAAAGGAAATCACAAATGTGCGCAAACGGAGAACAAAACTCTCCCGCAGTGTTTGCACTGACTAGTACGTTCTTCCTGCTTCAGTTAAGAACACTTAGGAATCAAAGAGCGCAGAGGTTTGCAAAAAGGTATTAATTAGAACTTTATTTATGCAGATGCTTTGTAAATTTGCATAAAAAGCAATTCCACAGATGGGTTTATGGCAGTAATGACTGTTCCAGTCTGCAATAAAACATCTGCTTAATCACAACACAGACAGTCAATAGCTGCTGTGAAAACAGGCTGTCCAAGTACGTCTCAAAGAAAGTATGGAGGTGAAGAGCCAGTCTGGACAGGTTACAGTGAAAAAAAACCTTCTTTTTTCACTAAACGAGATTTAGGGAGAAACCTGTTCAAAAGCAGAGTTAGTTAAAAGAGGCACTCTTTTTTTTATGAACATTTGCTTTTGGTACTTTGAGGGCTCTGATGTTGAGAAAAAATACCCTTATCGTGTTGGCAGGACAATCCACTTTTTGTGTCTAAGAGAAGTGAGAATTCTGTTCCAAGTCAAGCCAAGTCTTTGGCTATGTGTGCCAACTATTTTGAAAATATTCCACTTTGTGTCTTTTTAATCCATGAGAGCCACACAAGTATGTGCACAAACAACACCCCCCCCCACACACACAAACAGACACACACACACACATGCTCTCTCTCACACACACACACAGAAGTGTGGCTGCAAGGTCACTCCAAGTATTGATAAATCACCCAGCTGTGATTCCCTCCTGACAGCTCAAACTAACATCAAGCTGGATGGGGGAGAACAAAAGACCATCAAGCGGCCCTTTTCCTGACACTTTTATTCAATCACGGCCAGATTGCTTACGACAGCACCAGCAGCTGTTTCGTCTTCATCTTTCCCCATTTGATAAAGCGTGTCAAGTCATATTTCTGTAAGTACTTCACCTCACCCCATACTGTGCAGATCCGCAGCGATTCAGCATATGCACATTCCACATGAGGGGATCGTCAAATGGGTCAGGGAGTAATGACACCCCTCTGAAGGTCGCAGCACACTGGCGTGGGGGTGGGAGCAGGTAGGTGGGTGGGTGGTGGTGGGGTGACGACAAAGCAACAAGCTGAAGGTCAAAGATAAGAACAGCCGCAGAGATATCTAAGATAGCCAGGAGAAATTAAACAATGAGGGAAAGGCAGTAGGGCTTTGATTGTGCGATTGTGTTGTTTAAGACAGAAGAGGGGGTTGTTAGTGCTTGTTATTTTGGGATCACCATCACATTTGGAACTCTTCTATTGACCTTGTTCCTCGTGGGATGGAGGCTGTGATAGGACAGAGAAATATTGCAGATGTCTATTGTTTGTTGGTTATCAGACATGAGATTTCCATTTTGCAGTTGCCTCTTAATGGTTACATTCAAATTGCCTTAACAGGCCTTGTTTTCCTGTGCGAGTGTCTGAGAACAATTGCAGGGGCCTCAGTTTATTGTAGCAAGGATGAATGCCTTGTTTGAAAATAATAATTGCAAGGATGAAATACTCAGTGTTGACCAGCTATAATTATTTTCATACAACTATCTGAGGTCACTTGATCAGGTAGGTGTTACAGCTCAGATGCTCTTCTCATCACCTGCTTTATTTAGTGATAATTTGCACAAGCTTTCACTGGCTGCTTTTAAATACACCAACACATCATTTGTTACTTAATGGCTTTGAAATAAACAACCAGCTTTGTATACTCTTGTGATGGTTATGAACGTGAAACATTATCACAAATTTAATTTACAAAGCCCTATACAATATGCCACGGTTCGCAATGTCAGTGTTTTGGTCGTTCTACCACTTTGCTTATTAGACTATTATGAACTGAACTAAATAGATTAAAATTCAGTTTTGATTTTTATGATGCCCAGATGTGTCCCAGATGTATCCAGTTGACTTTGTCATTTTCCTGACTTTTCCTTTAATGCCACAGTGAAGGTGACATTTGTGATTTTGAAAGCTATTCAAAACTATTGGACTGTCATGCCAGGGAATTTGAGTTTAGACGTTAAAGTTCCTCAGGAAAGAAAATGCACCATTTTTTTGTCTTGCATTAAGTTTGTACCATGTTGTTGTTGTGCCATCAAAATCAATCAATAGCATTCCCCTCGATCTCAGGTTTATTTTGAATGTTATGCTAATTAACAGGTGTCATCATCATGACTCAGTATACTGATGTGGTGAACATGGTCAATTCTACATAATGATGTTTTATTATTTCTTTGGTTTTGTTATTTTTTCAGGTTGTTTTGACAAACAGGAAAAAAATACAGCTTTTTTCTGTCATCCAATTCTGAGATGTTCTGATGACACACTTTAACATGCATCAAACTTCAATCCTTAAAGCATAAGTCTCAAACTCCTGATAATCACTCCAATGTAAAAAAAATTAACTTTTTTCACTTGACCTGGCCCCTTCTGACCAGACTAGATACTTAGTGGCTCCCAGGTCATTTGGGTTTAAGACCCCTGCCCTAAAGGATAAGAACAAGAGTCACACCACTAGAACCTGTAGCCCACTGCTCTTAAAACACGGTCACTGGGTAGACAGTTAGTTACACTGCTGTTTGAATCACACACTGAATAACACTTGATCCGAAATGTGTCTCAGGATTGCCTCTCAAATATCTTTGGTCGAAGAAAAATGAGATCCAAAGTTTAGCCTGTGTGAATGTCTGCTCATTGTGGGGTAAAAAAGACACGAAAATCAGGTGGAATGTAGGAGATGCTTGTATAAAAAAAAATGGGGCAGCTCACTCCACTCAGACTTGGCCTGGCTCCCAGGAATGCAGTTAGCTAGCATACAATCACTGCCTATTCACGATGGCACAGCTGCTGTGGACATATGTTCCCCAACAAAGGAGGAGGACATCAACCAGGCACACCTTGAACAGGTTAGCAGATGAATGGCGTTCAGTCCTTTGACAGTCTGCCCTCGTCTCATTGTGTTTTCCCTTGCTCAACAAATAAGTTCCTCTGCAGTGTGGCCTAAACTTTTCCTATTCACTCATCCATGACAAACAGAGGAAAAAAAAATGTGACAGTAACACTACTGTTTTCTGAATAATGTGTGTTGGATGACACAAATCAGTAAAAAAAAAAAAACCTCTGTAAATAAATATCTGAAATCAGTTACATCGCTCAATCATTTGGGTGCTTTAGAAGGACAATGAATCTCAAGGAGCAGTATAATAAGTAATATTAATAGCAAAAGCGCATACAAAGGCTTTTTTCCCTGGCCCTCAGCAAATGACCAAATGTGAGAGAAAAGATTACATTTATTCATAGCTGTCTTTCATCAAGAAGCTTAAAACTCAAACTTTGAATGTAACCCCAAATTATATGCATATGGAGCTGACCTCCTTCACCCCGTTCTTAAAGCCACAGCAGAGGTGCGATATGCAAAAACCCACAGATCCTTCAGTTCCTCATTTAGACCATTTCAGCACTTTTGGTTTTCCTGCCGTCCAAGGGTGATCACCACGTTAGTCACTAATAGATAAAGAACAGGCTCCTCTGTTGGCATGGAGGTCACACTGTATATGTGATGTAAAAAAATCCCAAACCTTGCTGCCATTGCAGTCAGAGGAAGAAAAAGAAACAATGTGACTAACACTTAAAAATTCATCTGACGCAATGTCAAACACTTTCAAATCATGAGACCAAGAAAGCTAGAGATAACTGCAATCTATTCTCACACATTATCCATTGTTAACACTCATGCTTTTGTCACCCATCTCTGCAGCTATGACCTATTAGCTTTAGTGAAGTGCTGTGAGGCCACAGAGCCATGCGGAGGTTGTTCACCCATCCAACAGGGCCATTTACAGGAGCGAGACCCCAGAGCCGAAGCGCAGCAGCTCTCTAATGACTCTATCAGCTCCACTGATGGGAGCAAATGGCACCCAGAGATTTCAACACATTCTCTGAGCATGCATTACATTTTCTCTCCATTTTTCCGTTATTGTGTTGTAATGGTAATGCATGTAAGGACATTGTGAAACACTTGACACTTTGCGACAGCAATATCAGCTTTTTAAAATAAAGTATTCATCACCCACCCATGCACACACTCAGTATTGTTCCTCTGAAATAAATAAAGTATGATGCCACTGCCATCTTAACTCTCAAGCCAATTTCCAAATGCTCTGGCTCTTTAACCTAAATACAAGCTAAGTATAATTATTGCGATTTCTGAGGGAAGCGGGGCTGATCTTGTGCCTCAATCCAACAATTACAGGAAACTATGTGTAAGATAAAAACAGAATATGTGCTTCCCTTTGTGAGAGATGGTGCGAAGTCACAGGAGTATTCATTAAGGCCGTTGTGTCCTGTTTGAAATAGTGCTGTTAAAGGGTTTAGCTGTGGGCATCTCTCTGGAAGAGATATAATGATCCTCCAATTAGAGACAGAATCATGAGACCTGTTTATTAGTCCTAATTCATCTCCTCATTGTGCTGAGCATATCAAATACCACAGAGGAAAAAAAAAATCAACAATTTGCCCACCATAATTACAGAACTATTAATAGTTTCACAACAATGACAAGCAAAGCCATTCACTTCATTTTCTACTGTCAAGAACAATACCATAGCACTGTCAATGTGTCCATTAAGGCCCACATTTATACCAGCTCAGTGACATCTTGCATTTCAAAGATGACTCTGAGCCTCTTCAGATAAATTACACTTTTTCATTAACAAGAATGGTTTTGGTATTATTAATTCTAAATGGATTTTCTGAGACCTCTACATTTGCAGCTTATCATACAATAGCAGGCTTTTGTGGCTGTAAAAGTATTTTCCATTAGGGTAAAAAAAAAAAAAAAAAGCAATGCATTGTTGAGCTTTCTATTTCAGTCTAGTGGTAAGAAGGGACACAGCATTGCCACATGATGAATGGAAAATGCATATATCCAGCTCGAAACACACAAGTTAACATCTGACAAAGACATGTCACCATTGTGGATGAAGATTGTTCTCCCCACCACCTCAAACTAAATATCGTCGAGTGTAATTGTGCAGTATGTGGGCCTATAATACACACCAGACTATCATTAAAAGAAGAAAGGATTGAGTGTGTTATTAATTCTTAAGGGTGAGCATAAAATTCTCATTATCGTGACAAACTCAGCCATGGATGTTGAGGAAGCGCCATTCATTCACTCCTCACATACACATTTTTTACCTGCCAGCTGAGGGAAGTGAAGCAGTAACCTTTCAGAGTCAAAGCCACTATACCATAACCTCTATGCCACTGCTGCTCCAGACCTACTGCTAAGCAGGGTGTCAGAGAACCCGTGATTTAGAAGGGAAATTGATGAGCAAATAATTGAAGGGGAAAAAGAGAATGGATACATGGATTATCATACAGCAGTTGACTTATTAATCATTAGATCAAATAAGTATTCCAAGTCTACACAGATAAAACTATATGTATGGTGTATGTTCTCCCTGACGTCATGCAAGGAGTAATATGGTGAAATTAAAAAGTAAAAGTGAAAAAGTAATTTTGCACATATTTAACCTGTATTCTCTTGACTGTCCATTGGGGGTGACTACACTGGTTGCAAAACGTATGCTGTCTATAAGCAAGGCAATGAGAAAACTTAATAAGAATGAGAACAAGTTAGTTCATATTTTTCTGTTTATGGAGTAATATAAAACAAGGAATGCTTTGGCCCATGGCTATGGTTTGACTAACACAAAGGCCAAAACACAATTGACACACAATATCTGACAAAGCATGACAATACAACAAAACACTAATTTTGGGAAAAAAAAATAAAACAATGAATTTGACCTTCAGGGCCACCATAGATGGTCCTTTCCCAGCTCCACCCTCCTTGTTTCAAAACTCCAAGATGGCACTGGCCAAATTGCTAAACTAGAAACTTCACAATGGCTGTAGGTGATGTCACAGTCACAGGTGATGTTCCCTCACGTCGGTTCATTCTACGCAAACACAAGGTAAGCTTACCCAGTTTTATTTATACAAACAATTATAAATTAACACCTATAATTATTAAACGTTTAAACGTAGGTTAAAGGTTTATCCATTACAACTGTTGCTATGCACATTGCTAGCACAGGAACCATTTTGACAAACATAGCTGTATTTAGCTTGGGTGACATGCTGGTTTACTATCACACTGTACTGACTCACATGAACTGAATAGAGTCATCCTTTATGTGATAAATAACACCCGTGTTTTCCTGCTGAAACATGGCAAAATAGCTGCTGAGCAAAGAACCTAACGCATTTTCAAAGGCTAAAGTTAGCTTTAAAGCTAACTTTAAACATAAAAGGTGAAGGTAGCAGATTTTGGTGGCTAAAGCTAGCCTAATTTGTTATGACAGGATTAATATCGGATAAGGGTAGAGATGAGGTAACGGGACTTCAACATAAGCTCCTTCAACATCAAGGTAACTGGTTTCTGGGTTTAGGTAAAGTTTGTCTGCATGTGAGTGACAATAATAACCATATTGCACCTGCAAAACTGTTCATGGAAATGTAATTAACATGGGGCTAATGTTGAACTATGGACATGTGTATCATGGTAATAGTAGCTACAGTCTGTGTTTACCAAGTAGCCATGACATTTTAATCAGCACATATTACATGAGACTAGAACTTAAATTTATATTACAATTATATTAAGTAATATATACATTTAATATAATTAGTAACATTAGGTGAAGCAAAAATAACATTGCACATTAATGTGGCCATATGTGGACTTTAAGGAGCGACTTAAACATTTGCAGTCTGATTGAATTAAGCTGTGAGGAGGTGTGCAAAGCATTTAATGTTGATTTATAATTTTGATTTTATAGGTTATTTTTGGGTGACAATTTCCCATAAGGGGCTGCATGTTGAACAAAATACTAGTTACCTATGTTATGTTACGGACCTTAGAATGCTCAGGAAATTTAACTAAACGACTGTGAGTGATGTGGATAATTCTAACAACCTGATGTTGACAGTATGCTTTGATTTTACAGTTTTTGGAAATGTCCGAGCAAGTGGCTGCTACCCCATCCATCCATCCATCCATCCATCCTCTCTTTCTGGTTTGAGAATGTTGCCCCCTAAAATGATGCCATATCAACCCCAGGTCAAGGTAACTAATTGTCAGCAGATATGCATGCATTACCTATACTGTTCCGTTTGTTGCATACTATACTATGCAAAAATAAGACTTAGTCATGATAATTTTTATATTTACATTTACACTCAGCATGGAAAAGAGGTGAAAATACAGTTTAGGTGTCTGATTACTGGAAATATGGAGCTATCACTTTATAAACACACAGGGATCGGCTTACACACATTAACATGCACATGCAAAAACATGAATGCTTGCCCACATTTGCTACCAAAACTTTGAACAGTGAAGCTTGGTTAATATCACACACAGCATGAGTGTGGTTTTGTTTTCTGCTTAGTTTTCTCAGATCTACTGCACTTTATCTTTTCATAAAAAGTTGTTGGTTGTAATATTTACATTTGAACTCTGTTGTACAGTAACATTTAATGGTAGGAAGCAGATTTAATATTGTGTTCAGTACAGTTATTTAATCCCAGCTTGAGCTGTCATACACATGTAATGTTGTACAAATGATTAATCTTTGCCACTCCATTTATGACAAATAGTACAGCTCACAACAGTAAGGGTAGAAGCTGCTGCTAGGTTTGGGGAAAAGATGTGTGGACTGTGCCATCACATTAGTTTCAGATAGTGCTGGCTTCCTCCTGAACTCCATCATATCACTAGCCAGAATGAGGCCACTGTGTTGGCATAGCAGTTGAAATGTGAGGTTATCTTTACAGTGGAGCTGAACCTGGCCCTACTCTTGCTACAGTACAGTGTAACTTGAACAGGGTTATTCTAAAGTTTACCTTGGAATCAAGTTGTAAAATCCATCCTAATAACATGATAAACCACTGTGCATTGTTTTGGCATCTGATAAGCCTTCAAACATACAGTATTGATCTAATGTATTACTCACTTCAGGCCTCATTCTTTGTATTTCCTGTTTTTTTATAACAATTCTTTGGATGCCCACTTACTGTCGAACCAGATTATGTTTCACAACATTCCAGGAAGAATTTACAAAGTCCTACAATAAGCAAATCTTAATACAATTTTCTTTCAAGAAACACCTAAAACCAGCAGAAATCCTTGATCTTGTGTTAGCTGTTAATGTTGGTTGTTTTTCAGTGTCAGATTTTACAGACAGATTACAGACAGGCAGACCCATAAAGAGCTTGCTGATTACTCTATAACGCACTGTGGCATGTAATGTTACTATAATTATAGTGTCAGCAGTAACACATTAAAATAAAAAAGCATTTCATTTATTTATTCTGTTCTTGTTAAGTTTTCATGGCCAGGAAATTACTTTCTAGGTTGGTTAAAGATAAGGATTTTCTGATACCTTAACTTCATTTTACAACACACCTTAAATTCAATTTACTATTGAAAGGAGTGTTTTATATATTCATGTCATGAATGTTTAGCAATAAAAGTTAATTATTAATTGTAAAGGTTGATTATTCCCGCTCTCTTACAATTTGCCTACTATAATGGTGTTTGGGTAAATAAGACAAAATGAATTAAAACTCAAAGAAATCAAGTGCTTCAGGCATCTAAGTAAGATGGACTGAAACCTGCTCTTTTTTGGGACTGGGCAGCTCTGCTTTGGACAAATTAATCTCCAGTAAAGATGACTTAGATCAACTTTAAAAAACACTGAGATGAAAACCCATAAAATTATTATGAACGGCACCCAGAATGACAAGTATTATCAACAAAAATTAATCAGGTGCATCTTTTCATGAACTCAATTAATAATGTGCAACAACGGGGTCTTTTTTCCCTGGAATGAAAATTAATTAGCAGGGGAAGGTCACTCGGAGATGCTGACATCACTCATCAGGCTGCTGTGGCAGTTCTAATTATTTGTCTTCCAGGCTTGACTGATCAAAAATTATTGCCATACCTGAGCAACATTTAGAAAAAAAGCTTTGTTTAAAGCGCTTTTAATTAGACCTGCTATTTGATTAATGCCGTGTAAGCGCTCAGGATCGGCCCTCTTATCAGCATTTCTGACAAGTTTGCTGGGTATTGTTGTGTGAAAGACATTTTACTGACGCTAACCGACTGTTTAGTATCTAATTCGTTCATTTTAGTTGCAATTAAAAAGCTATTTACTGCTGCAGCACTTGTTGATATTAATATAGATGTTGTAAACTTTGACAAAGCACTCTGTATCGATACTTGAAATAAATGTGTCATTATGTGCTTATAAGTAACTAAGCCTGTATTAAATAGATTGAACTTAATAAAGAGTGTAGTTACCAACAATATCACACACAAAGTGTTGTTGTGAATTGTAATGTGATCCCTACAGGTTGCTCTCTGCACATTCTTAGAGAGAGCAAGCATAGCTTTAAGGTCCCACAATTTATTGCTATTTGTCAGCTATAATTAATTGCAAAAGACAAAGGTCGCTGTATAGGCCAACATTATTACCTAACCCCTGCCTGATAACATATCTAGCCACTACCAGGCTCCTTGGTCAAATAGAGCGAAGACATGTCACAGAGACCCGTTTTGATCAAGGCTTTATCAAGCTCATGCGCTTACCCCCCCCCCCCCCCCCCCCCCACACGCACACACACCCATACAGAATTATTATGTTGACTTGTTGCCTGAACTATCCTCAACCCTTACTACATCAATTCATATTACCTGCAAATTAGCAAAGTTCTACTTTCAAGCTCACAGTACATTTGATCCAAATAGACTCTAAATGCCATTTCTGTTCCTATTAACCTACGGATCGGTGTGGCAGATATTTTCATGAGGTTGCTGGGGAAAAAACACAAGGCTAATGGCTTGGTTGTGACAGCTCTATTCATGATGATTTATGATTCTGTGTTTAAGTTGATTACTCCACTGCTGACTCGGAATACTATTTCAATTAGTGCACTGAAGGTCACTCCACGAAATCCCTCCATAATCTATTCCTATTAACACTAATGCGGCGAGTATCCATATCTGTTCACCCTTGTTGATTCAAATCATCCCCACTCCTAACGGCCAGCTTGTTTACTAGTTTACTGGTTCGGACGTATCCTAGATGGTAATTTTCTCTCCTCCGTGTATCATTAATGTCTTCAGTTTTGACACATAGCTAGGAGGGACATCTCAATAGAGCTTGGGTGCATTTTTATGGCTTTTATTATTTCTAATTTGTTTTACAGATCAAGTGATATTTATGCTGAATGAAATTGATCCTGAAAGCCCTATAGGCAAACTTGGTAATATTGCGAGGATAGAAAGCAACAACGTCCTATTACTTGTCATCATGAGTACCAAAATAGCCTAGGCGTGATCAAAATTTTAGAGGTCTAAATTAATTTTACATCACTTTCATTCAAACTCCCACTCACCCATGCAGAGGAGGAAATTAGCTACCTGTATTTAATCTAATATGTTCCCTCTGTAAGCGCTGGTGGACATGATAGACTTAATCAGTTCACACTGAATCAAAAAGCTCACCAGACTGTGCTTAGTGAGGAACAATGTATGAAGTTTCAAAGACAGGATTTTCTGGGCTTACTGGCCAAAATGAAGGCTTAATCTTACGAGAAACATTATTACCACAATACATATTGGCCATGCATTCATTTTAGTTGTTTCTAATTTGCAAATAATTTTCTACCAAATGTTTGTTGCATATTTGTGCATTAGACTTTAAAGTCTCTAGCTTTGATTTGTGCTAAACCATACTTATTCATTTTAAAAGGGTAGACAGATATCTGTAACAAAAAAGGTCAAAGCTTTAACACCTCTTATCAGACACAACAGGCCCGTAGGCCTGAAGACAGGCAACATCCTTTTTTGAGTGAAGGGTAAAAGTGCTGACATTGTCACCAGTTGATGAGACTCTATCCAAGGGATAGGTGAAAACACTTGGGCACAGTGACATCAATTTTCAAGATGATTTAACTCCATGCTCCTGTGTTGGAGGGAAGAAACTTCAGACCCCTGATTTACCTCCGATGACAGCCACGCGGCCCCCGAAACAATGTTTCCAAGGCTACTAGCGAATGACGAGTGGTCACGTCTGTACAGCCATCCCCATTGGTTTGATTTATGTGACCGGGATCCAATAAAAATGGCAATCAAATCAACCCAGCCACTTTACAGGTAGAGGGCTGTCTGATTGAGTTGTCGAAGGCATGGCTGAGGCTCAGAATGATTATGCCAGGAAACGGAGAAGGGTCCATCTCTCTGCACCCAACAAGGACACCATACATCTCCCATGCAGCTTTCCTACTCCACTGTGAAATGTATCCAAAATAACTGCACACCTACTGCTTGCCTGCCTCCCCTCTCTGAAGGTTATTTGTCGTCTGAAGGACTCTCCCTGTCAGAGTATGATGAATACCATGTACACAGACAAGAGCAGCGTCAGGTCCAGGATTAGCTGGAAAACTCACTGATCTGTGAATAACCTAAAAAAGAGGAGCTGAAGATTAGCAATGATGCTTTTAGGAATGATCCATCAAACTCAACTACCTCAGTCACTCAAATGAATCATCTCACTTGATTCCTTAACCCAGGAGAAGTGCGAGTGACTGCTGCGTTACCCGCAGGTCACAGAGATCATTTTGAGGATGTTTATTAAATCAGTGCTATCAATTTTCTTACTGATCATCTTTTATCTGTTCTGTCCTTGGGGATGAGTCAAGCACACAATGATGTTAAAGGTTGAGGTATTCAACTTATGGCTTACCCATTCAACCTCCATAGCTCCGCTGGCAATATTGAATTACAGCCATTGCCATAACATACGAATTGATACCTGAAATACATCCCCTACTGCGAGGGCCTGTCACTTAAGTTAACTCAGTTCTGTTAACAGAGCCAGTGAACAAAGCAGAACAAAAAAATGAGCAAACAATAATCATGTGAACTATTTGCCTTAGCTTTGAACTAATGACAGTTTAGGCAGGCCTGTTTACTGTGCATGAGGAAGCACACATTCAGGAAGTAAATTGGATCAAAGTACAAGCAGCTGCTTAAGTACTTACTCGCTTCGATAAGCAGAGTGAAATCACCATCATTGTTGCATTAGAGTGACTTGCTTCAGTCACCGCCAGGAAAGCAGACAGGAAGAGGAGAGGGGAGCTGATAGTGTACCAGCTCCATGTGTCATGAAGGAGCCACTGGCTCACAGCCAGCCTGAATGAGAACAATTGAACATCACCGTTAAGTCCTTTTTGTGTTGGAAACACAATCACCTCTTTGGAGAACAGAATGCATTGTACAACAGGTACAAACACATCCTCTGATGTCTAGCACGTTAAACAAACCTATATCAGTCAACACAGTTAACATAGATTCATTTTTCTTTAGTTATGTCGCTATTATTTCACTGAAAAGTTTGCCACAGCAAAAGTCACCAGGATACACATTTAATTGAAAACACTGAATAAGCTTGTTATTCTTTTTATTAATCCAATAAGTAAATGTTGACCAAATGTGAAACAAAGGTCCCTTCAATATTTTCGTTTCAAGGGTCAAGGCATTGAGTGAAAAAACAACACCAACAAAAATGTCTCTGTTCTGAAGAATCTGAAAGGATCATCTCAAGTTTCCAATGAACTCTGAAGACCTTTCCTCTCCAGCAAAGAGGACACATGGAAAGTTCAAGGATTGAGCAAGTCAGTTGGAGAAACATGCCATGCAACAGGAAATAGCCATTCATTGATTTTGTGTGTGTCCAGAAAGATCAATTTTATTCTTCCTTTGTTTTCAGACTACAATGCACTAAAGCTCCTGCCGCAGCAGGATGTGTTTCGTACAAGCACGATCCAAATGAAGCTATAAATCACGTGTTGGAGCAGAAACACACAATGTCATCCCCCACAGACCATGTGCTGTACACTACCACACCTCAAACTCCTCTGTTATGCTTTCATTCTGCCTGTACAAACAGTCCGACAATGTCCGACAAACTAATCAGTATGAGTGACAAAATAGGAAAACAAGGAATATGGAAAACTGTTCATAGGACTTCAGATATTCTTGATTTTGGATGAACAGGTGTGATCTTATTATCAGTTCCTCAAGCACAACTTAGTCCGGGCTACACAGCACTGTGTTGCATTTACTTCTTTATGATCTTTCTGTCATGTAGTTTGCTGATTGAGTGTGCACGCGGACATTTGCGTGTGCGCACAAACTGACACTTCTTTAATTGTATTGCTCTCGTGTTATCTGGCGCTGGAGTTAACTCGTAAAAGTGAAGTCTCAAGCAGATTCCCAGCGTCTGCCTATTTAAGATTCATAGAAAAGACCATCCACCCCAATCAATATCTACTTGAGATTTAAGTTGCATTATGTGTCCCCTTCACAGGCATGATTTAAAACATCAGCACAAAGTATTCTTAATTTTATTGCCTGCCGTAAATTAAAATTAATGATGCTGACATCCACAATTAACAATGAAAAATGCAGATTCTTATAATTACTTTAGCAGTAATATTGTTTTCAGCCCAGACTCAAGGTGCTCCTCATGTGCTCCTCAACATTCAGTAAAACACAAAAAGACAGCTTCATTACATTTTATTTGCTATAGGAAACAAAAAAAGGTCTAACAAAAATCCACAGCTCATTTGGGAATATTTCGCCATGCATAATTAAGCAAATTTGATTGGAATTAAGCATGACTTCTTTTGGTTGGGTTTTAATGAATGCAAATCAGGCATCTACATCCCTAAGATTAATTTCAGCCAATTAAAAAACAAAGCTTGTTGGAAAGTGTAAAAGTGTTCAAAGCAGGGCAGCAAAGCAGTTTCTCTCTCTCTCTCTCTCTCTCTCTCTCTCTCTCTTCATCTCATCTTCATAACTTACACTCAGGAGAATCCCCCCCCCAACTTTGATCATTAGCATGAAGTTACAGGCAAACAGCACACATTCAAATGTGGCAGAACAGCATTGCCAAGATCCTCACACCTTTTTAATCCCAAACTTGTACGTCTTAATGGATTCTTTACACAATTTTTGTTTGACTACTTTAGTTGAAACGCTGACAGGATCGGGAGGATATTCTTGTATACGTACGTATATGTATACGTAAATTGACACACTACACTTGTTTCTCAAACTTTTAGCACGTTAAATATGTTATTGTTCTGGCTTTTGACAGGACAAAGTATGACAATTATTCTGCATTAGTCTGCCCGCAGTAATGTTAGCACAACCTGAAATCAACCTTTATCAGTGTTCAAGAGCATTCAATCCATCTGACTTAAGCACTCAGGAGATCTCATCGTGGTATTTTCCATGTGAAAGCACCGTTGCACACCAGACCAGTGACAAATAACAGCTCACACCAATAACAAATGTCAGTGTCAGGCAGTGTCTGTGGCTTATGTAGGTGTTAGTCTCATTATGACAGCCTTACATTACCCGCCATCTAAAATGTTAGGCTGTTTTTGCACCTATCAATACAGCACGCAACAGCACTGAGTAAATCCTGATTATTTAGAGAGTCAGACGTAAACGCTAATGATTGAGGGCGAGCAGGCACCTTCAGGCTAATGCTAATCTGCCTGCACATTGCTCGGAGAACGCTGTGCACATTGATTTGATCTCTCACATCAAAAGACAAACAGTGGTGCAAGTCAGCACTTCCCCAGTCAATGTCATTCCTTGAAGTGATTCCCCCACACGTGCATCAACATGGGGTTGGTGAGGGAGGGAGGGAAAAGAGAATTAGGCAATCAGATCTATTGGCATTTCTTTAAAGGAGATTCATGGTGGGAGGAAGGAGTAAGAGTGAGGAAAAGTGTTTCCCCATTCACCTGATAACCAGTGCCAGTTCTTTGCTGTCTGTGTTTAGATTGCATTAATCTCTCTGTCTCTACCTGTTACAGAGCTTTCATTAATGTTGTCTTTTAACATCAAGTCTCCTGCAGAGTGGGGAATAAGTTGAGAGCACTCAGAACTCTGCAGAAAGTTCAAAGCGCCACAAGAAACCCTTTATGTGTTCCCTTAATCATTCAAAAGCCCATCCTAGTATGCCACTTGCGTAGCTCCTCCATATGACGCAAAGAATTAATATTTGGCCTCTGATGCATTCCTTTTTGAAAGAATAAAGGAATGTGAAGGAAAAGCATTATCTATTCGAGGAGCGCGGGGGAATACTCTGTGTCTCAGTTCTGTTGTAGCTGCTGCGTCTCATTTTGTCTGTCACAGATCACAGGGCTGTAGACTGGTGTGTTTCTGAGGGAGAATGGAAAGTGGGAAATTGTACTGTTTTATTAGAGCCCTGTGGGAGAGTTTTGTAGAGGCAGGCATGCCAGTGAGCCTATTTGCATCATGCTAGTAGTGAATAGATATGATAATATTGTGATACTTTGGAATCACAAAAGTGGTTTATGTGATGTTTTTTTTGTGGCAAGAGCCTCTGGCTGTGGCAGGATGTCAGAAAGATAAGCCCACACTGCCATTTTATATTAATATTTTTTTTTATTTCCTTAATCATTACGGAGCTACACGTTTAGAATTGAACTGACAAATGCTGTCTCAGTGAGAAAGACTTGCATAACCATTATTTCTCCAGTGTTCTCTATCATTTGTTCTAGTTCATTTCTTAGTATTTCTTGTATGTTACTTTTCTGCGTTAATGTATTAACTTTGATGCCTTAGGCTTTTCATTTCATTCAGTTAAAGCCTCATCGCGGTGGAGTTGGCCTTATGCTTACTTTATGCACCAAGGACCACACATTCAAGTTCACTAGAGCAAGCCTATGTGCCTTTTGAAACATTTGGACCACGTTATTATGGAAGTATAGTGTTCGTACATTTGTAACTGCAATTGCGACTCAGCCATCAGTGTAAAATTTGCTATTCTAAGGTTCCTGAATGCAGCCAGACAGAGAGAGAGAGGGAAAATGTGTATACCTTTTATTTTCACACATAATAACACAACAGAGATTATTATTCAAGGGGGCAAAACCAGTGAAAGCCTTTTCAATACAATAGTTCCAGATTGTCCTTGTTGGGGAAAAAAAACACTGAGAACTGAAACATTTTACAGAAAGCCTTTAAACAGTATGTGCATTTAGAGGTGGCTTTAATTAATTTTCATTAAATTGCATTGAACTGTTGAAAAAGAGGGTACTGTGGAGAAAAAAAAAAAAAATCTTCTAGGTGTGGGGCTAAATTGTGTGGAGTGAAGAGATCTTAGTGAGAGATGGGAAACCCAAGGGACAAGCGGGAGGACAATGCTGTCTCCTGGGAGAATTTTTGTGCTGCTGAAGTGAATTTGAAAGGAGAACTCCGGTTAAAAAGAAAGCGGGGGCACGGCATAGCCTGCGTTCTTGAGGTCTCTTGTGTGGAACAAGAGGCAGATTGCTTCATGTTTTTTTTTTTCACTCTAGCCCTATTCTCGGTGACTAATTTTATACGGTAAGGTCTGTATTTGTGCCATGAGTGTATTCACTCATTAACTGCATTTTGTATCCCAAGTTCTCACACTTTAAAGTGTGAATTTTGTTTATCTTCAGAGTTCAATAATGTCTAATCATTAATCACCACAGCAAAAGTACGTTACAGTTGCATTATAATACGGTAAAGGTATTAAGATGTGTGAAGATTTATTGCTTCCACTAAAGAAGTTACGTCTCACTGACTGGTTAGTTTGTTTTATTGCCTCTCTCTCTCTCTCAGCTAGATATCTGGATAGATGTGTGTCATATGTCAGCTGTAAAACAAGAGATGTATGCACTATCTTTGTGTCTCATAGTTGTAAATATGCCCTGATATGTAAACTGTAAAAATACACAGCCAAGATTATATAACACAGAAATAAAACAACAAAAAATACAAAACATATTTGTATCGGCACATTTTCCTGCTCAGGCAGGCAACGCCCCACACATTCTCCCTTCTTAGTTTTCCTGTTTGGTCTGCCCTCTTTACTTTGTCCCTTATCTGAGCATCATTCATTCCTCCTCTGTGATCCTGCACTTGGCTGTGGTCTGCGTGGCTTGGCACCCTCCCATTCCTCCTCTATAACACTAAAGACACTGCTCTGCACTGTTCTTTGTCTTCAGTTAAAAGCAGAGGGGTTGGGGTGCATTTTTTTTTTAATATGCAGCAGCCTCACCTGTTTGCATTCCACCTTTCCATAATGCGTGTCTGCATCGCAATCTGTTGCTATATGTAGCTTAGAGTCTCACAGGTTGATGCTGCCACACCATACATATTTTCATATCAGTTGATATTGATAATTACTGAAACAAATCCCCCATAAATAAAGATTCATTTTTGCCTTTTAATGAAAGTTAAAGAAACCAGTACATTTTGGTTGTAAACAATCTTTTTTTGGCAGGAGAATTACAAAAATATTTTTAACTACATTGCATGAATCTGAGGTAAAAAAAACTGAAAGCAATTATGTGACTTGTCTCTTAAAGTATATTAAAACAATGCTTCGAGACATCGATATACTCTGTTGAATTGCTACTGAAAAAAATTAAATAAAAAGTGATTTGCACAACCCTGTTTCATTAAAACTGACATTAAAAACATACTTTAATGTAAAACAAGTATTATAATATTTGCTCAAACCAAAAGGTGTCTTAATTGTTTTTGAGTCAGATTCAAGGATCGCAACAGAAATCAAAAGCAACAGTAATGTTTTATAGCATTTATAAGAGCAACCTTCATGCTCTGTTTGTGTGATAACTCATAAATGAAGCAAAAATTCAACAGTGTAGCAGCAACACTGACTTCAAGGTTTTAATATGCACATTCAGGGTCTATAAACTGGAAATATGTTAGAGAATGACAGAATCAAGTAACGGTGTTAAAGTGAGCATGAATTTCAGTTGATGTGCTTTGTGTTCCTGCAGAGGTCACTGTTGTGTGGTGCCTCCGTGTCACATTGCTGTCAGCAGAACCCGGTGCCTTCCCTCATGGAGTCTGTAGTAAGCAGTGTGACATTGAAATGGTGTAAGAGAATGCGACCAAGAGAAGGATTACAAAGTTAATTTTGTTTGCCGAGCCACAATGTCTAGTACAAACAACGTTGTTATGAAAGGGGGGAAAGTTTGCTGGCGTTTAATCTGTACAGTGATGAGCAGTAATTATTCTCTATGCCAGACTTAATCATGCTGTAGGAGTGGTAAGTTAATTCGGACCAAATAAGAAATCTTATGTACATATGTCTGAAGTCATCTTAGAATTGTAGGATTATTTTCTCTCTGGAAGGAAACACTTCATGATAATCACAAAATCCCCATATTTGTGTATCTCCGAGACGATTGCGGGGAACAATTATGAGCTGGCTCTATTACCACAAACACAAATTAGATACTATGATTGAGTTCATCCCAAACATTTGTATGTGCCATTTAACTCTGAAATCCTTGTTTATTAAACTCCATTTGCACATATGAATCAAGTCTTTGGCATTAATCATGAAGTACAAGGGCCCAGATGGTACATTCTTAGCCAAGCTTGAATTAATACAAAAGGTTGAATCACTGCGGCATCGAGATCCTCTCAAGGATGTTTGAAGAATGACATGAATAATCATTGTTGTTGGATGCATAGTTGATGAAGTCACCAGAGCATAGTGACCTACTGCAAACTGAGAGATATTATAGCACATGGTGCTGCCCTGCCAAGACTTTTTGATGTATTGCAGCTTTGATACTAAAATGAAGAATGGCTTCTTATACTCACTCATAATATAAATTTTTAGTATCATATCATGCATCATAACATCAGTATCATACGGTGATAATCATAAATAAACATTAACATGACCATGTGACACCGTATAGGATCAGATGATGTGGCCATGCATCACTGGTTGCTTTCATTTTGACTGTCTGATGATGAGGTTGAACTGGTGAGCAGCTTGTGTTTAGCTTTGTTTGCCAAACCGTGGAATTATGTGAAGATTCTCTGTTAACGACACCAATGTTTACTAGTTTGGTTTTGGCCATATCTGAACAATCCATATGGTTCACACAGTGCTGCAATGGCTAACATTGTTGCCTCACGGCAAGAAGGTCGCCAGTTCGGCTCCTGGTTCAGCTGAGGGCCTAACTGTGTCACATTTGGATTTTTTTCCCGTGTATGCGTGGGTTTTTTCCGCAGTCCAAAAAAATACAGAGGTTAATTGGACACTCCAAACTGACTGTTGATGTGATAACGATTGAAGGGTGGTTCGTCTCTAGAGCGGCAATGTTTATTTGATTAATTGATTATTTATCAATTACTAAATTAATTGTCAAATTTTGATAATCAATTAATCAGTTCAAGGTTGTTTTTTTTTTTTTAAATAATTAAAACAAGCGCTCTGATTTGTCAGCTTCTTAAATGTGAATATTTTCTGGTTTCTATGCTCCATGAAACAAAATCATTAACACTGAATAATTTTGGTTTGTGGACAAAACAACACATTCAAGAACATGGGTTTTAGCTCACTCAAAGTTGTCTCTGTCAGAATGTGGTTTGTGCACCCAAAATCAGAAAAGACTTAACTTTGTCCAAGCACATTTTATTTATCCTGTAGAATGACCTCGTTTTGTTGACCCACTGATCCGTTCCAACCAACTCCTAACTTACAGTTTGCCAGTCTTTGTGCTACGTTATCTAACGTCCATCTTCCTGTCATAATTTTAACAGACGCTACAATTTGCATAATAATAAATGGTAAGTATGGGTCATTATAAGCTGCTGGCACAGACAACGTGAGGGATTGTTTTTCTCATATAACTCCACCATGTCCAATCCCATGTATCATATACAATCTAAGTTATAAACTAGAATAGTATAAGGATAAATACTTGTTAGACGAATATCTAAAATTGTTCTTGTGTCTTTTTGACATATAGCAGCTCCATTTGCTGTGTCACACAAAATCATTAACCAAACATAACAATCACATGAGAAAGCGAGAGAAATCCTTTCACCATGTAATTTACCTTGTTTTAAGCTTTTCATAGAGTTTAAGGATGGAAAACATGTTTCAGTGTGATCCTAATAAATTGCAGGACCCTATGTCTTACCAAACAAAAGGGAGAAAGTGTAAAAGTGACGTATGTTTTTTAATTAATCCAGTCCAGTACATATAATATATATAATATAATATAATATAATATAATATAATATAATTAATCCAGTCCAGTACAACAGGCTGGTGTGAAATCAATCTTGGAGATCATTCTCTATTGATGTATATACTTTTATTGATCCTGTTACATTTGTTCTTTTCTAAAACAGTCCTTGTCTGCTATGCTTCAGTCTGACACTTATACCAGCAGAATGGATTTTTTGATTCCAAAGTACATTTCATCTCATTTCATGTCACATGTCCTAAATTCCTAAAGGTACAATTAGCATTTTGTTTGATGAAATATTGAAAGGTTCCTAGATTGATATTTGGAAAAAAATGTAGGTTTTTTTTTTTCTCTTCCAAATGCAAATTTTGACATTTATTAACTTTTATTACAGATACCCTGTTTATGGATTGTAAAACTCTGCATAGATTTAATGGGAATAAAAGTAAAATTACAATGTTTAAACACAATCAGTATGGCAAACCAGCAAGTGTGTAATTTAGTGTTGTATGGCAATGAAATGTTTTACGGGCCTTGATTTATGTCCTGTGCATGGCATTTCTAATGAGAGAGACCAACATTGCAGTGCGCCTGTGTTCCAGGAAACTACATTTACAGCAGATCTTTTTTCTCAAGAGTGTTTTTCCCTTGTGAAATAATGTCAGCACTTTCCCACCTTCAAAGTCCTTTTGTTTCCAGATCTATTAAGAATTCTAATTGTACAGGAACACTTGTTAAGTAAGGCTGGTAAATAAAGCAGGAAACGCATTATTTCCTTTTAGTGCAGATTAAAGGTACAGCTATGCTGGGTTGAAACACATTAATGAGGTTTTAAATAAAAATGCTGGCAGGGAATTTACACCGCTGACTGGTTTAACTGCAGTAAGCAGTTGATTTTCCTTGATTTTAAAGGGGAACATTATTTCACCCACTAATGAAAAATACATCTTTCCACCCTCCTATCTGTTAATTAACATGTTTGTGTTAAAGGGTTTTCAAAAAGGAATACAATCGCTTTCAATCTGATTAAAGTAAGTGATACATAATAGGGAGGTTGTTTTCCTTGGGTCTTTCTGTTAATTGAATAGCTTTGTATGAGTCGGAATGTTTTTCCTAGTCATAACAATTCTCCTGGACCTAGCTGCTCGGGATGCCCCTATCTTAATTGCGGATCGTTTTCCAAATGTGGTTCAATTTCCTCTGCAGGACAGTTTCTGTTAACTGCTATTTTTAAGGCCAATAACAACGTCAAAGCTAGAGATGATTAAAGCAATTAAAGTTTCCCTTTGTTTTCTAAGCACAGTAAGATAGGCCTGCCTGTTTGTACAGCATTTATTAAACATTTACTAAATGGAATTGAATCTGTCATCGATGAAGTTTTCCGAGACAATTACCTTTTAGCATAGCAAACACTGTTTCGCTCAGCCAACGTCTCACAGCTTATGGCTGTGATTAGCCGTTTGATTTCATCAAGCCAAACTAAAATCCTCTTGCAGTGAGAGAGCACGGGAGAGAGAGAGCGAGAGACAGAAAGAGAGAGAAAGAGAGAGAGAGGTTTAAATATAATTTTACCATCGGAATTTCTCAATTAGCATACCACATTTTCTCCATTAGATAAACTGCCTTTAGAGAGCCGGCTGGTTTAATCTGTTTAATGTCCGTGTAAACTATAATCTCCTGATTCTAAAAAGAAATCCCTTAAGGACATCATTCGCATACACTCTTCATAAGACAGTTTTTTGAAAGGCGTGATCAAGTGCAGCTTTTAAAATGGGGCTGAATGATGAGGGGTTGTTATGCCTATCGTGTCTTCTTTTTTTTTCTCTTTTTGTGTTGCACGGAGAGCGCAAGTTGTGGTTTCACTCGCTGGAGTTTAGCTAATCATTAGTAATTACAGTTTTACAAGCTTGTCCTTGCTTTACTGTCACAAGAACTTACAGTGTTGCTGCCTTTGCATGGGTTTATGTAGGTACTCAGTCTTCCGCTTAGTAATTCTGCGACTGTCGCAATATGTTCCCGAAGTCACGTGATGTTTTTGTGGCAAAGTACCTGAATGAAACGTCGATCTCAGATTGAATCAGATGTGCGTCAGGCTGTTTGTACATGCACATCACTGCCAATCAGAGCAGTGTGCATTGGGCAGTTATGTGGTAATAAAAATTAGGATTTGTTGTTATCCTATTGAACGATGAGCAGAGAGAAATCAAAGTGTTTACACGCATATCATTGCCTTCCATCATACACTGCAGGCTGTATGAATTCTCCTTGCATCACGCCAAGAGTCACTCCATTGATTACCCTTCCCTGCACCCAGGAAATGGCTCATGCATCTCATGTACATTATAACAAATGTTCTCTTTGCATTACAATTGAATTGTGATTGTTATGTTCAATCAATGGGGAAAGGTCACAGGATCGCTCCTGCCAGCGCTTTAATGGAGAAGTCGATGAGGATTCATTTTAATCACTGCGGCTGTGGCAGAATGAGCACAACACTGAGAGACTGTCAATGGCCCGGTAATTACCGCTGTTTATACAGGTTTCTGCTTTAGCAATTTAGATATCCACAAATCTCTCTGTTTCCTGCACCCCAGTTATATTGGAAGCTGTGTGGCATCAAATGAAGTACTGAAGGATGTGGGCCGTGACTGCTGTAATTGTGGAACTTGGTGAGGCTGGCTCTTTGAAAAGGAAGTGAGCTCCATTTTCTCCCCTTTTGAGGTTACCAGGAGGCTGTAGAGGCAGAGAATTGTGCATGTACACCCATATTTACAGTTCACTCTCTGTTAAGGTTAACGTCACTGTGTATAAATCAGCTTGTTTGGGTGATATTTCCGATCATCTTTCCGATCATCTTATTGTGTCATCTTATTGAGATTAGCTAAATCTACACAAAATGATGTATCCACAAATTAACACCAGTTTTTGTTTTCCATTGTTGGTCACTTTTTTAATGTGTGCCCTTTAAAAAATGCTTTGCTTTGAGTTTACACGCAAAAGTCAGTGTAAGTTGGTGAAGTGTGTATGCTACAAAAAAGTATGCGCTACAAAAGCAGTTTCATGTCAACTGATAAATCTGCTTATTCAGTTTAAATGAAATGGTCAATAAAATGTCAGAACATGATCAAATGTGTTCAGATTCAAGGCTGATGCCTTATTCTGTCCAACAAGTAAAAAGGAAACGGATAGTCTAAGGAAGAGCCTGATGTGGTGGAAACATCAATAAACAATACATAAATAATTAAAATGGGAGCGCCAAGGTGTGAGTGTCTTTACCTTCCTTTTTTACTGCTACCAATTTTTTTGATTGATTTAGCACCCTTTTTACTGGATGTGGCTGTCCTTTCTATTATTTTTTAAAAATGTTCACTTTTTGTCCAAGTCCCAAATAAAGTCCACATCCCACATTGTTAGTCTAATCACCACATCAGCTGTTTCAGATATAATGTAGACTGTTACAGGATCACATCATCACACAATTCCAGAACATATGCTCCAGAGACTGTTAACTTTTCGTGTAACTCGGGTTCTTTTATTCATAATCGCAAAGAAAGGAAGGTGGTCAGTGTAGAATATTATCACACACCCTGCCACCATCACGGTGCTCTATGACACCGCCCCCTTTACCCCTAGTGGCATGTTTGTGTTGGACGGAGTCTAAGGATAGATGAGGTCAAGGAAGTGTAACCTTGGAGAAACAAATATTCATGATCAATAAGCGTTTAATTCCAAGCATCTAAATTATTCTTGCGTCCAAAGCTGCTTCTCTCCCCGCTTTATTTGGCAATGCAGGGAAAAACAGTTTATCAGAAGATTTATGCAGACTAGGTAAAAGGACATTATAAAAGACTACACAGTATCACTGCTTTCAAATGTCATGTAATCATAGGTTAGAGGAGAGTGCTGGGCACAGAGAGCTAAGTGATGTTACAGATAATGAATTGCCTCTGAAATATAATACATCGTGAGTATGATTCTTTGTTCCAAGCTCTGTACACTAACTCTGTACAATTAAAGTTATTTATCTCTCTCGTTTTTTAAGTTCATCAATTATATTGTGATACACTTAATGTCCATAAGAGGATGATGTATGATTGGTCTAATTATTTCTTATTCACTATGCTTTCTAAAGCATATCAATTTTGTTAATACCATGTAATTAAAACACGTCAGTGCGCTACAAGTTGCCAGCAGTATTAATGACTATGAAAATTATTTTAATTAAATAGCCAATTATAGAAAAATCCTAACCATGAGAATTGACATTTAAATGAATTCAATTTAAATTGCTTTTCAACATTGTTTTATCAAAGCTTTATGGGGTGAATAAATTATGACATCAAACAATATACTGTGTCATTGATCATACACAAGTCTTGTCCCATATCTATACGTTTTCAAAACACTTTCCTGATGCCATACATCATGCCGGGTGATTACATTTTGACATAGTCATTTGTTTACTTCAATCTCACATGTACTGTGCTTTAGTGTACTTTTAGCAAAACTCTTTAACTATTTATGTCACTTAGTTTGGTCACGCTGGAAACTTCATGCTGCTTATTTTTAACTACAGCAAAGAACATTTTTAAAGGAGCCACAATGACTGAAGGACATATAATGACCCATTTCCAGTTATAATTTCCCTGTATTTCCATCCAAGATACTGCAGGTTCCCACACTTGACTTTAGGTTATTGCACTGCATTAGATCAACAAAGGTTTGTTGTGTAAATCACTGTACCACTATAGTGACTTGTGTTTTTGTCTTAGACAGTGTTTTCATAAGTGGGGGCCAACACATTACAGCCCACCCAGTCTGTTGAAAGGCCTCTGTATCTAAAAACATCATACATATCCTGTGGAGCCTTTTAATACCTATCAGGCTCCTCATGCTCATATATTTCCCCCCGTTTTTATTTTCACCCACGTAGTGTTAATTTAAGTCATCTTTCAGGCATTACAGGCGCAATGATTTGCAGTTAACCCATGCAAACAAGAGAAATAGTGGGCAAACTGTTGTGACATTCATTGTATATAATGAAATCTTAATATGGTGCATATTTAAGTGAAAGGTTAGCAACATAAAGGGCAAATGGATTGCCTGGCAATGAATTTTAAGCAGCTATTGATTTTACACTACAAGCTACCTCTTTCCTTGAATGATAATTTTGAAATGGCACTCTGCTGCTTATCTTAAAGCTGATCGGACACAACAGGACAACAGGGATACACGGACTATAAAGGCAAATGTGCTGTTCTTAACGACTTACGCGCTTCCATCATGTGTTCCCACGTTCCAGGTTAATTGGAAATCTAAGGAAATGGGTGCCACCTATATAGGGTAGGAAAAGTTGAAACCTTAACATTTGTGCTTATGCAAGCAAATGTCGAAACACCACATTGATTTCTGTAAAAGTACACACACTCTGCCTGTAAATCAGTTTGCTGAGCCACTTGTAGTTTTCTGCCATACCAAAAAGATACATTTTTAGGTCATATTGTGTTAATGAATTGTCTGATTTGTTTTTTATTTCTCCTGCCTCTTTAGGATCCCGGAGTTGTCTAGTGTTGCACTGACTGATGGATTTGTGAGTAAATACTCTTGACTTTATGATGTAACACAGAGGTTAAATGCTACGTAAAGTGGCCCTTACTTTATATAAAGTCGACCGTTGGTACAGTGCTGCATTTCCTCCCTCTCTACCTTTGTCCCCTTTTTCCCCTCTGCACTGTCTGAAATTGAGATTGATGGAAAGTTTGAGAGTTCACGTTCCAGCTGGGTCAAGCTTTGTTCAGCAAGCTTTGTTCAGTGCTTGGCCTCATAAAATAGTACAATCCTAGAACAATATGATATTCTGTCTGGAGGTTGTGCAGTCGTTGACATCAACACTTAACCATTTTTATTACCAGTGTAAGTGTTTTGTTTTTGGAATATTTGGCGGTATTCTCACACCATCAAATTCTGAAATGCAGTTTTTGCAACTCCATCTCCAGCAAAGTCCAGCGATCACAAGGAAATTCAACAACATTGCTTGAGGACACTGGATAACTGGAATGTATGATGTAGCACCAGTAATGTATGACTTACATTAGATCACAAGTTTGCTAAGTAATGCACTTAATCTTTACTTATATATAAACACTTTGTACAATACAAAGTCTAGTTTGTGTTTAGTTTTTAAACTCTTAAAAACAACTACTACCTTGTGTTATGCCGTAGCCACTTTGGCTGTGTCAATACAACAACTAGAGAAGACTTATTGAAAGAAACAGTTTTCCCTCTCACAGATAGAACGTGCCTTGAACAGTGACTCATTATACAGCAGGGTCAGAGTATATGACATGAGAATTAAAGTTATAAAAACATTTTGAACAGTAATAAGGCCTGAGTGAAAACAAATGACAAGTTTGAAAAAAAAAAAAAAAAAAAACAACAACAACCAAAAACGCACAAAGAGTCGTTGGTTGTGCAAAGATTGTTCTGAACATTTTGGAGTTCGTAGGGAAAAGCTGTGGTGCAGTGGATTTGCATATCTGCTGTGGGACAGCAGGTGTAACCTGCATGGATGTGGAAGTGGAGTTAGGAGCATAAGCAACCAAACAAACAAACTACCATCTGAATTTCAGAGGTGTTTTTGACCAAAAACACCTCACGTGCGTGTTAGTTAAACGGTCATACCCGGATCCCGAAACAATGCAACGTCTTTACAGACGTTTCATTTCAGCAGTAGCCAGCAGCAGCAGCAGCCAGTGTATCTGTTCTTCAAAAGGCTTTCGCTGTCCCCTAGCTCCTCCCTCTCTGTACCGTGTGACAACAACAACTCATCCACAGAGCGGAGCTGCACTTTTCAGCTCATTTTCCTCCTGTCATTCCTCCTCCTATCTTTGATCATTGTCCCGCCGCTCAGCCCCCCCAAACCCTCACCCAGCACGCCCTTTTTTCGGCACAGCTCTTTTTACTTCCAAACTTATCTGAGGAGCTAAACTCTGGTGGATTCTTTCATTTCGGGGGTGTCTCGGCAGGCTGGGTTTTCTACTTTGAACTTCGGCTCCTCTCTTTCCCCTCCTGTAGGTGACCATGGCCGTACCGGCTGCTCTGATCCCACCAACTCCTCTGGTCCTACCGCCACCGATGTCGACTTCCTCCGCAACCACGTCCCCGCCGTCGACAACTTCATCGCCATCTCCATCCCTGGCTCCTCCATCCGGACCCGGACAGAACCTGTTCAGATCAGAGCTGCTCGCCACCAGCAGCCCGGGGATCCCGAACCCGAACGCGGCTCTTCCACCCGGCAAACCCGTGTACTCGACCCCGTCGCCAGTTGAGAACATACCGCAAAACAATGAGTGCAGGATGGTCGAGTTGCGCGGTGCCAAAGTAGCCTCTTTCACCGTGGACGGCTGCGAGCTCATCTGCCTTCCTCAGGCTTTCGACCTGTTCCTGAAGCACCTGGTCGGCGGACTGCACACCGTTTACACCAAGCTGAAGAGACTAGAGATCACGCCGGTGGTGTGCAACGTGGAGCAGGTCCGCATCCTCAGAGGGCTCGGCGCCATCCAGCCAGGGGTGAACCGCTGCAAACTCATCTCCAGAAAAGACTTCGAGACGCTGTACAACGACTGCACCAACGCGAGGTGAGTGGAGAGCTGTATTTGGCTTAGATGTCTTTAACCGAGAGCCGCGCGTAAAAGCGCAGCAGCAAGGAAGGGGGAGACCGTTTCCCCTGCATGAAACAAGTGCTTCAAGCGACACGATTAACCTAATCAGTCGAAATTTATAATCGATTGTTACAGTATGAATGTGCATAACTTCATCCAGACGCTCAAACACCGTGTGTGCGTGTGAGAGAGAGAGAGCTGGTGCGTCTCTGTCGGAGGGAGACGCGCGCAGCATCAGTGAAAAAGTTTCGTGAAAGTTTTCAACACGTGCAGGGCAAAGCTTAGCCCATGATGGATAGCCTGTCCGTCTCTGAACAAATGAATCGATAATGTAGGCTACACCTCTGCTGAGTTTCACAATGCTGTTGAACAAACTTGAGGTGTGTGAGGTGGTAGACCTGCTGCCACTGCAAAGACAATTTTAGAAACAGCAGCCTTGTCATTTTTTTATGAGCCACACTTACTTCAGTGTCACTGATTTTAAGGCAACTTCTTCCTCAAATGTATTTTTAAATAATTGAAATTAAACTGTAATCTGCCCACTATTTAAATATTTTAATAGCGATAAAAATAAACAAGACAATACCCAATTGTCAAAATTAGATGACAGGTAATATTTTGTATTTATTATATTATTATTACATTTCTTAAAAGTTATAATGGAATACTTTTTTTCACAGAAAATATTAAGATCCTATTTTTTTATGAACACACTCAAGTGTGTGCCTTTAACCAACAGCTTTAATTTCCTGACCTGGATGAGCAACTGCACATGTGTAAATCAGTGCATAATCATGAATCAAATATTTTGAGCTTTATATCATTTAATGGAATGATTTACATGGGGATCAATATTTGATTAAAAGCTATTTTTTACTGTTCTGCTTCTCCTTGCTTTGATGTATCACCTAGTCTCTGAGGATGGTTCAGCCTGGTCAAATTTACCATCTCACCTGTCACTATGATTGATTCCATATTGATCTTTTAGCCAGAAATGAGCTGGAAATGCAAATTTGATGGAAAGGCTCACATCAGTTTGGAATAACAATCAACACACAGGGACACTTTGAGTCACAGGTTAAAAGCATGTGTTCTTTTAAAAGAACCAAACAAACAAAACATCTGAGATTAAACTTGGTTCTGACTTTTAGATGCAGCATTACATTCGTACACATACAGCAACATGTTTGCTGATTATTTTGCGTTAATACATATTTATCCCAAAATTTGGTAAAAATATGCTAAACGATAAAATTAATTCCCAATATATTTTCGCATGTAGTTTATTTATTTATTTTTATGCTTTCCCTCTTTACTCTTTATGATTTAAGCTCCATTCCAGTAGCATTCGTCTGGACAGTTCACTTTGTTGCTTATAAGCACCATGTGCATAGATGGACACATATTGTATGGTGATGCTCCTCTGAAGCCTGATGTGGGGCTTCAGGTGACAAAGTATGTTGTTGAACTCTCCGGGTTGTCAATGGGGGATGGCCAGCTATGGGGTTAAAGGATAATGCAGTGCCTCGCGTCGCTTTAATGACGCTAAAGTGCTGGGCTATTACGGGCACATGGACAGGACTGTAATTGTCTCTGAAAGCAGCCAGGTTCTCCTGGTGCTGGGCTGAAATCAATCACTCAGACCTGGCCTGCTTGCCTGCCTGCCCCATTTGGAGAATTACATCATGGAACAGTGAGGCATCCGCTGGATAAAAGGCTTCTGTTACTTAGAATAAGTTGATTTTATTTGCTGGGATGTGTGCTTTGCTCTGTCTGCCGTTGAATTGCCGCTGACAAAATGATCAGAGTGACTATAGAGGATCGCCTGCAGGTGAAAAACGAGTTACCTCTCCAAAGCCAGCGTTCCGTTTTGTACTGACTTACTGTGAGATAACGAGTATCACCGGAGAGTCCGACGGTTAACCTGCTTGGGTTTCACAAACTGCTGTCTGAGATAGTTTAGTTTTCACCACAGTGTCACCGCTCTTTTTACACAGTGGCAGAGTCGTAACAATGAGGTGGATAATACTCCTGTACAATGGGTCTTACTATTTCACATGCTGGATTTTTTTTTCACTCACACCATCTATTGTCATAAAGCAGCACAACTCTCATTTTGCACACCGTGTCAATGTGAAAAGCATCACAGTGCTCAGCCGCTTCTCGCTGGTTTTGCTTTTCATATGGACGCAAACAACCTGCAACCAAATTGTGCCCATTTTAGCATTAATTTTATACAATCATTTCTCAGAACTGTAATGTTTTTATAAGGGGAATAAAAATGTACAAAGAAAAAATGCTTAAGTTACCTGTATTTTAAGAATTATTGCGTGTTTTTTTAAATGAAAAAATGACTATATTTTTTCTTTTCTTCACCCCCTCATTTTCATATAAGTACTCTTGTGCCACATTAGCAGTGTAGGCTCTTGCTCCCGTGCTGACCCAGGTACAGTAATCTCCCCTACATTATGACTCTGGCCCTCCAGGAGCCCTCTGTTCCTGCTACTTGTTTTCCTTTTCATTTTCCCTGCGGTGGGATGGAAAAGGTTCTTATTGCTGTGTGACACTTGAACTCTCTGAAAGGTTATTATAACACGGGGGGGGCGGTGCAGAGATATCGCATATCTCTCATTGGTCTGCTTTGTGGAGGCAGGCTATCCGATGCTGGGGCGCAGAAATACAGCAGTTAATTGACAATCATTGTCTACCCCTGAAGGTTAACCACACGCCCCAGACAATGTCCCACCACTGGGAATGGGACGGCTTTTCACTTACATGCCCTTCTTAAATAGATTTTCCCTGGCGCTGCTCAGTCAAACAGATCTGACTCTGAAATGTTACAAGTGACAGGTCACAGTGAAAAGAGTTTTTCTTTAATAAATATATCTAATTGATACTGATATGACAGCAAGTGTTATGAGAGCTATCACCTCTCTTGTTCTTACTTCAAGAGTGTTTATGCCTAAACACACATATTTGCAAATGATGGTAATTGTTTTGTTTAGCGCTCAGTGTGAGCTGCCACCGAGGGTGCCAGCTTGTCTCTCTCTCTCCCGCTCCCACCTCTCCTCGGCTGAGCTCTCTTATAATATATTTGTTTTCTACAAGGCACGGATGTGTTTACAGGTACTCAGGGGAGATTTCTGGATTCCATTCAAATCATTCCCAGTCAGAGTGGGTGCTAAGATACCCGTCACCCAGCAACCACATCCAAGAGGGAGCTTGGGCGATAATAACTTCAAAAACAGAGTGACAGATGCCTGATTAGAGAGAGGGAAAGGCAGAGAAAGAGAGGGAGAGATATATATAATGGCATACAAAGCTGTTTAAAATCCAAATCTATTCAAGTTCTTTCTTGAAAGTCAAATTGGACCCCATATTGTGTGTTGTTTCTTTATGACACACAAAAAACAAAGTTGTTTTGTTTTTTTTACACTTTTAATCCTTCAGTGGGGCTCTGCTGAATTTGATTAGGTACAGTACATGTGCTCAAGTCAACTGTGCAGTTGGCAGATGGCAGCAAGGTGTTTTTTGTTTTTTGCAAACAAATAGTCTCCTTGAAAATCAGATTTGCTTTATTGACTTGATATTCACGCAGCTGGAACTACTGCAAATTAAAACATATTTTCAAAATAAATAAAAAAAAGTGACAATGTAGATCAGTTGTAAAAAAAAAGAAAAAAGTATCATTTATTTTCCTTAAGACTTTTAGAATCATATTTTGTAGCTGACAATAAAGCTGAGCCCAGACTCATGAAGCTGCAGATTTCACTTGTTAAAGAGGCTTTGTGTGACACTGTCTAATGTCATTTGTGGATTTAGAGGCTATTTGCATGGCAAAGAGGCCTGTATTGTTAATTTGCCTGTCGGATGCATTAGTTGCCCATGCTCCTACCTTATTTGCATGCCTTTACTGGATCGACAACAGCAATTGAATTACCAATTAATTCTTCTACCAAAATGAAAAAATCAACAGCAGGTCTTTCCACACTGATCGTGTATATTGAAATGACCTATTTTTCCCTCACCATAGAGAGGTATTAGCTTTGATTTTTTTTCCTTTGTCTTTTTAAACAGACGTCCGACTAAAGCTGTTTAAAATATATCTGTCAATATGACTTATCCAGCATATTAAACTACATTTGTTAACACTGATTTTACCTGATGATTTTACACTTGAGACTGATTGCCTGGCAGAGCAGCAATAGATTTTGGGTCACTTTGATTTCTGCTCTCCTCTTTCCTCAGCCGGAGCTCTGCCGCTTGTCTTTACTCACAGGCTCCTTCACATTACAGCACATTTAGGGAGCACAGCAAAAGTCACTGACGCTCATAGCAGGATGTTAAATGCTACTGACAGAAGTTAGAGGGAGCAGATGAGATTTCCTGATTGTAGAAGGAATGCAAGCCCGTGCCTCGCTCTGTCTAATATGGTCACATAGAGAAATTGATTTTCTTCAGAAATTAATTAATTTTTCATATAGCCCAAAGCTGGAGTTTAAAAAAAGAGTGCACACTTGCTGGTTTCCTATTTTCCCCCTTTTTTAAAGAATTATTGCCTAATCATATTAATACTTTTGCCCCAAGGATGAAAAGATAATTGTACAAATGCATTTGGAAATATGTATCACTGAGTATTTATGATTAAATTATGCAAATAACTCAGCTCCCATCCTTCGTGGGCCCAGATTGTCTAATTAGGATTGATATGGCGAATAGATGTTGGGGAATCTGAATACAAGCATGTCCAACGAGCAGAAAATTGAAAATGACAAGGCTGGAATCCTTAAAAAGTGTGTAGGGTTTTTTTTTCTCCTTCCCTTTCTGTCTAATTCAGCGTAGCTGTATCAGGAGTTAATTTTCCCTGGCTTCATTTCTTGTCTGAGCTGACAGGAAAAGGAATCCATCAGGGAAGCAATCTCAGATGGGATTCCACAAATTTCCTTCACTTGTTTTTTTGTCTCCCTCTTCATTTTCATGAGGGCTATCAGGGATGAATCTTCTCCTGAGTAAACATGCAGATGTTATTTCTCCAGTGTCAATGTTTTTGGAGCTCTCTACTCAATACAAAGGACTCCTCCTCAATAATTGAAGTATATTAAGAAAGGAATGTCATGCAACAAAAAGCCCTTTGTACTTTTGGAATTTCAGTGAAGGAGCTCACCTCACGGAACAAACCCCTTTTTTTTTTATTAAATGCACTGAATGTTGGAAACACTATTTTCACATATGCACATGTTCATATAAATATGATATTAAATAATCTAAAAGACACCCTGTGTCAGGTTTAGTCAGACTGTTTTAAATGGCAGATGATTGCAGTGTAGAAAAATTCAAATGATCACAATAATGAAATTGATTTTAAGATTTCTTTCATTGACATGTTTTAATAAAGCCCACACTGAAAATGTACCATGTCAAATTTTAGTTAACAGGGGCAGTCGGGCAGATAGACACACAGTACACTGTCACCAGTTTGAGCTAATAGTTAAATGTAATTTAACAACAGCCGTGTTGCTGGGCTCAGTGGTACATTACAGAAAAGAAACCAGGGAGGAAATGACATCGGTTTTCACTCTCTCTTCTTCTGTTGTTAGCCTCAGATGAATGGCACAGCACAGGAACAACTCCAGTGCCTCCAAACAGTATCTATTAAAGGGCTGATTGTTATCTAATCTTTACCTGACGCTAGCTGGAAAAGCCCTGAAGCTAATGACACTTGAGACTTGCAGCATATTCTGTGGTGGTACAAAGCAGCTGTTCAGTCAATACCTTCTGATGAAAAACTAAGAAAATGGCCCCACAGCTATTTATGTGAAGTCTGAATTCTCTATAAGACACCAGAAACACCTTTTTTCAGCCAGTTTGTAGCACTGAATCATAACAATGTGTGTAAAGTGAGCTTCTGTTGAGCCAGCAGTCTAGACGCGGATATGCTCTTATTTTAAATTCAGGCAACACAGAGCAATGAATACAAATTGAATAAACAGTATAAGTGTTACTGAAACTAAATCAGCATTAGTGACTAATTATGTGATGCCAAAGTGAATGTCTTGATTTTATTTTACAATTTGTCCTGAGATGTGTGTGCTCTGATATCGATAGCAGCCACATATGGCACTTTACCAAGACAGACTTTTCTCTTATTACGTTTATAGGTCATATCATGATGAGTAGTTCTGGCAGTGCTGATCAGCAGATTGTTCCAGATCTGTCCTTCAAATTATGAAAAAAAAAAACCCTGCAATAAATCTGCTTAATCCTAAGGCTAATAACTACGGAAAATTAAGGAAAGAAATTATCAGGTCACCCCTTTTTATAATCATTTAACTTTACTCCCATATTTAAATGATAAATACCAAAAAATCCCAGTCTTAAAATATTATTTGTACAGTAGTTAAATATTCAGTAATTCAGCTTGTTTCATGTACTATAAAATGACAAGGTCTGCAATTCTGGCTTTTATCCACAGAGATAGATTGCCACACCCAGAGCTGCTTCCTGTCGGCGTGGTACACCTGTAGAGGTTATGAGTGGGGTATCAATATCACCAGGTCAACACATTTTCATCTAACACTGACATCTCTCTCTGCCTTTCATGCTGTCTCTCTGCTTCTATCTCTCTCGCTCTAAGCCAAGTGAGAATATCAGTGGGAGTCTTTATTGGTTGCAGCTCTTGGGTTTCTCTCCTCGTAGACTCAAATGTCACCGTCTCCCTGATGTTTCTTTAAAATCGCCTGTGCCACCACTTGCTGTGGCGCCCGGCTATTATTACCCTCCTCTTAAAGAGTGACAGTTGGGTCCTCAGAGATGTGACACAAACCTCTGTGGATGGAGCTGCGGTGCTGTGTCAAGTCGATGCTTCCAGCCAATCAGATAGCACAAAGTAGACCTCGCTGCACCTTTTATGCTATGAGGTTAGCGCGGAAGTCAGTGTAGTGTGCAGTGTCCACTTCTGTTTCACAGTTTTAAATGAATGCTGGTTGCCTCTTCTTAAAGAACACATACATCATGTTGTCAAATGGTAAAAAAAAAAACGGAAAAATCACTTTAACTGTGATTGTCAGACTGTGATGTGCATGTCCTAACGCCTTGAAAATAATATGTTCTAACAGTTATGTTGTATATAACACGAATGAGGAATACACAGGTTTTATGGGAACAAGCACAGTTATGACAATAAAGCAGCCCTTGGCTAAAAAATTGACCTTCTACATACATTAATCTCATGGATCCTTCACATTAGGAGCGCGCAAGTGTGTGCATGTGTGACTTCGATGATCAGTGAGAAAAAGAGTTTGTGAGAGAGAGAAGGAGAGGGAGAGTGTCACAGAGAGAGACTAAGAGAGAGAGAGTGAGAGGGAGAGAGCGAGAGGGGCTCTCGCACAACTTCACATGTGAATGGTCTTGTGTGAAAAGGAGGATGAATTGAGTCAAGCTGACATAGCATGCCAATAAGCTTTGTCTCATTTCCAATGCCGTATTCATTTGTGCCACAGAGAGATTTATTGCATGATTGACAATTATGAGAGGGTGACCTAGTTCTTTGTGATGGAACAAAAATGGTTTTCATCAGTTGCCTTTGCTGTCTTTTGCATTGTGTGAGTGTATGTGACGGTCCCTGGTAAAGAAAGGGGATCTTTTTTTTTCTTTCTTTTTTTTTACTCCATCCAACTATTGAAACTCATGCGTTTTTCTTGTAATGGCTTCATATATTTTGCATAGAATCACATCATCCACTGTGTCTGTTCCACAGCAGAAAAAAAAATGAATTTCTTACCCCATTAAGCAACGTGAGCTGTCCAAATGGATCACGTTAAGGAGACATTTTTACGAATACCCTTCAATCTCCAACTTTGCTGTGGAAATAAAAAGAAGTCATTTTGATATCTGTATGTGTGTGTGTGTGTGTGTGTATATATAGCACTACTGTTTTATCAGCTTCATCATTGCCATTACTTGACAACACTCACACTCATCTTTTTAACGTTGTGACTGTCAGCAAAGGGCTTCATTAGCCCCATACATTTCCTGATGCCTTCATTCCTTTATGGTTCATTCTACCTGTGTATTGTGTGTGTGTGTGTGTTTGTCAGTGTGTGTGAGTGAGTGTGTGAGAGATAGAGAGAGAGAGAGACTGTGTGCGTCCAGTCAAGCTTAGATTACTACGACTGTGAGGAGGAAGTCTCTGCTCCTCCTGGGACTCTTGCTTGACTGGCCCCACAAATGATACAAGCCAGGGTTTAGTTGGGAGTTAATATCCTGCAAAATTGTCCTGCACAGCCTCGGCAGAATGTGGATGATTAAATGACACAAGCATATCAAAAACATTTTTCTCAGACTAGTGGCTGTTAAGTGTCGCGCTGGTGCAGCCCGTCTCCCAAGGTTACCATTAAAAAGAAAGCAATATTCAGTGGGAAGTGGGTGTCATTGAGCTTGGATTGTATGTGTATGTGTGTGCATGCTTTGAATGTTTTGTATAACACCCTGTTTGAGTGGTAATAATATTTCAATAGGATTTCAGGGTCTCATTGAGAGGTTTGGTAGAAGGTTGAGAGGACATATGCTAATTGTGCTTGAGAAGGCTGGTCTCTCTCAGAAACATATCCCACTAGACTTTTCCTTGTACACTGGATGACTTCCCCAGTGACAAAAAATGCTTGAGGCTCCAAAGCGATTCATTTTATCCTTTCTTTTTCAAAGGATGCGATGCTTTGTTTTAACCTCCGCAGGAAAGGAGATGAAAGGCAGTGTAATAAAGCCAAAAGGTCTTTCTGTAGTTATCAAATGGCCTTTCACTCCTGACCTTTTAAGAAGCCACAGTAGGAACTGGAGACAATGCTAGAAATACAGATCAGATTTCAGACATCAAACACGTCTGTGTATAGTTTACTTGCATGGAGAAGAAAAAAAAAAAAAAAAAAAAAACCTTTTGCAGTCCATCGCCATCGTTTGAACATAGAAAAGTAAAACAAAAACAGAATTCTGAGGTGTGCCTTTATTTCATATTATACGTAATCTATACTACTCACAGCAGTGGGATCGTTCTGATTTATGCTGCCCACCAAAGGGTTTTGCTATGGATTTGAATAAGAAAGACCAAACCAACAGATGAAATGGATTTATGAGATGTCAAGTTCACTGCACTTCTATTAAAAGTACTTGGTTAACCCATTGAGTATAAGGCACCCTCTAAAAATCCTTCTTATACCTTCTTAAACTGCCTCCTAATACCTGAGGGTGTACTTAAAAAAAGACAAAAAAAACTGCTTTTTTTAAAATAAATAAACAAATAAATACATCTTTTTTTAAAGCTATTGATTAGCATCAGAGCAAAGGCAGGGATTTACAATAAAAGCCCAAGTTGTAACCTCTGAAATGGTGTTTTACGTTTCTATTTGCTTCAAAAGGCTGAGAAATAAAGGTTTTAGTGAGTCAGTAACAGTGTAACATTGTCGGGCAGGTCAATCTTTACCACTGCCTTGCAGTGATACTATTCTACCTCTCTGAATCCCACTCGTCTCTCATCCGTTAGCTGGCTAACGGCACTGCAGTCAAGCCAGGGTCTCAAATCAATTTTTAAAAACTTTTTTCTGCTGCCAAAAAACAAAATAATTACATTTCTCATAACTGTATGAGAATGTCATATCTGGCTCAGAGAGGTGAAGCATGCAGACATTACATCCGGTCTTAAAGACTGACACAGGCTTATATTGCTCATCCGCTCTTGGGTTCATGTAAAGTTTTTTGAGCTGGACTGCACTCTCAAGCCTTAAAGCCACAGTTTACACTTCTTGCATTATTATGTCTTCTGTTGCACAATTTACAGTTAATGGTTATACAGTACGTGTGACGTGGGAGGTTCAGGACTAGGTTGTTCAAAATGACAAGCTGCTGCACTGTCATGACAGGCCTACAATACCCAGCAGCTGATTTTTTCTGTCACATCCATGAACTGGCTGAAGACCAAGACAGCTAATAATGCTCTTAGATGTAGAACATTATCAGGATGCATGATGGCACCCAGCATTCTTGTCATTCTCCAGATTCTACAGCGCAGCACTTGCACTCTGTGCGTGGAGTGTTGGTGCCTGTGGCCCCCGAAGGGCTCGGTGTGAGAGGCCCAGTCGGGGCCTGCTGGGCCCGGCCTGTTGACAGTTCCTTGGCACTGTTGTCTCAGCAGGAAGACATCAGTTGGAGCAACACAGAGTCTGTGGATGAAGGCCGTCTGGTCAGCAGAAAGAAAGAAGTTGCAGAAGATTAGGCTTCACCCACAGGTCATTGTGTTCCCAGCGCAGGCCCAAGCCCTTCGGCCTCAGTATTGTTAAAGGGAAAGGTCGGGTCCAACAACCAGACTAAGCCTATTAAACAGCCCGCACAGCTTCTTCGCTGAAACCTGACTGTGCTGTCTCTTAACTACCGAGGAGGGGAAAAAATCAGCTTCGAACAGCTGAGGTCGGCCATATCCTGATGTGAATTGGAGACCGTAGCTAATTGAAAAGAATATTACTGTATACTCATATGAAAGCATTGCAATCATGCCTCCTTATAACACCAGACAGCGATTTCATAATGCATGTTTCCCCCTTTTTTTTTTTTAAGTACTTCTAATTGTTTTCCAAAGCCCTCCCGGTTGGTATGCTGTGCAGTATGTGCGCTAGGCTGCTCTGACAGATCCTACCAGTGTCGAACAAATCCTCACATTTATATCCTCTCAGTACTAAATGCTTGTGTGCCGCATTCATAAGGTCGTCTGAGCCCCAACACGCTCCCATAAGTCTCCTTTAGCTGTAGTGATGGCTGATGTCAGGGATGTCTGCTGAATGAAAGGAAACACAGGCAGATAGCGTTTGATCCGTGATGGAGATGAGTCCACATAGGAGTCGAGCTAGTGATTAATAATGGTGCATCTGGGTAAAAAGGATGTCATCCCCTGGACGTCTAATGAAAGCTCTTGAACGTATCTGGGAGAGGCGATATGTTGACAGTGGATGATGCAAATGAGGCTAAATGTGAGAGGAAACCTGAAATGAATCACCCCACTGTCTCTGTGGCGTTTGTGTGAGTGTGCGCGCAGCACACGCGCGTGTGTGTATGTGCCCCGACTAGCAGCCAGCCGTTTACGCTGTACAAAGCTCGGTGTGACACTCTCCCTCCTTTGTCTCAAACTGCTAACTGTATTTAATTTCACATCTTATCGGGCCGGGCTTTGTCTGTCTGTGAGTCTCTGCACAGTGGAGGCGACCCCCGGAGATAAACTCTGTCAGGCTCTGGGGTGATTTATTAAATTCTGATTTCTGTGAAGGACTTTAATGTCGAGGGGGTGGGAAGAGCGGGAGGGTGGATGTGGTGTTGGCGGGAGGGGGGGGGGGGGGGGGGGGTGGCAATAGAAAATATGTCGCAGGTGTCTCTGCCAGCTCCGGGCACTGTTCTCTCTCCATTACCAGCATTGTTAGGTAAAGAGAGGCAGGAGAAAAGAGAGAAGTAGGAATCTATGCTGGATTTCCTGTCTTTGTTGTGGCAGTGGGCTTGTTTTTTTTCCTCTGTTCCAGCCCAGAACAGCGGTATCAAATCTCACTTGTTTGGACTAGAGATAGTGAGTGGAGTGTGGAACGTGGGTCAGTTTCATTGAGGGCTCGACTGAGCTCAGGTTGGCGGTTATATTTTCATGCTAATCTTCCTCATGACACTTGAATACGTCTATCCAAATCTATTAGGTAAATCCTCTGACCCTATCGGCCTCCTTATCCCCAATGATATTTGAATAAAGCCCAATGTCAAGACTTGTGTGACATTTCTTTTCTGACAGGTTCAGCGGATTTTCTGGGCTGCTATTACAGTCTATCCGTTCTTCATTTCAAAATGTTCTCTTAAGCACACCTCGCAGGTCAATTGTGACAATGCCGCACTCACTGTGTTACATTTAATATAATTTTATTCATTCTTAAATCAGCTCCACACCCTTGAAATCTATTTTACATTTCTCTTTCATATCACTCTAATCTAAATTGATGTGTTTGCATACATGGATCTCAGAGGAAGGGATCAAATGGTGACTGTCATTGGCGGTTGGCGAACTGTTTTTTTGAACATAATTTGGTCCTCTGCATTATAAAATGCACTTTAAAGGCTTACGTCACAAGGTGCTCTTCATATGACCCTTCCCTTTTTGTGAGGATTGTTTTTAAACAGATAACAGAAAGTGATGTGTTGCTTCCACTGATATCTATGAAGCAGTTTGATCAAAGGTAATATTGGCGAGGGGCTTTGTCTCCTACACGTTACTTCCCAAGGGACTCCTTCCTCTGTGACACCTTGATTCGCAAAGGCGATGAGTGGCTGATAAAGAGTTGTGGATTCCATGTATGTATTTACTGCTCGCATTGAAGAAGTTAATAGAAGACTCTGGGCCGTGATGCGTGAAGGGCTGCAAGGGACAGGACTTTTTGTCTTAGATGCACAACTATAGAGTGCCAGGCTGAATGCATACATCAAACCACACAGATGTGCACGTACACAACTACCCACGCACTTATATAGTGATACTCTATATCAAATAGTTGACCCCCCCTCTTTCTTTCTTTGCCCATTTTCTTTTCAAACTAAGAATATGAAATCAAACCTACAGAAGATGATGACTTTACAAAGCCAGAAATTCTACACAATCCTGCTTCTATTCCTACAGAACTAAACTTAAAGACCCCCCCAACACACACTTGTGTCTTACTTAAAAAATAGCCTAGCAAGATCGGTTTAACTACACATTGTGTCTTACAGAAGCAGAATTTGTTTGACCTAGTACGCAAACCCTGGTTAGCAGGTTTGATTGAGTGGGGCCATGGATCCTAGGGCCGGCTCCTCTGATACCTATGTCTCCCTGTCTCTATTGTTCTCTGCAAGTCAGCATCTTTTGTCTTTGCCACTGATTTGTCTTTTGATCTGTGCAAGTGATTTATCTGCATGGAATCGTTTCTCTCCCCGTTCCCCCTCAGGAAATTTGGGATGAGGCTGGCCTAACCTTGCCAGGGCCAAACAAAGCCCGATAGCTGATCTCATGTATTTTGATGCCGTTTGTGAAAATGACACACACACACAAACACACACAAACATACACACACAGAGACGAGCACAGGGGTGTGAAAAAAGAGGGAAAAAAAGCATCCCAATGGTGTCCGCTGTTGTGTCTCTCTCTAACAGATGTGAGTACCTCGAGCACAATTTCACTGGAAGTGACGTATTTCAAACACACAATTATGAAATGGTAAGTGAGCGAAGTTAAGTGGAAAATGTTTCATGAAGGCTACTAGACAATACATACAGAGGCCCTCTGGGAGTGTGAACTCTGAGATCACCAGGTAGGGCTGATGGAAAGGGAACCCTGATGTCTTCCGACTGCAACAGTTTTTCCTCTGTTTGCCTGGTTAAAAACGCCAGAGGTTGGGGAGATCGGAGTTGACAACCCTGAGGGGATTGGAGCTGTTTGCCTTGTGTGCTTTTTTTTTTTCCACCCGCCCTCATGTGCAGCTGTTATAGCCTCCTCCCTCCTCCTACCAGCTGCCAGGGAGAGGGAAAGAGAGACACACACAGAAAGAAAGACAGAGAAAGGGAAAGAGAGCCTTGGTGAGAGGGACGGGTAGGAGGGAGGTGGTGGGGGGGAATAAACACAACCACTCAACACCTGCTGTCCGGTGAAGAGAAAAGGTGTGCACACGAGAGACAGGAGAGGGGGGAGACAGAGATAGGTGGTTAGGGAGAGGCGACGTGACTACAAAAGCCTGAGAATGTGTTAATGTGGGAGTGGGGATTGTGAAAAAACAAAGATTAGAGCAGAGACAGGTGGGGAATATGCAGGTAGGCTACAGTATCACACTCTAAACCCTCAGTGTTCTAAATGTTCCCTTCTGCTCAATGTCTGGGCTATCTTTAGTTGTAATCTTTGAGAAATATAAATAGAATATCTTTGTTCCAGAGGCAGACATCTCTTTGCTCCAGATGTTTACGTGCTTTGATCAACATTGTTTTGGGGTTGAGGCCCAGCATGTTTGTCTGAGATCTCTGTGAGAGAGAGGAAACTTTTTTCTAAGCAACACTAATTATTTTTCCATCACTGCTTCCATCACCAGTGAGAACCCTTTATGTCCACTTTGCCTCTCAGGCAGCAAACAGAGGACGTAGCACAGGGAAAGCATAAAGCTGTTGTGAGTGTGTTTGCTCAATTAATGCTGTGGAGATAGCTTTCTTTCTTTAACAGTTTGCTTGCGAATTTAACAAATACTACAGTGTGATACCATTCGGACATTAATGATAAGATCGGCAGTGAAGGTTTGTGCATGCTGAGGTATTTGATTCCTGTCCAAAATACACATACGTATTTAAATCAAATGAGGTAAGCAATCTTTCTAATCAGCCATTTTCTCTGTATCAGAGAAGTGCACAGTTCCCCCCTGTTCCGTTTGGGACCGAATTGTCAATTGGCTGACATTATCTAAACAAGAAATATTAAAACTAATTAAAGAAATGTCTCTGTAAAATCTTGATAAGGCTGAGGTTATTTTTCTCTCTCTCTTTCTGACTGCTGCTCTGTGCTCTGTTAGGAGACTTGCCACAGGCTTGTCTAAGCAGAGGAAGTTATGAAACTCCTACCGTCATATCATTTGCACAAGGAAGTTTCAGCCTGTTCCTCTGGCTCTGTTGACTGGAGTCCATAAAACAGCTTTATTAAAAATGACACCTTTCCATGTATTTGCTCAGTGGCTGCTCATCTAGATTAGGTCACATGTTGCTGTGTAGTGTGGCCAACAATAGCTGGGGTTTATGACAGATAGCAGCTGTCTGTGCAGACTGCGTTGTGATAATATATTGCATATTGTACATCTCTAAATCTGCAGCCTTCTCATTGAGATAATCTGCTTCTGTTTTCAACAGAAAGCTTCCTCGACCACAATTCAAAAGCAAGTCAGTGCCGTTCCAATTTCCTGTAACCAACTGCACATGACAGTAAATCATGAAGCTGAGGGGACACGGCAAACACTGCACCACCTTACCAGAATCTGGTTGTGCAGAATTTGATGTAACACTGGGACTTTGCATTGCACAAGACAAATTCTTGAGTTAAATGCTTCAATGAGGAAATCAGACCCTGTGTTTCTCAACCAAAGCCAGTCTCATCTTGATAAATGCTTACAATCTGTACCACCGAGATAACGCAAAGCATATCGAGTGTCTGCAACGTATGTTTGTGCACACTTGCGGGAGCGCCTGTGTGTGCATGCCCATGGATGTATAACACAACACCACAGAGGGAACACAGACAGGGAGGGGTGAGTGTTCAGAATTATGTTGCCTCCTGTTTAGCTTTTCCCCGAGCCCCAGGCGACTGGAAAGCATCAAGGACACCTGGGTGCGACTTTATTAAAGTATGAAATGAGAGGTCAGTGACGCGACGGTCCCACACATGACATCCTGCTGCTGGCCCTTTCTTCTCAGCCTCCTTCCCTCAACCCAGGGCTGTGATGGCTCCTCTATGAAAGCCTGTTTCATTAATCCCCCTGAGGGACCCCTCAACTGCTCTTTCTGCAGCTGATACAAATTTAATTCCTGATAGGTCTGTTAGATGGAAGCCGTGTCTATCAAGGCTTTTAATTAATGTGGCACTACTCTTGGTGTATCGCAGTGTTTATCTGAAATTCATGTCCAGGGCGAAGATGGACGGGACTGTTGGGCGATGGCTTGTTTTCCATTTTTGGTTGAAATGTGAATTTTAATTAGACACGGTTGTTACTCTGAGGGGTTGTAAAAAGGGGCTCTGTGCTTGTTACAAGGAGGCATGTGTGTGCATTGTATGTGTGCAAGGTAATGGCAGGCTTCATCTATTCACTTACTGTCACACCCTTTCCGAGGTGTTTATTTTTCCTTATTAATGTGCCAGTATTTTGGAGGATAACAATGTAGTGAAAAGGTTCAGGAAACTAACTACAAAAGTGCAGGTGACTAAATTCTTTGGGCTTCACTGTAAATCCACAGCTTTACAATGGGCTGGCCCCGACAACTGTTTGTATTGGCAGGCTATTTCCAGCCTCATAGTTGTACAGTATCATTGTCAGCCTCTTATCATGGCAGCAACAGCCCTTACTGACACCTCAGTTGTGGGTATGTGTTTGTGTATGTTTGCAGGCACTGGTCTAGTATGTTGGCGTACATTATTTCACACGCGCGGTTTTTGTTCATGTTCGTATGATTGAAATGACAAGGCTCAATAACTAAATTTATTTTTACTTTGTCCTCCTTGTTAGCGGGCTCACACCTCCAGTGTGTGTGAGAGAAAGTGTCACGGACAGAGCGGAGCACTCATGAAAAGCCCATCTCCAGCTGTATCTGCACTCTAATAGTGAGAACGGTGCCTTGAGATGGTTTTGATGGAAGATTATGATTTGCGCAGCACACTTGTTAGTGCCATCCTTATCCCTGAATTTCATTTGTGCTGGGGCTAATTTGTATGCGGTCCTTAATGGTCGTGTTTGGGGTAGTTCTGAGTAGCACAAAGCATTTAATTGTGAGGTTTAACATTTTGCAATTAAAATCTCCCCTCATTGCTCTGAGGAATGAATGAGCCGTCTTTGATGTGCTTTAATCAGCCAAGATGTATTGTAGTTCAAGATGCATAAAGATGCCAGATACATTTCTGATTTTAAATTGACACACTCTTCCACCTTTGAAGATGATAGTTTTTTTTCCCTCCTCCCCGCTGGCTTGAAGCAGCGAAAGCTCAGTCCCTTGAACCCCGCACTGTCAGATTCTGGGGAACAGATCTCTATCTCCCATTTTAAAGTGGCCAAACAGGATTAGGAAGAGGAGCGCTTCTATTTTACCACGACCAAGGAAGCATACACAATGATTCACCAGAGCTTGACTAAAGATCTTAGATGCACACTGTGACTGGATCAGCTATTATCTCACCTGTTACACGGGCTTGTAGAGACCCCTCTCTCTGTAAGACATGCTGGTGTGATCAAAGGACAATTTTTCAAAAGCAAAGATTCTTATTTATACGTTTTGATTTTTCTTTCTTTCTTTTTTTTGAGTGGTAATTTTGATTCCTCATTTATTAGTGCTTATTATTACACCTCTTTCCAAAAGTATTCTTTTTTTGCTGTATTATTCTTCCAAATTCTTATGGGAGATGAAGAGGTGGCAGTTTGATGAAAGCTGATTGGGAGCATCTGGAGGCTGTTTTCAGACGACGTATCCTGAGTGAGCAACCCTGGCATTTAAGTATGGCCCACTCCTAGAAACTAAAAATCTCCCAGCAAGCAAATTAATGGGAGCAGGGATTTGGTAATAATGGAGGTTCTCGGCTTTTGTTTCACCGTGACAGATGGACAGTGTGTGCTCAAATTGAATTTGGCTTTAATTGCATTGTGGCGTTTATAATTTATCTGCTCCACAGATTTTGTTTACAGGTTTATGGGGTCTTGAAATGCGTGTTTGTTCTCCTTCCCTCTCTTCTACTTTCCACCTCTCTTCCTCTCCCTCTGTCTGTGTGCGTGTGTGTGTGTGCGTCTGTGTGTGTGTGTGTGTGTGTGTGTGTGTGTGTGTGTGTGTCGGGCAGATCCTTTTTCATCCTCCACTACAGCAGGATAAAGGACACTGTAATTCTCTGAGAGTGTGGTGTTCATTACCGTAGCAGTTTGCCCTCCAGGGTGAATGTGTTCAATAAGCGAGATTGTCTTTTTTCCAATATACACTTAAACGGTATAAGATTGCAAATGTAAGCTCTGTAGTGCCCGTCTGCTCCAATGCTCAATGCTCAAATCATTTGGATCACTTGGATAGGTGAACACAATATAATCCAATATCTCTCCTTTTGAATAACTCTTGGAGATGCATGCAAGGACGTCAGCAGACATGAGGACACACTGACACACACACACACACACACACATTTACATGTACACAAACAGATCCATTTAGTTGTCTTGTACAAGAGAAGAGAGCCTACTTGAGTTATCCTGGGGGCCTGTATAATTCTGCATATGTTGAAGTGCTTCTGTGTCCAGGTGGGCTGGATGGTTGCATCTTTCCATTCATGCAAATAGAGGCAAATACTTGAGGAAGCAGGAAAAGCTTATTTGTATTTCTCCAGGAAAAAGACTAAGCATAAAATATCCAGTCTGACGTGCTAAGCTTGTCAAGATATAGCGATAGAGTGATTACTCAAATCTCATTCCGGACACGTATATAAACCCAGTGCTTTGTCTCATTAATTTGTGCAGTATTTTAGCTTTTTTTTTCTCCGTTGCTCAGACCTCCTGCAGCATCTCACAGTGGTGATAAAGATTATATGCTTGTCTCCTGCTCCATCTAGCTCTTCTCTCCTCTCCTTATCCTAGCCTCTGCCACCGTCTAATTGATGCACCCCTGCCAATTTACACTTCAGCCCTGGCTCTGACCCCTATTAACTACCTGGCCTCACTCTCCCAGGGAAAGCACAGTGTTCTGGGAGAAGCCTCCACCCCCCCAATCAACTTCTCTTAAGACTGCCGCTAAACACGTTTTCATACCCAGTGAAAGCGAGAGAACGCCACTTCTCAATCTGGCCAACTTTTATCAGGATGAGTGGAATGGTTTAAACCGAGCGGTGCCGTTTCCCTAAACACAGGGTGTCCCGCACCACAGCAGTTTATCACGGACGAGCCTCAGGGTCATTTGACAAAGGTTATATATTTATTTATTTTTTCCTTGTCCTCAGATTATTGTCCTAGTAACACTGCACCAGCCACTTGTCATTGTCTGTTTTTCACTTGTCCTAGATCGGGGGGTATTTTGAGGAATGTCCGCTGCGTTTTCTGTAAGTGGCCCAGAAGTCAGTCCATGTGGGTTTGCGAGAAAGGAAGAGAAAGTGATCACTGTGCTTCAAACTGTGTGTCTCTATCAGCTATGGCTTGTTTGCGATGGGCTTAGCCTGGCATTTCTACTCTGGGTTTCACTTGACCCGATATGTCATCATGAACGTTCTCCAGGGGGGTTCCAGACTCTGTGCTGATTAAAGGACAACAGATAATCATGAGTGTGTGTGTGTGTGTGATGCTGCCGTGTTTGTATTTAGATAACACGGCCAACCCAAGTGGACTTGTTTAAATTGCTGGGATAGGGACATTTCAGAGGGCTTATATAGTCACGCAGTAGTTACATTTTTGCAGCAGGCCATGTATATGTACATGGTAATGAAGCAGGGAATCATTCTGTGTTCTTTATTAACAGTAATCACAAAGCAATTGGAGCGTGAAGTATGAATTTGTTTCTTGCAATGCAGAACAGTTTCAGAACACACACAGCAAACTTGTTAATTATACAACGCTGTTGAGCAAGCAGAATAATATTTTTAAACGCTGTCATGTTTTGTCTGCTTAATTGTAAGCCATTGCACTTGGTTTCTTCCCATTAAAGTAAAAAAAAAAAGAAGAAAAAAAAAGACAGAATATGGTGGCGGTTGGTTTTAGCTTTTTCTCTCCAGCTCCAGTAAGTTACATTGTGGCTGTTTAGCCACTTTTCTCTGGGCAAATTGTTTTTGTGACCCATGGAATGTTAGAGGAAATGCTTCTTTCTCATTGGCGGTCCCCCGGGTGTGGAGGCCATGGCCCCTGTCATCGGCCCCAGTGCACACACAGACACACACGCACGCAGACAACACATGCACACGCAGGATCGCACTTTGATGGAGGAAAGCAATCCACCACAGGAGAGGGACCTCCAGGTCTTTTTATAGCACCAATACCACTGCCCCCCCAACTCCCAGACGTGACATCACAACAATCAGAGATCACTTTCAGCGGTATCACCATAAGCACACACTCACACTCGGAAAGATACTTACAATCTCTCTCTCCTGCATTAGTTACTCTCAACCTTTCCTTTTTGTTTAGCTTTCAATTTGTGTATGGAGTTATCATTAATTTATCCTTTGCTTTGCAGGAATAAACAGACACCAGATAGCGTTAATGTTTTTTCTCAGCTCCCCTTAAAGAGAAGTTAAAATGTAATCATGAACAGTCCCAATCCGAAAAGGATTTCCCTAGAATGTGCAGTGAAATATGCTCCTCAGATCAATTAAGTGTTTACAGCCTGTAAGAATAAGCAGCACAATAGAGAAGCTGTCTCTTCTGGACCCCGGAGCCTGCCCTAGCAATGTTTCATTAAGTGCACTCACTCCTGTGGCCTCCTATAAACACACATTAATTAAGGCACACAGAAACACAGTCTCTGAGCTTGCACTATGGTAATGATGATATGACCCCAAAAGGAGAGGTGCACCAGGGGTCAGGGAATAAAAGCAGGGAGCGTTTAATGCCAGGGCTTGGCTGATCTGCAGAAACACCATCTTAACTGGTCCAATTCAAATTAGGCCAAGATTTGCTTAATTGGCTAATTTAGATGTGCATGAATGTAGATTCATTTCCAGCAGTGAGTATGGCTGGGGTGTGTTTTCTTCTCCCATAAAAATAATGATGAGGGTCAAGATGACAATTTTCCCTATGTCAGCAGTCAACGCCTCATATACCAATTTATATACACTGACAAAACGAACTAATGATAAAAATGTGATCATCTGTGCTCTATTTATACAACATGGACTGCTCCATACAAAATAAACAATAATCCCATATAAACAAAACACATTTATGAACACAGGGCCTGGATATAATCTTCTACTTCAGGATTGAGAGAGTACTGTATTAAACCCTGAGGTCAGCCCTTGCCCATCCCTCAAATCAGCTTAGTTTCAGTAACAGTCACCACTTATAGTCACCACTTATAGTCAGTTTAGGTAGATTTGTTATTGGCAAATGGGTGTCATCAATATGACTCCAAACATTGACATTTTCTTTGGTGGGCTAAGTGGTAAATCTCGTCCCATCCTCTCAAGATCTGCAGCTTCAGGCCATGGGGCTGGTATCCATCTTCGTAACAGTGACTGTGTTGGAGGAGGAGGTGAAGGAAGAGGAGGCGAAGAGATGGAGGGGAGGGAGGCAGCATGTCAATGAGCCTGCCCAGTGTCACTGAGCACCACACAGAACAGCCATCTGGAGAATCAAAGACTCCTACCATCTGGCTGCCTCACCCACTCTCTACCCCCTCAGAATAAGAATCAAGCAGATAGTACTTTGCCGTAACACTCCTTGGCCTTACGCACAAAAAGTCAGGTAGAATTGCATTGAAGTTACTCTATATAGCCTGTAAACACAGCTGAACATACAGTATATGCTGTGTGTGTGTATGTACATCTTCATTTTTAGAGGGAAATCAAGGGCCAAGCAATTGAAATTGTGATTTGAAAAAAATAAATAAACAAATAAATTGCTTATTTGTTAGTGTTCAATGTTGGAAACAATGGATATCTTCACATTTTCATTCTTCCATAACTGTACATGAGTTAATGCCTGATGGTATATCTGGTGCAGTAATGCTCCATCTTGGTTTAAAGAATAGGTAGTTCAGATACAATCAGATATTTGACTCAAATCCTTCTGCCTCAGTAGAATCAGCTGCCATTCTCCAATCCATCATACGGTATGTTAATTCAGACTTTAAAACTAACATATGCTCGTTCTACTGCCAAACCTGAAATTTACTGACTCCATCTTTACACCTTGTGGTCTCACATCTTAAAAAGCATGTCTAGGTTTTAAGACCTATAGTGTATTTGGATTGAGCTGCACACAGAAGGTTTTGGAATAAATATTTAATAATGCCCTTGAGCTTTATAACAAAGATGGACATAATACTCTCATTTCATTTTCCTTGTTATTTGCTAATTTGCTGATTTTTTGACCAACACTTTGCAGGTGTGCAGAATTAGAGGCACACAGAACTGTAAATGAAAGTGTAATCTAACTTCTCACTTTATGATCTCCAAGGATCATTCGTCTTTAGATTATTTCCCCTTTTTTAAAGATGGTTTTGTCCTTGATTCTCAGCAGATATTAAAACTGTCCGTCTTTATTGATACCTGAACCTCTGCTTATGGAGAAGCTAGAAACTGAACCACAATTAAGACTCTAAGGAGTCCTTTAACATTGAACCATGTTCTTGCTGAGTGGGCCTTCAAAGTCTTGATTTAAATTATGCATGCTCTGTAAGTATGTGTTTGGCAGGAAAGAGAAGGATGGGGAGGAAGGATGAAGTTTGAAAAGTCATCAGCCATATTCCAAAATGCCATTTCCGTGTTGCTGAGGTACCATTGTTTACAGGGCTTTGATGGAGAGGTGCCCTGATCGCCACTAGCTGTTTCTTTGCCTCGCTCTTTTTCTTCCCACTCTTTTGAGTTTGAGAGAAATCTCCTGACGCTGTAAAATGGGCAATGATGACATATGTGGATGCAGGCCTGTTCATATCTTTGTGGGGCCTTTAGGGAAATAAATATCTGAGAACATTCAGTGAAATGAAGCTCACTCAATAAATCACCATGACACAATAAACACTTCTGGCACATGAGCACCCCCCTACCCAGCATCCCCTGGTACCCAGCCCCCTCACAAACACACACACACACACATACTCTCCTCTCAGACACCACCTACCTCTCCCCACCTCTTCTTGTGCTACCAAATGGTGCCTCCCCACAGGCCAGTAAATCAAATCCCAGCACAAATACAGTGGGAATTTATTTGGAATGGGCTTTTGTTCTCTTTAACGCCTGATTGTTAGCCTGACTAGGTCGCATGATAAATTTTGAGCAGGTTGTTTCAGTGCAATAGTGTGTGTTTGTTGCCCCTTGTACCAAACATGAATCACGCTGCCTTTAAACTCCACTTCTTTCACCATTTACACCTGGTGTAGGTAATAGCTATTTAATCATATACATTTGAAGGAAATATTATGTTTTGTGCTGGTGCTTTACGTAAGTCTTCAAGTGTCTTCCATACACCTGTTTTGATATACATTTCTAATTTGCACAGTAAAAAAAAAAAAAAGTTGAAGTGAGGAAGCTGAGTATTGATGCAAAATGCGTCAAATTTTGCCGCGGACCTGTACTTAGTAAACGAAGGACAATGTCCGTGAATTCCCTTTAATAAAGAGACAAATATGATGGCGGAACAAAAAAAACTGTAACCTTCACATTGTTCTTCTTTTAAAGTTTGGAGCGGTGTCACGTCGTTGCACCTTCTTCTTCAGCAGGTGTAACGGCACCCGGATGGGAAATTAGCGCCACCCTTCTGTGCCACCGTCTCCTAATGAGTGGATAATAGTAGAATATGAAAACGCATTTGTTCAACATTTCTTCAGACAATAAAACTTGTGGTAATGGCACAATGATTATACTATATAGTTTTTTTTTTTTCCCCCCCAAGTCAATTAGTCAATGGAAAATAGAAAACACTCTCTCAGCCTAACACCGAGTCTCACCCAGTCAGTCTCCTGTAGCAGTCGCTGTTTCTGCAGAGGTGATATACAAGCAGTAATATAACGGACTAATTAGTTTATCTGTGTTTGCTATGGTAACTCACATGGAAACACCCCCTTAAACAATTGCGTTTCTAAACTGCTGGCCAGGATATATTTTGCTTTATCTATGGACACCCTGGCTATGATTGTGCGCTATGTTATAAATGGCACATAGTTAGTACACGGAGAGAAAGACATTGTTTACACTAGACCTCATGCGGTGAATCTGTCCAGTGTAAGGTAATCTGCAGTAATAAGCTCCATTTGTTTTGTTTAGCTTTTAAGCTGAGGGAGAGAGGAAGGGAGAGGGGAGAGTGAAAAAAAAAAATCTCATTTCAAATCCGACCCACCTTCTTATCTCTATTTGTTCAGTTGTTTTTAATGCCACATACTGAAAGAATTTCAATGGCTGTTTTGCCATGAAGTCATTTGTTATCCTTCAGCGGGCTTTCGTCTCCCTATTGTGTGACAGCCCCCGAGTGCTCGAATCCTCCAGATGGAGCAGGTCAGGCACACACAGACTCTTACACGGAGAAGAATTCACACACACACACGCACACAGGCAGGTTCATACTCTTTCTTTTCTAACTGCTTGACATAGATCTACTTGCCTTGTGACATATACGGAAATGATAATGTCATTTTCGGCAATTTGTCTTTCCCCCACTTTTCTGTTAGTTGGACGTGTGGCTGTTAAGAGCTGCCTGGCAGTTCTACAGCTCATGTCATGTTTACAAACAGTCCAAATGACAATGTTTCACAACAGTGTTCTCATTTTACACATATTGTCAGTTGGCCTGTTATTCACTTACAAATTTTGCCTCCAAAAAATGTTGTGGTCGCCTCGCAGAACAGATGCATCTGCTTCGTCTTATTTGGCAGTTGCACTCGTCTTAGGAGTTATGCCCAAAAAACGAGAGAGTGTTTATTCTGGAGATGAAACACATTATGGTTCCTCTCGTTCATTTAGTAACAAAAATTAATAAGTGATACTCTCTAAAAATAGCTATAATTATACTGACTTTTTCCACTTGTTTGTTTCTCCTTTTTTTTCTCCATGTGGTGTCCTGCTCCTGTCCTGTTTGGATCCTCTGCTTTACAGGTTAGTACTTTTTATTCTCCAAAAATCTACACATAACTATACCTTATTCTCTAAAGCATTAGTATAAAATTGTTATGGACTGTAATTGATATTTACATGTTGGTTCTGATAAATATATATCAGCCTAATGATTTTTCACACATTTAAAAATAGCATCTATTCAACATGTGCTACTTTTTAATAAATCACCTCCTTTGTGATGTTAAATTCTCTGCAAGACACGGCCTAGTGAACAAGTGCGCCTTCAGTTTTTCTGCAAGGTTCCAGGAATATTTACAATTTAAATTTTATTCATCTTAACGTTAAAACAACAGGTGCAACTCAGCGATCATTCACTTTCACTTGTCAGCGATAGTAATAAAAGTAAGAGTAGGTTCTATAACAAGTGGTACATAATAACCCTAACAGCCATCCTTAAATGATTTGATTGACTCATGCTAGACCTCATTGCTCTATTTTAAACCTAATGGAGTCTGGGTATAATTTGACCAAGGCTTGATTGACAGCCCCTTTCTCTATCTCAACAGTAACCCCTGACGATGTACATTAGAGTCGGATTAAAGCAAGGTGGTAATGCATATTAAAAAATTAAGCCAAGTCAGTGGACTGGCAAAGCTCCTTTTTTTTTTCTCCTCCTCCTCTCCTTTTTTCTCTCTGCTCCCACGAACCTTCTTTTGGATGGTCTGGTATTAAAATTTCAATGCCATCAAGTAGTGATAGAGACTTGTTAATACAGCTGCAACTTGCCCTTGTGAGAGAAATCAAATGACACAGTGCAGCAGGCCACAGTGAAAGACTGATAGGACATTATACTGCTTACACAGAGCCTTGCAAAAAAGGGAGGCAAGGCTACAGCATCAAATACAATGATGTAGCCTTCATAACTAGGTGCTTAATTTGTCAAAATGCCTCACTTTTGTCTGGGGCATATTTTACTGTGCCTCGAGCCCTTGGCATATTTAAGAGGACCATGGTAGTTTTTCCTGCGGCAGGATACCAGGCTTATTGTACTGCTTCAGCTGCTGTAAATAGTAATAAATCTTTAGTGTTGCATTTATTCTAGCATGACACCAAAGCCTCCCACTCAGAATGATTTAATGCAACTTATTTGATTCTGCTTCCCTTCATTTGGGGATTTTGTGAAGAGTTTGGTTTGAAGACAATGAACTAACAAAAGATTGTTTTAACAGCTGCGCGTCTTTGATTACACGCCTTCTTTGAAGTATCACTTTAACTTAGCCTTTGAACTTGGATAGAGATCATAAATGAATCGAGCTTCTTTTTGATGTAAGAGGAGGGGATTTTATTGTTGAAATGTTCATAAACTGCTTCCAACCGTTTAGAGAACAAGCTCAGTGTTGATTTTTAAATTGAGGCAGGCGAAAAAGGGAGGGAGGCACAAGGCTTGAGGAGAGGAAAGGCGGGAGGTGCTGCTCTTGCGTTCATATGCACCCAATGACAAGGAAAGGAAAACAAAGGCTTCATTCCCCTCAGTAGAGGCGCATTCTTAGATGCAGTCCTCAAGTTATTCTAAAGTCTCAAGCTGTAGATTTGCTTGTGTGAGTCATTAGGACCATGTTCCATCCATGTATTTTGTATGTCAATTATTTTTCAATGTAAATTATACTATATGATCTACTTACTTTGTGCTAACACAGGATCTGAATAGCTTCCTGTTACAACCTGTACTTAATCTGCTTGTTGCCTTTGACAGCAGTACTAATGTGCTTTTTGAGGTACTTTGTTGTTTTGGAGAAAACTCAAATTGTACTAAAGGATTAAGTAATTGAACACTAATCTAAAGGACTTGAGGTTTCTGTTCCTTGGTAATGCCTTTAATCTTGGCACAGTTTTAGAAAAGGCAGTGAAGTACCGAGTCACTATGGGAAAAGCAGATTAGTTCAATTTCATGTATTTTAGGGGAGAAGTACACTAGCTTAGATGGATTACTGTTGAATCAGTAACATTAAATGTAGTGACGCAAAGTGTATGTCTTCATCAAAATGCACCTGTATCAACTCCGTCTGTGTTTACTTAACAGTAAAAAGTGAATCATGGGAATGATGTCAGGTGTCTGTACTCATAGGTTTATAATAGTAGCCACTGTAATGTAATATTCCCCACACGACTACGGACCAGTTTTAGAAATGTAACTTCAGCTGTGGGCCATTGTAGAATTATTTTTTTTTCCCCCTTCCTTTCCAAATTAATCATGCTCCAGATCCACTCCCATTGTTCAATTTCACTGTTACCAGTAACAAAAAAAGAAACAAAAGTTGAAGAAATTGCTTGCCCTACATTTGTCATTGTCATTGAGACACTGATCATAATACTTTATTTACAATCTGCTCTGGAGATACTGTATGTGGTTTCTCTTGTAAATGTTCATTGATCCAAGGGCAGACAGATATACCCCCAGCACCCTACATGACCCACATATGCTATTATTTAAGCTCACCATTCATTCAAATACATACAAACTATACTTTGTTCCCCTTATAGCTCTCTCAAATTGCATTTTGAATGTCGCCTATTCAGTGTCCTCTTGTCTTTTGTGCTTTCTTTGATATAAATAGACTGACAGTCAGGGGTCTAAAGAGTGGAAGTCAGAAGAATAAAAAAAAGGAAGAGGAAATTTAGATATTTTTAAATGATGTCCTACATTTTGTCAGCTAAAATCAGGATATTGCCTTAGCGGGGAGAAGCCATGTTCTTCAGTTGTCAAAAGGCAGTAAGTAATGATTAAAATAGCAGTGTGAAACGCGGGGAGATTAAAGTGATGCTAATGATAAGTGAGAGAAGAAAAGGGCAAGCTATATTTTAATTCCTGGGAGAATGGTTAATGACTTCTATTGCCTGAGATTAAACTAAACCTGTCTCATCAGCTTTTTCTGCTCGCTGAGGAAAAAAAGCCCCCTGCACTTTAATTTATTAAACTCTTTTAAGGAAGCACATTGATCTACATAGGTTAAACTTTCAAAATTTGGGCAAAAAGACGCCCCATAAAGCTGTCATGCAGGGCAAAGCTGTTGAGTTGCTCAAGGCACACTATAAAGAATTCATTATCTCCAAACTGCCACATTTAATCAGAAAATATCAATTATTTAAGAGGGGAGGTTTGCTCCTGTTTAGAACATCAGGTTTTACTGACACACTGGATTATACTGACACACTGAATATATTTTCCTCCTGTCACTGGAGTGATGTTGTAGACTTTTCCATTTTCCACACTTTTTTTGTACCTTTGCCCGAGTAAATGTGCATTTGGCCCCTTTAAATGGGCCCATATAATCACATCAACAGTATAATATCATCCAAGAAGTAAAATATTTATCTCCTGTTTTCAGCTTGCTCGAAGGACTACAAGACTTGTGCTGTGAAATTGTTTTTTCTTCACGTGGCATTAACACAGACGCAGTGGTGACCTCTGTAATGAAATGTATGGTATACTGTTGACATGGCATTACAGCGATTCAACACTCTTCATTAATCTTTGTTTTGCTAGAGCCCTTCTGGCATGTCCTTAGCCAAGGTGCGGAGCAATGCCAGAAATTGTAAGGCTCACCACATATTTCGGATGGCAATTAGCATGCATTCCAATCCACTGAGCCCCCCTCACATAACAGTCCGGTCCTTACAGCAGCCAGAGTCTTTATCGGCACCCGGGTGATAGGAGTCAATGAACATTCTGCTGACAGCAGATTATTTTTGTTTTTATACAGATGTCAGGCTTGAGTTGGTGGTGTTTTCCACTCTTTCTGTGGGACCATCGGCCCACTTACACTCTTCTTTTGCAAAGGACAGTGCATTTTATATTCTCTCTCTCCCAGTTGCCTCTCCTCGTGTATTTCCTTATCTTAACCTCTGTTTTTTCAGGTCTGGAAATAGGCCTGATATTTAAAGTGCAACTGTCATCCCTTAGAGAACAAATAACAACACTGCACCAGCGCTGAATCCTGTGTGCATCTAAATTCTCAGCGGATCTGTCGGCAGGAGGCAGGCATACGATTAATAGGCCCTTTACTTGTGATATAACTTCTGTCAAATGGGGATTTAAACAAAAAAAACAAATATACAGCTAAGAGAAATTTCCACAAGGAGAAGACTTTTTTTCAAAGCGCCACCTGATGGCCCGAGTATTTTCATCGTAGCCATGATTCTGATCCATATCATCAATGGTTACTGCTGCCGAGCATAATTTGTTCCAGGCGTCTCATGCTAATGTTAACACCTGTGTCAGGTACAATGTTATCTCTTCTTTTGAGTCAATGCAATTTTTTTTTTTTTAATGGTCTCATCACGTTCCCACTGAAGGTGGTAAGATATTCCCGACTCAAATTATCTGCCCAAGAAAAAGCCCATGACTGATAACACTTTAATCCTCATTTCAGTCGTACAAACTCATCCAGAGTCAGTTTTGTCAACAAGTCTTTTTTTTTTTTGGGGGGGGGGGGGGACGACAATCTCTAGATTTGCCTTGAATCTCTATATTTTTCTGCCCACCGCCCTTGTTGTGTGAAGCAAAATGTCTGTCTTTCTGGGGACACATTACAATTTTTCATCAAGAAATCACATTAATAATGCACATATTTTGTCATATATTTATAACTATCCCCCAGACATCAACATGTCACAGTTGTTGTTAGATCCCCTTTGGTTTCAATTAAAATCTCACTGAGGCAATAAAAATAGCCAATTAAATTGGAGCAGGCTCTTCAGTCGTACAATTGGTCTGATTAGATTAACCTTGAACATCAATTACGGTTAAAAATAAGCTTAAATGTACATTAATAACTGCCCACCATATTTGATGCGAACTTATGCTGCAGTTGTAGCACTCATTTCCCCTGTATTGATTCGGTAAGTGGCATTATTTTCACCTGATTAGCCTGCATTATAATTTATTTTCTCTCATTTGTATTTGTAGCTTAATTACTTAGACCAAAGTCTTTTTTTTAACAACACTCTTATTGTAAAACATTGAGATTTCATTATCTAATTACAGGAGTGTTTGCAAGTTATAATAAACAGTGGAGATATAATGATGTCTCGTTTTACATATCAATCAACACAAGTCTCTAAAGCACGTTCATGTTACTCTCTCCATTACTTATTCTCACTCATACACTCTTGCTTGTCTTCAGTAGCTGTCATGCTTTTTCTCACCAACATCGCTGCCTGGCTGCCTTCACTTATAATATCCCACCTGGTAACTATAAGAGCTTAGCAGCCAGACGCTAAAAATATGCCTAACGCTAGTGTCACACCCCTCTGCCATTTCCAGCACCCGGTTCCCAAAGCCCAGGCTGGTGTGAAGGGAGGGAGCAGAGCAGACATCTTTGTAATTCTTTTAATAACATGTGTAAATGGGCAAGGGGCCTATCGGTCTTTATCAGGCCTGGTGAGCAGAGCAGAGCAGCTGATACCACCTAGGGGCTGGGAAATGCCTGATTCATCTAACAGCCTGTGAAGCTGATTAATTTCACTCTTCATTAAGAATGTGTTGTGGCATCTTCTCTGGACTGAAGCATATACAACTCCTATACTTCTTCTCCAGCCTTTTCCCCCCCTTCTTCCCACTCTAGCCAAACTTTCCTCTTTCCTGACCAGTGGTCGCTGCAGTGGCCACCCTCCTCCTCCTCTCTTTGCGCCCTTGGCAAATGAAAGGTCAAAGACGCTGCAGTGATTAATGAGCAGTAGACTCTGGGATCTCTCTGTCAACCCCCCACCAGTCCCTACCTCTCCTGCCCTCCTTGCTCCATGCATTATTTTATCTACTAATCTCACACAACACTTCTTAGTTAGTATGTTGCGGAGAAGACGGTGTTGTCTCCTCAGTCGCATAGACGGAAACTTTGATGAACTTTTCTTTGAAGCATGAAAGCGAGGAAAGAGAAGAGTGGCTTGGAGGAGGAGGAGGAGGAGGAGGAGGAAAGTGCACACAGAATGTTCCTGAGCCAAAGAAAAGGTGCTGTTGTGTAAATGGTGGGCTCTCAACACAGCTTTTCATCTCAAGATGTCGCTACCACATCTAATGATTTTAGTAGTGTGCTCTCAGCAACAAAAACTCCACTTCAGGAGCTGGGTGGTTTTAAGGTGTAATTGAATGTGCACGTCACCACTCCTTTCACAGCACAGATGACACTTCATGGGCTCAGACCAACTGTTTATTTGAAAAAGTAATGAAATATTTACTCTCCATTGCAGCACAGATTAGCATCAGTAATTGACTGCGACAGAGGTCTATGCACAAGTATGTGCAAGTTTTATGGCGAGAGAGAGAAAAAGAGGGAGGGTGGGAGAAAGAGAAAGAGTTGGAGGGCCCCTCATGTTTGAATGCAGATCTTCAGCACACAATAGGCCTGTTAGTGAGGCTGAGTTTCTGCCTGTCACTTTCTCTCCACATGTTGCTTTTTCTTTCAGAGATAAGTGGGCCTAATGCTGAACAAATAGTGGAAATCAGAAGCCACTGAGAATCATTTGCCTCTCCTTTTCCCATGGCTCCCAAATAGACACCCGTACTAACAGACAGAGGGAGAGACGATGAGAGTGAGACAGAAAGGGGGAGTGGGGAGGGGGGAAAAAAAAACCCTCAATGAGCAAAACAATTTTGTCACCACAAGCAGATCCAATTGAAAAGTCTCCTGGATGGGGAAGAGCTGGAGTTGTCAGATCAGGCCATGGCAATGAATGGATCCAAGCAGGCTAAATTGGCATCAGGTGTGGGCTTCCCCTGGCTGGTGATAGGCTCTCACATTGTGCTGGCTAGACATTTGGCCATTTTCAAATATAATGGGAGAAATGAATGCAAATGAGTGAGTGGACTGAAATGTATTTAAATGCAGATTGAATGGGGGGCTCTGCGTACTGCCTGATAACAAGTTGCTTTAGGAGAAGGGCCACATTGTGTTGGATCATCCCTCCAACCCCCTCCACTCTGATCCCCACACCAGCAGTCCTGTTCTCTCTCCCTCTGTCACACTTGTGTCTCATAAGGGGCCATTGTTCACTGGGTAAACTCTCTGAAAACTATTTACATTACTCATTTATTTGAATTTCAAATATTTTGGGTTCTTTCTCTTTCCCATATATAGCCGACACAAGCAGCCGGCCGCCTTGGGGCTAGCCAGTAAAACAATAATTGCAAAAGGACAGGGGGCTGGATGGGGGGGGGGGGGGGGGGGGCAACATGAAGAAAGAGCAGGAAAAGGAGGGGTTCAATCATTAATGATAATGCTGCCTATGTCCATAGCCTCATTAGACGCAGTATAGCAGCTCATAGCATGTGTTTCACAAACAAGTTCCCCCTGCCCACTACCGGTCGACCGCTAGCCCATGGCGATCCATCTTCTGAAACGTCTCCTTCCCATATTTAAGGAGCTCTCGTTACAGCCTTTCCCAGACCTGTGAATTTATGGTGCACTCCACAAGCGGTTAGCATAATCGCTGGGAATGCAGTAATTTCAGTGAGAATGTGGGAATTAGGGCAGGAGAGAAAACGAAAGCTGTCTCTGTGTTAATTGAATTTCAAAACAATCCTTTGCAGTGGCTTTGCCTCATTCACAGGCCAGTGTGGACATGTCGCACACTGAATGGAATTCTCTATTTTTTTTTTTATCCTTGTTTTTCCAAGAAACTATATCATTGAAAATAATTATCTCACCATAGAAAACAGCTTGTGACAAAGTTTACTTTTACAAAGTAAGAGAAAGCTCCCCACATTTCCTCTCGAAAATTGCTTTTTATTTTTTCCTCATTTGCATTTCAAGTACAGTTTACATGCAATTAAAGCTGATTAATTAAATACACTAACCTCTGCCCGTCCTGTGTGCACATAATAATACACTGTGCATTTCAGTGTCAAAGAACTACTATTTACTTAAAGCGTTTGTTAATCAGGAACTATCATTGTTTAGTTTCCATAAATACATCATTTCTGACATTGAAAAAAACAGATAGATTTTCTACTAGTTGACACATTGAACTGTTTCAAAATAAAGCCAGCCTTGGCTGTAGGGAGTTCACTTGAACAAACAACTCACTAATAGCTTTAACAAATTCCAAGATAATATTCAGAATGCCAGTTATTTCAAGTTGGCCCTGTTATCACAGGGGGCAGCTGGGGCAGCAACTGCAGAGATGTTTCAGTGTCCAGAAGTTTCCATGCAGTGATTAATAGGAGGGGTAATGTAGTGGGGAAATGAGTAAACACTCCCTTGCTCTTGGCTTTGTGCTTCAGCGGCTTGATGACAAGGGCAGAGCAAGGTGAGAATTAAACAGACCTGCAGAAGAAGAGAAAAAGAAAAAAAAAGAAGAAGTGAGCAACGGACTGGGGGGAGGAGTGAAGCGCATGACAGACCTGGGCAGTGAGTGGGAGTGAGGAAAGGGCAGCTGGGAAGAAAGAAGGCCGCTCTGACAAAAGTGTAAGTGGAAGTTTCTCCTCAAGAAGAATAATTAAAAGCGCTCAAGGGAGGGCAGTTTTAATTTCACATGTAAGGGGCTAAAGATTTCATTTAAAGGCGCGGTGAGTGGAGAGGAGGTTAATAAGACGAACAAAGCAGGGAATGTGAGAACATACAGTGTGAGGAAGCACGCTGGACTTTCACCTGACTCGTTTTTAATTATTGAACCTCTGATATTTCTCTGTTAAAAAGAAGGGGTAAAAAAAAAAGAGAGAAGATTAACTGATTAATGGTCATGGAAACCTATTATTCACTCATGGGGAAATAGATGTAACTTCGCCACAGTAACACTTCTTTTCGGCGCGAAACATCACAGAGTGTAGCATCACTTCCAACACCAAAGCTAAAAGCGTACTCTTGGTTGTGCTGGCGGTCTGAGCAGCTGCCTACTGGGAACACAACCAGAGCATTGCATAATGTCTCCTTCTAAAAAAAAAAAAAAAAAAAAAAAGTGAACTTGCTTCTACAGTTGAATATGTGCTCTTGATCACTGAAATCTCACTCCATTAGTGCTATCTGAAGTTGATGTATTCCAATTATCATAATAAGATCAGCTTGGTTCCATACTCCATGGGACTCCAAACTCTCTTACTGCCACAAAATGATCAAAAGGACTTTGTGAACTAGACCCAGAGTCCCAGCTGTGGGCTGATTTGTTCAGTAGTGGTGAAAAAAGAGCTTTAATTGAATATGATGTATTTCTTTTGCTTGTACTTTTGGACCCAGGCTGGTAGAAAAGAACAACAGAAATCGGCCAGCTTGTCTTATCTTTGCTTCACATTCTCTCAGTTGATATACTGTTTTACTAGCTATAGATGTTGTCCCTGTGATGCCAGCAGCAGGCTCTATATTCCTGACGTGTCCCCCGCACTTCTCCCTCTCTATGAAATCATTTATGTAGTCACTGTAGAGCATGGGAATGACTGTTACATTGCAATCCCAAAATCAACCCCCCCCCCCTCCCCCGCGCGCACCGCTTGGCACTGCTCAAACACTGTAAACACACTGTGTTTGACACTTATGTATTATATGTTTATCAGTCTCTAATGAAACACTGACAAGTTCCCTGCACAAGGGATACTGTGTTCCATTAATAGCCCTTAACGAACCTTGGGCACTCACAAAAAGGCTGGTCCTATTGCAGCTGACAGCAGAGGGGCCCTCAGTCCCGGCCCCCTGGAGAGGGAAGATATTAAGCGTTAGCGGCGTCTGCACTCCCTCCCTCAGTCTCCCTGTCATTCCTTCTCTCTCTCTCCCTGTATGCATCCGTCTCCCATGGAAGTAAAAGGTGTCTCTTTCTATTTCTTCAGGCACACATTACTTGACCACAGTGTTTAGTGCGGAGCCTGACAAACAGAACAGTGTCAGTTAATTTATCAGAAAATCTTTGGGATTGATTTATTCATCTAGGGCTCAACAAATGTTTGTACTAATCCCCCGAACTGTAAATTAGCAGAATAAACTCAGACTTCTAATGACACATCCATGAGACGTGTGCACAATCTCACTCAAGGACTGAATTTATTTCACTTATTTGATCACACCTAATCATTGCTCAGGTCAAAGGTCACATCCAAAATCCTGGAGGATATATTTTAGAACAGGTTGAACCTGTTAGACTCACAGTTTTAGTCAGATGTTAAATACTAAATACTTGTATGGCTTTTAAGGCAAACATTGCATGTTTACTTGCTTACTGCAGAGATTTACACAATAACATACTGGATTTGTGGCCTCACTATTTAGTTTATAGTTTGTTTGTTTTTGAAATTTGAGAAATTGCTTTCCAGTGAAAAGCTGCATCTCCCACATGAGACCCGCTGTCTCTCTATTAGGATGTGACAAAACATTTGTTCTCACTAGAAATAATGGTCTGTAACATCCTCTAATGTGATTCACAGTTTATTTGCAAGTCCGTTGCCGTGTTGAACAAGGGGCTATGGATGCGTCACACGTATGGATAATTTTAAGCAGATGCATCTGGCATGGCAACCGCGCTATGATTAGTTTTCAGAGCGTTTGTGAGTGTGTAAACCATTGCCGACATGGATGAAATATAGCCTAGGTTCACTGGGAGTGCAGCGAGAAGAAATGTACCCCATCTGTAATACACTGTGTAGACTAATATCAGCTCCTTTTCTCTGATATTGCAGTGAGATATCGATCTGGTAAAATTGTCCCATATTGGAGCTGTCTGTTGTGATATTCATCATGCTGTCACCTCTCCCCAGCACCTACGCGTTATTAGAAACCCGGGTTTGAAGAGGTTGAAGGGTTTTAGTCTCTGAGATGTAGCAAACAATTCATCATGAGAGGGAGAGAGAGAGACAGAGGGAGATAGAGAGAGAAGGATTCAGGTGAGGTGATGCTTGGGTAAGATTTATGTCTAGTCAGGCTGTACATTAAGAATTATATCATCAAGCGAGAAGACACCAGCAGCTTCACCGCTATCTGCTGAGTAGGCCTATTTGCTTTCCTGCCAGCCTTAAATGGAGTTTTTTTCTATCTCTTATGAAGCATTTAAGAGAAAACTGAAGTCTAAAGGAGCATAGTATCTCACCCAAAGAGAATTATTTGTGGAACATGCGGCAGCTTGTCAAAAGTGGCTGTTGTGTATTGCGGGGGGGGCGGGGGGGCGGGGGGGGCGGGGATTCAGTGAACCTGACATTATGTTTTGCCTTCAATGCCAGTCACTCATCAGCAGTAAAGCCAGTAACTGGTACGTGCCACTTTCAATTTGGCCCACTTCAGGGTGGGACTCCAGTTTGAGCTCTTGTTATTTCCTCTCTTTGCTTGCATTCAGAGATTCTTCCGGAAGGATCACAGAGATGTACACAGACGGAATCCAATTCTTCCGCCTCTCGCTGAGGAGTCGGGCTTTGATTTGTCTTTAACTCAGTACAAATGCTCGTCTGGGAATGTGCAGACTGGGGGCTCCCTCTGAAGTTCTCTCTCTCTCTCTCTCTCTCTCTCTCTCTCTCTCTCTCGTGCTCTGCATGCACGCCAAACTCCGCTCTGTTAGCCACGGTGTTATTGTTGTAAACAGCATTTAAAGCACAGCTGGCCAAATTGATCAGGGCTCGCGTTGGAGTGAACTTGAGCAGCCGAGAGTGGGGCTGCATAAACAGGGCTGCGTGTATCTAAATATGCAAACACTCGCACAGCAGTCAGCACTCGGGGGAACAGACACTGTTACTTCTGATGGGGAAACAGTGAGAAAGACTGAGAAACAGGCTCCAGCTTTAACCTCTCTGTGAATACACAGAGAAAAAAAAAAAACAGCGAAGACGGGAATTTTTTTTTCTGATTATGTAAACATTTCTTTTCCTCCCTAGACCATTTCTGGACTCCTCCATGTATTTACTTTTCATTAATTATTGAAAAAAAGAGAATCAGGGAAAAAAAAGAGAATAAACACTAGATAATTTTTGTTTAATGTTTCACACAGGATTCCAATCCTCAGTGCAATTAATGCTAATCACTATGGTCTTCCTGTTTAGCTTGAACTCGGCGTGTTTGTGAGTCGCTGCTGTTTCTCTCTACATGTTTTGCTCCATCTCTCCTCCCTTAACCTCTCCCTCTTTCTTTCTTCCTCCTCCATCTCTGCTGTTAGTCACCGTGTCTCCTCATGTTATGATTACATCACCCTTTTCTGTCTGTTGTGTCCATTTAGACCTGAAATTAATCACATCCGACAATCTGGTGGTGCTATTCCCTAAGTTCAAAAGCTTTAGTGGTGAGAGAGTGATATATGGAGAGAGAGAGAGAGAGAGAGATGGAGCGCATAAAGCATGTTGGAGGTACTTACCATTTGTAGAGTACAGTATATTAATTGCTTATCGGTTTTTGATTTCAGAGTCATTTAGAGTCAATCGAACGCATCATTTTCACAGCTATTGTTCTTTGGGGTTTGTTAATTGTCACCCCACTGGCGGAATTAAAAGCAAATTAAAAGCCTTAACTATTGACTCTATCTGAAGTCACTCTCAACAACAATTTCACAAAACAATGGGGAGGATTAATGAAAATGCAGCTTGATTTCTGTTCTCCAAAGCTTTTGCTATGGGGAACCAATTAACTACCCTTCAGGATGACTTTCACTTCTAACTGCTGGTCTGTTCCACTGCCAGAAACTGGGATTAATTCTCAATTAATCCCTCCACCAGAACAACTCTGCCTTTGTCTGCAAGGGAGGACATGAGCATACAACACTGAGGTTACCCTAAGTCTGTTTGGTGGAGGAACTCCACCCCTGCTAAGATTGATACACCCTGTAGCCCAGCTCTTCTCAAGCTGAAAATAAGAGCCATTAAAAGGGAATGGTTGACAATGATTTTTGTTTTAGGATTTTGAGCTTTATTAGCCATGCATATTAATGAGTCAATTAATTCCATTCGTCCTGACGAGTGGTCTGTTTGTTTTTGCCTGACCTTTTATCTTAGATGTGTTCACGCTCTGCTTGGTTTAAGAACTTACTCCATACTGTGTTTCCCAGAGCCTTACGTCCAAAAGGGGAGTTTTTATGTGTTTAGCACTATGATTCTCCACATCTCTTTTGTTTTCTCTCTCTCTCTCTCTCTCTCTTCCTCTCATCCGTCCACCCTCCCCCTTTGTCTTTTTTCCACTCTGTCAGAATGCCTGCTGGATGTGTTCCTCTCTAAATGTGACAGGAAACATGCTATTATAGCATGCAGAATATTTGCCTGATGGGATTTGCAATAAAAATTACTACATTTCCTTTCCATTAGGATCACTAAAACCCCTCTCTCTAATTTATGATTATCCTGGCAAAAAGACATGTTATATACATAAAGACTAAAGTAGCCCCCAGTCCACATTTAGCCCGCCCTGCTTTCAAAGTTAGTTGAGAGGACAGGAGAAATAATTGAAAAGTGCAGCTGGACTGTGTACAATCTTGTAAGGGATGCCTAGAAAATGAGATTAATCAGTGCACAGACATTGTGGGGAAAAGTTTGCAGTGAATGCCTGACAGTCGTGCTCTTTCTCTCATTTCAAATGTTGGCAGGCTAGCAGGCAGCTCCAAGGGAAATGCGCTCCTTTCATACTTGAGTAATTGATGAATTGTATGCAATATGCAAATGAGAATCCATAAATCTTATGAATGACAGCTTAATTTATGTGAGCCTTAATGAATGCAGGATTAGATTTTAATTAAATATCCTCAAAGGCACCCTGACTGGGTAAGTTTTTAAAGCCTTGTTTTGAAGACTTGTTTCATATGCATCGCAGTTCATGAAAAAGAGAGATCAGTGAAAGTGGTTAGATGAAATTTCCTCACAGTTTTAAGATAAGACCTGTTCTGTTTTACTAACCAAAGGCACTCGCAATTAATAAATATTGGAGCAAAATCATATCTACCAATCTCATTTAGGCTTTCCTGGAACTGCTCATTCTCATACATTTGATTAACTACATTTACTTTAAGCACTATCTGATTTCTAACATTTGGTACAGTATCTTTTTAATTAAGAGAATCATCCATTAGGCATGGAAAAGTCAACCAATTAGGCTTTCCCCATCAGTTCCCGTGATGTAGAAAGTCTGCTTACTCATTATCAGAGTCTGTTGATGTGATACTAAACAATCTTAGACTCTGTAGTTATGGGACATACAATTATGAAATCAGCTTTTAACATTAATGATGCATGGGAATAATCAGCAATTTATCGTGTTTTAGATCTTTCTTAGATTCTATTTCACAGCTGAGAAGCTTCAAATGGCGCTAATAGAATGTGATTACAAGAGTAAGCTCTTTGGAGCTACTGTACCAGTGGTTTTACCATCAAGACCGGCAGTGGTTTGATGACACAGGCTTAAGGGCAGAGGAAAGAGATTTTTTTCTCCCTCAGATGCTGTGATGGTCTCATTCACTGTGGGTCTAATCAGGTCTGAACTCAGATGGAGACAACAAGAATGGCACCCACTTTCCCAACTTTACTACTGATCTCAACACTGCGCATTAGTCCACACAGGGATCAGAGCACAGACAGAACTTTAAAGGGGGTTTTAGTGGGATTGATGCTAACTCTCTCCCTGCTTTGATTTCACACCATTTGATCTGTGATGTATTGTTCTTTAACAAAGGTTCACATTTCCAGGCAGATGCAGCTGTTCCTGCCCTTAATAAATAAAAACTGTGTTGTTGTTTTTTCCCCCTATCTTCACCACTCACAAAATCACTGTAATCCACCTATCTAGATCAGATAAATGCGACGTTGCTACCTGTGCGAGGCGGTGTTTGACAGGTGCAAGGGGAAGCAGATTGAGATAATCCAAGAATAGGTTCAATGCAAATACAGATACAAGATGGGGGTGAGGATAGATGGATGCATGAAAGAGATGGATGAGTGAATACATTCCCATGTATCACACTGTGATGACTCTGTGATCATGATCATCACAACCAATAGACTGTCAAGGTCAGCAGTAAATATAAATCATCTTTTTTTTTCCTGTTTTCATGAAAGCAACATATGTTCATGTCATCTTTGACTGGTTTGGTTTTGTCAAAATATTATGATTATTGCAACATTATATAGATTATTATTACACGTTTATGTTCATTTAGCTGATGTAGATTATTCTTTTTTATTTTGTTTTATTAGTTTGGTCTCAAAATGTCAGAAAAAAAGTGTCTTTCTTAGGGCTCAGTATCATACATACATTACCCATGTACTATGTGTCAATGATATAAAATCAGGAAAAGCCCTAAATATACCCAAGAAGCTGAAACCACAGACTGAGCTGTCATTTTAATGTTAAATACTGATAAATGTTTATAAAGGTATATAGGAAAGGAAAGATGTGAATAATTAATGAACAGTGATTTGTAATCTGTCCTGTTGTCTCCTCCACAGCAGACAGACAGCTGATCAAGCAGATCAACCCTAACCCTGTCTGTGATTACATTTAGATCAGATGATAATTAAATACACACACAGGTCCAAGTATTATGTGATAGTTTTCACTGTATTGTTTGAGGCGCCTTCTTCCTCATGACAGAGAAGAGCCTGGTTTCCTTAAATTTCTGTCGTTAAAAATATAATATTTTCCTCTCAACCCATGCTGTTGTCTCTTCTGTGGAGATTTAAAGTTGACACTGCAGCCATATTAGCCCTGTTTTGCAACAGCGTTAACCTCTCGGAGGATTTGTGCACATATTGTAAAACAGTTTGATGAAACCAAACAAAAACAAAAACTATAAACGCAGCATATTCAAGCCCCTAATGGTCTGAGGCCTCTGAATTTCTGCCTGACCTGGCACTTAAAAGGTAAGGAGCTGCTTTGTTTTATCAATAAGACCTTGTTTTCATGGCTGGTCACCACCCCGGCAAACCAATCAATGGGGCATGCTCTGCTATCGCTGTGAGAGAAATGAAAAATAAACCCCAGATAATCCTTCAGTTAAAAGGTTACTCAGGGCGATAAAAGCTATTTTGTTAATTTATTTACTCTCTGCAGTGGAGAGATAAAGAAAAGGAACAATTAGGGAATTCTAGGTGAGAGATTTTAAAAGGGCAATGACATTGGGTTAATATTTTATAAGGCCTGATTGGCAGAGACCTGAAGAGGCCTTTTGTTTACAGAAGCCCCAGACGGAATGATTCACTCGCTTGTTTTGGCCGACTGGGCGGAAATGGAATAAATATCTTCATCCTTACCTTTTAGAAACGTCAAACAAAAGCCTGAGATAAAAGGTTAATGGCTCAATCACACCCGGCAGGAAATAATATTGTGCTCTTTTTCTGCAAACTGGAATCGCTGTTGATATAATCGGCTTGAATTCCTAAAGATATCCGAAGACGGGAGGAGCAGACGATTTTTGTGTGTAACTCAATCCACTAAGGGAGTGCGCTCACTTGGGCTAAACATTACATTTGTGGTTTCAATTGATTTATAACAGATCATAATCACTGCATTAACGTCGTTCTGGGTAATAAGATCTCAGTCAGTGCTTCCGTCGACAGAAAAGAGTGTGATAGTGAGATGTCAGAATTTTACAGTGAGATCTAAAACCCTCCTGATATCTCATGCGATATTATAGCTCTTATACCTATCACCTTGTGTTGGCTTCCTGTAAACGGGGTGAGAACGCGAATTTAATTATTTTGCTTTTATTGCATTGTAGCACTGAAACTGGACTCGTGTGTAGTGTATTGTTGGGCCCCGTGTAATCTGATTGCCTGTGTAGCATAGTGTGTTGGATAGTATCAGGTTCCAGCCGACTCTGCTGGGTCAACACACGGCCGGGCCATTAAAGGAAGTCTGGTTCAGGGAAAGTTCACCACTATTTTCTTTTCAGCAAGGCAGCAAAACAAGAAAGAGAGAATAGATGTGTAACATATTTGTGGCCCCAGCCCGAAGCTGGTGGGGCCTATTTTGTTTCCTTAATTGAAGCCAGAGATATCAGGGTCCTGAATATCTTTAGTATAAATATAAATAAAGCAGGGAATAAGATTCTCTCATGATTGACCTCCATTAGTGTCCAAATAAGTCCCCGTTAAGAGATTGTTTTTAACTGTCTGAAACATTACAACTAAGAGGGAAAAAGAGAATAAGGTGAAAAAAATAAACACCAGATAAGGAATGAAAAGTACCAGAATTCCAGACATAAAATCCAGTTGTTCTGTGTGTTTTTTTTGTCCTGCAATAATGGCCTAGTTTGGAGCAGTTTCTGTGCCAGGCTATTTAGGGAATCAGCATCTGCTGCTTGATAAATAGCCTGGCTCTTTTGTTTGAGGCCAGGTTGAGTTCCTCTCTGGACTCAGCTTATTAGCCTGGATGGCTCTGACCATCGCAGATCTGTTTGGGTGTTAGCATTGTGCCGCAGCTGTGGCCATTTCAAGGAACTAAATTACACATTGTTTCGGGACATTGCGCCAGAAACACATGAATCGCACGGCTTTGAGGAAAAGAAAGAAACAGGAGCAAGATAATCCCTTTATAGTGAAGTGTATGCCATCTTTGTAAATGTAGACACATATATACTCTGCTGTGAGGAAAGGAAGAAATAAGATGAGAGGCTTTCCTGTTGCTTGGAGGTTCCTCGGTTCAAAGCTCTTCTTCAGTTGGTGTATTGCTTTCATGGTTAGCCAGTGTTATTTGTGTGCTGAGTGGCTGAAATGTGATCGCTTTAAACACACAGACAGATTCTCTTGCAGTCGATCTGAACTTTACCTTTACTTAACTGGGTCTTTGTACCTGGGTTCACATCCTTTGACATTATCCAAGGTTGATGTGCCATTTTTTTTTTGGCCATTTGAAGGCCTTTTTTTGCTTTTAGTATTGTTGGTTAAAAACCCCTTTTACCCATCATATACCCTCTATTGAGGTCTTTCATAAATAATTCAGCCAGAGCACAAGTGAAAGTGATGACAGCAAAACTGTCTGCGATCTCTCCCTCTCATAAGATCAAAGAGGTGCTTCTATAGAAATAGGAATTACATTTCCAGACGTTTGTGTGTCGACCGGGCACTCGTTTCTCTCTCTGCCCCTCTCTCTCTCCTCCTCTCCCTCTATCACACACTCTCACTGCCCTCCTCTTACCTTCTGCCATTCCCCTCTCTCTCTCTCTCTCTCTCTCTCCCTCGCCACTTCTTTCTATCACTTGTGTTTTCCCTCCAAAGGGACACAGTTGAGTGAAGGTTTGCTTTTAGTCGCTAAAACCTCCAGAGCTTGTATATGAGAGAGTCAGCACATTCAGACAGATAGAGCGGGTGCACTCTATTAGCAGAACTGAGGTAAATAAACCTCACAAGACACGGCTGAATAAATTCAACCACTAAAGGCTGCGTGGTGTCTGAACTAAAACACTGCATCACCCCGTAGATACCGCCTTTGGGAAATGTTGTGAAATGTACTGTAACACAAAGAGTCTCTTAAACTGATAAAGTGCAGAAGGAGAAATCGCTGTTTAGAGATGATTATTAGGCGTCATTTACGAATTTAATTCTCAGCCTAGCTCCTTTGTTGACCTGTGCAGCATATAAGGTTTTTGCTGATTAGTTTTAAAGCCTCAAGTCTGCGATTGTGCTCAAATGTAACTTGAGAAATGAAAACGCATGCACTTATTATTGAAAATAAAGTGACAATATAGTTTTTAATGCTGTAATTCACCACAGTAAAAGCATCATGGCAAAGGTATGACCATCACTGATAGAGATGTTTGACAGTGACATCATTTAATAATATTGTTAGCACATGCTATAAAGCCTTACAGCACAATAAGTTACCTGAATTCAATCTTCTAAGAGGGAGACAAGTAGCAGTTCAACAAACATGTCCCCAGGTTTGATTTCAGGTCCTGTCGCTTTTATTATCTGTTCAGGTTTCATGCCATAATTACACAACGCTAATCCTTTGATGTTTTATATGTGGAGAACTTAGTGTTTAGTGATTATTATTAGTTGTAGTTGTTTTTTTTTCCCATTAATTTAATTATGAGCCTTTTGGTGACATGATCAGGTTCTGAAAGGTTTTGTTTATTTGTTTTAAACACGAGTCAGAGATTGTGTAAAAAAAAAAAAAACACTTGACAAATTAAACTCATGCTGCTATTAGTGAAAATAAAGTCTTTATATTTTATGATTCAAGGCACCACAGTAAAGCGGCAAAAGTGTTACCATTACTGATAGAGATATTTTTATGGAGAGAATTTATCCAGGATTTATTCAAAAAGATTAGACTTTATAACAAAGTTGACAGTGATATTACTCAATAATATCGCTCGCACACTCTTTGAAACCGTAAAGAATAATAAGTAACTTAAATGCAATCCTCTTATAAGGGAGAAAAAGCAGCGCTTCAACAAATATGTCCCCGGGTTTGATTTCAGGTCCTGCTCGTGTAAAACGTGCCCATATTTGTTCAGATTTCCTGCCATAATTACACCACGGAAACCCTTTGGTGTTTTAAAGATGGATTAAACTTCTAGGATTGAGCTTCATACTGGAGAGAACTCAGTGTCCTGGTTAAGCTTGAAATGGACTATTGTATGAGAAATAATGTATGAAGCCAATATGTCACCTGTGTCAAGTCACCATAATTCATCTTCAGCTGAGACACCCAGCTCCTTGTTCATAAAGAATGTGCCTCTATAGGATCTTGGCCCCCTCATTATGTGCTCATTGCATTTTTTTTTTCAGCCTGTGGGCTTTTCGTTGTAACTATAAGCCAGCAAAGTAGGTATTGATTGCAACTCGAAGCTGTATTAATAAGTGAATGAGTAAGATGTGTGGAAAGTCAGGGGTGTATCTGCTTTGGAGGCCTTTTCTCCTCCACACTAAGGTGGCACAGTCATTTATCATGGCTGGATCTGTGCCCCTCGTTTGGTGTAATAAAACTCCCCCATCAGAACCGTCCAACAGGTCTGAATCACTCTGTCACACCACCTTCCAGCTAAGGCACGCATTAAATCAAGCAAGCAGAACATTTCCTAAGGCAGCCATTGCCTTTTAATTTCCTGAAGAACCTTAAAATATCATTCATTACCAGAACTACACATATTTGGTTTTTAAAAGTCTCATAAATCAATAGTGGCCTGACTGCAATAATTATAACAAGTTAACATGTAATTTCCAGGCCGAGGGCCGCGCACTGGATTTTAGCATATGCAAACGAGGCAATTCAAATAGTGTGGGGATATTAATACGGAGGAACAGGTAACGAGGTACAGGTTATGAATTATGCATCAAAAAGTGGTTGATCTTCAATAAAGGAAATGAATTCACCGTGTAATCTAATTAGTTATGGAAGTCTATTATGTTGAGCTGCAGAAAGCAACTGTCCTTGAAAAGAAATTTATTTACAGTACATGTTAGCTCTTTGGAATGAAATTGCATTCTGGAGAGCTCCAAATGTTAACACCCCCCCCACACCACCACCAAACGCCCTCACAACCCCTCCTCCCTCCCTCCAGTCTCCCCCACGCCTCTCACCCACATTCTCTTTTTTCTCCTCTGCCCGTGGTTGCAGCTCCAGACCTGGCCGGCCCCCGAAGAGGACCCAGAGCGTGACATCACCAGAGAACTCCCACATCATGCCCCACTCAGTCCCAGGCCTTATGTCCCCTGGCATGATGCCACCCACAGGTATGGTTTGGTCTTAGTCTGTCGTGCTCTGTCACTATTGCTAACACTCACTCAGTCTGCATTCCCGCTTTGTTTATTTCTGTGTGTCTCTCACGCACTCACACGAAACCTCTTCACGAGTGGCCTCCCAACAGCTTATCCTCAAAATGGCAACCAGTCCAAAGTGACACATGCACCCAACCACCAGACACCAGCAGCTCCCTCGTTTACCAAAAACAGATCCTCAGCTCAACCCCCGCAAAACAAAAGGGGGAGAATAAATTGAAATGGAGATCTTTTCTCTCAGATTATTCCAGTAGATGTTGCATTTTGCCTTGAGTGCATTCTAATTAGTGCGATTAAATCCACTCCACTGGTATATGTACATAGGCAGTGGTGATGCTAAAGCAGGCTTATCGCCACAAGAATCAACAACAGCCATTTGTGCCCTAACTTGCCCCGAGGCCACGTCTTATTGCAACTAATGCTTTTGTTCTATTTGTGGCTGGCCTTATTGTGAATCCTTTGATGTTGGTGGCTGTAAGTGGTCTGATTTGCATATTTTGCTCACCATTTTGATATGTGTTTAATGATATTGCTCCGTCAAAAAGGAGCTCTTTGATTGCATATCTTGCCCACAGTACATTGTATTTAAACAACTATTAAATGTAGTACATCATAACTGGTTCAACATTATTTTACTTGGAACACATACAAAAAAAAAGTCTGGATTATTTTTTTGTTCTACAGCAAAGCAATGATGGTGAAATGCTTGAAAATTCACTATTAAACCCAGATCGGTCCATCCTTGTGATTCAGTATAAGTTCACAGGCTACTGCTTTGAAGTCAGAGAATAGCGTGAGGTCAGTGGCTGTCCGTGCTGCAGTATGGAAGGAGAAGTGAAAGGCCGCAGTGAACACAGAGGACAAAGTTGAGAAAGATCCGTGTTATTTAGTGGAACATAAAGCAACAGAGAAGCCTTTTGATATCATCCCCTTTAAGCCCAGAGGGACTCTATGATCTTGACATTTAGTCAGGGTATTCAGGGGGCAGAGATAAAGTAATTGAGGTTTTTGGTCCGCTCATAACCGCCTTAAGATTCCTAACTGTGGCGAGACAGAACTTCTCCATTAATTTATGTGTTATAATTAAACCATTTATTGTTTTGATGATAGTATTAAGCATTAAACGTCAAGGAAGTCACAGATTTTGACAGATTAATAATTACATATAAATGACCACACAGAAGTTAGCATTTAAGGAGGCGACTAATTGATTGTCCTGTCATGTCCAAATGTATTGATTGATGATAAAGACCCAACACTGAGGAACTGTCTTAATCGTTACACTTTCATGTCATGTCACATTAGTTCATTTTTCAGATGAACACACGGAATATGGGCTGACGGCTTTTACCGTATAGCTTCACCCATTCACGCCACACACAAAAAGCCGTTGCACGGATTAAAATTGCACTGCAGAGAATTGTGAAATGTCCCTTCTCTCCTGGTGGGTGTTACATGTATAAAAGTCCACCTCGATGCACAATCCTGAAGCTTCTCTGCCAGCCTTTTATCACCCTGGAGTGGTAAAGTACGACATTTATTGTAGGAGATTTTGTTTGCTGTAATTTCATAATGCAAACAACCGTCAGTAAATGTTTTTTATGGGTATTAGACATGGACATTAAACATGCCGCAGACTCGGAATCAGATTAAACTCTAAGACCATATTCAGCACAGTGAAAAGATGTCGTCTTCATACTCTTAACAGGTCCAGAGAAGCCTATGTGAAACACAATGTTAACATATGTATCTTTGCCCTTGACACCAGTTCCATTTAGAAAAGGACATCTTAATATGCTTAGCTTTCCATTTAAAGAAATACCCTCATCTGTGTGTGAAAGCACACGTGTGTATGTGTGAGCATCTGAGTGCGTGCAGGCTTGCGCTCATGCCCGGGGGTGGGGGGGGGGGGGGGGGGGGTGCGCGGTGGGCTGCGCTGGAGCCTTTCCAGTTTCTGATGCATTACAGGCAGATTGGCCCTCAAATCGGATTATTTGCTGTGGACTGACACCACACTGAGATGACATCTCCTTTAAAGTGGAGAGGCCCTCCACTCACACTCTGGCCACAACTTAAGCAGCAGCTTCAATATAATTCATTTATGTCCTGGATATGGCTTCAACCTTTTGAATAACACAAGAGTACTGCATTTACCATTAGAGAAATGAATGTCACCTACATCCATCCTTACCATGGAACATCCTGTATTTAAAAACAATATTTGCTAATGGAAGATGGCTCTGCCTTACTGTACCAGTATGTGTGTGGGTGCCAGCGCCTGCTAGTTCTTCTCCCAAGTACAGTAGGTGGAGACGTATTGTAATATTTATGTTCTGTTAATGTACAATTAGCACGTCAGCTCCAAGAGTGGATCATCTAATCTGGTGCCACTTGAAGCTGCTTTAAAATAGATCTGGTATGCACCAGGTAATTTAGCGTCACTTCTTTGTGCTTCTACCCCTCCTCTATCAGTCTGCTGCTTGTCATAAGGTTAGCACACTCTGTAATTGAAACTAAATTTGTCATGATGTGGATAGCACAGTTCAAGTGGTGCAGTGTACCTAAGAAGTCACGTTGTTCCCAACCCCAGTTTGTCATTGCTGTGCTGCCACCAGTCCATGCATTAAATGAGGCGGCCCTGCTCATTGACATGGAGTGTCTCTTCTCTACTTATCCTGCTCGCCTGATAAATAAAGTGTGTTTTCATTGTTGCCCATGGTGCAGTCCCAAAACAGAGACAGAACAGAAACACAACAGATAAGCTCTGGTTATTTTTTTTTTATTCGCTGCTAGAGAAAATCATAAAAGTCTGTCTTTTGTGTGCTGATGTGAAGTTAATCTGATTTTAATTTAATTATACGAGTTAGTTGCAGAGGGCACGTGCATTGGGCTGTTTGTTGTAAGAATGTTCTGACATTGGCGCAGGTATGGGGCAGCTAGCATGTTAATTAATGATGAAGATCCTGACAATATGCAGAGGCATGACAGCGTTAAGCCAGTCGGCTGCTGCTTCCTTTGCATATTAATAGATCCTTCATTATTATTTAATATGACAGCTGCTCCAAGGGCTACCATCAGACCTTGTCTCTGTTATTTGCTGTTTTGTGCTCCCCATGTGACACTGCCATGCTATTCTCTATGTGTTGAAATGTTCGCTGTTCTCTGGCTGGTGTTGCTCTCAACATGCGGCTGGGGTGCGCTGTTTGTTTTTTGCTCTGGAGGATTCTGACTCGCCCCTGCTTCTATATGAGAAAAGTGTCGGAATCTAAAGGTGACTTTGAAAGAATATATGCGGCTGGATTGTTTTGTTTGCATAGTAATGAATGCAGATTAGCGTTGAGTGGTACTGGTCTTGTTGACGTTTAGACTTCTAGTGGCTTAATAGACTTGTTGCTGGGCGGCGCCATCTCCCAGGCTTTCTCATTACATGCACTGTACGACGGTGTGTGATCTGTTGAAATGGAACAATTATCAGAATAAAGATTTCAATATATTTGTGTCAAGCACGAGGTGGATGATGCAGCACAGTAATACAAATGTAAAAGTGCATCATTTAATCTCAGCTCCAAAAAGTTTTATTTACTAAGATAAAAGTCAATTTATTTCATTTTATTTTTTTACAGTTTAGTCCAGTCCAAAAGAAATATGGTGGACGGGCTGCAGTGCCATAAACAGCAGTGCTCACAAAGCCAGAGTTAGAGAGCGTCGGGGGAGCACCACTGCAGCACTTTGAGCGGCACCTGATTTGTGGGGGGAATTTATCACACAAACAGCCCAGAGGTGATTTCAATATTTACTCGGCAGTCTGTTCTGCATACGTCTCATTTGGAAAACAGTTGACTCTTGCCCATTATACACAAATGAAGGCTGACCTTCAGACTGGGCAGAGGCCACATTCATTATGTGGAAAAGTATCATCTTCTTATGAGGCGATGACTTTTTTTTCTTCTCCTGTTCGGCCTATGCATATGGAACAGCAGCCAGTGCCCATTGCAAACGAGAGGCCCCTTGCTGACATGATGTATACTGTACGTCAATATGGTACTGATGTATTTTAAGATGCAAACAAGGCTTTAAATCATATGCACCTCCATGTCAGTGGCTCAGAGTGACTCTCGCCATCTGCCTATCAGCTGGGGATGAGAGGAGAGGGTGTCCAGGCCGGTATGTCCTCGTGTGTGTGTTGTGTTGGTGTGTGCGCTCCCGCTTGCATGTGTCTATTAAAGCCACATGTTTGTTGTTTCTACCTCTCCTTGTACGTGCGTCTTCCTGCAACTGCCTGGCTAATAGATGCTCTTGAGTCCCATCACACGGACGTGACAGCGTAGTGATGATAAACGCAGATGTTGCCTTGTTCTCCGTCAAACGTAAGGGAAACCTGCATATCAAGTGTTAGCTGCCTCTGTAAAAGGGCAGGTGATGTTGTATACCTTATTGTGGATATGAGTGATTCCACTAATAGGTACATATTGTTTGTCTTTTCATGCATCTACACATTTGTTGCTAGGATTGGCAAGAAGAGTTGCAGGGCTCTCCTGAGACGCACCAGGCATTCAGGAGATTTAGCACTATCTGTCCCCGCTGTTTGAGACCGGCCTCATGAATAAAGATTTCAGTCACGTTCAATACACCAGAACCCTGGAACTACCACAGTGACAAACCAATGCTTTATGATCTCTGCAGTGTGCTCAGCATATGTATGTCTATAATCTCAGACTTACTATATCAATCATACAAAGCCCATGTTGATCGAGTCGGACAACCAAGTGAAATATTGCTATTGCAGCACTTATTCGGAGATGGCAGTGGAAATGTGAATGATTATTTAGAATGCCATGTCAATAGTCATTTAGTGTGCTCAAGAAAACAGCAGAATGAAAAGAAGAACATTTCAGTTCACTTTCTGACGGAAGCTGTCAGAAAGTCAGAAACTTCTGAACTTCTGAATAATTTCAGCATTTTATAAAGCAGTCTAAATATGTTTATAATCTAAAAGATTGGTCTTAAAGATTCTTAAAGTTTCTTTGATTTTGTTTTTTTAGAATTAAGGTGATGAAACTGAATTTCACACACGTTTTTCATGAATTGTCTTACCTTACCCATTTTTCCCACACAATGCCCTAAGTTTTGAAATAAACCCAAAGCCCTTCACAAGTTGCAAAGAATAGATTGCTTGTGGTACATTGTTTATAGTTTTCCATTCAATGTGGCCTTGACTCTCCGACGAAGCGTCTTAATATGAAGCGCACACAGTTGTTGAAAAATTTAGAATTTGAACACCACTATCGTGCATTATTTTGGGTTGTTTGATCTGATGAGGGTGAAGGTGAATAAACGTGCTGTCATTTTATTTGAAATGTCGACCGTGCTTTGCGTTTGTTCACGTGTTGTGTCACACCCACCCGATTATTATACTTCGGTGCTGTATATAATACATACACAAAAAATGCGTCTACCTTGACAGCATCTGTTCCCATCAAGGTACACATTTATCAGTATAGTGAGGAGGAATTACTAGAATTTGTGTAACATTTGTAAAAATCAGGTTTACACAAACACACACACACACACACACACACACACACACACACACACACACACAGTGATTTATCATGTCGGCATGATGACCTGCTGTGAAAATATCCCCTGTCAGAAGATGAAAAACTCACAGGAGCTTACTCTGCATAGTATATAAAATTATTCATTGTTTTACTTTTTCAAAATTCTTTTATTCAGTGTTGTTTTTTATTCACCAGGTACCTGAAAAGCTTTTGCAGGTGGCAGTGGCTCAGCCCCCGTAGACATGTAGCCGTCTGTAAGTGCTCTGTCTCCTCTGCCTCCTCCTTCCAGGCCTGACAGCAGCAGCGGCAGCAGCTGCCAACGCAGCCATCGCAGAGGCCATGAAGGTCAAGAAGATCAAGCTGGAGGCGATGAGCGGCTACCACAGCAACGCCAACCACCACGGGGCCGACGGAGAGAACGGAGACCTCAGCTCCAGCGTCGGTGAGGGTGCCCTTCACATGCAGCACTCGCACACATGCAAACACACACACGTTTGCAGAAACACAAAAACACATAGTCACACAAAAGGAAGACAAATGCTTTTTTACAAATACTTGTCACACACCAACTTCAATTTCAGTAGTTAGAGGGAATTTTCTTTTTTACATTATATCAGAATACATAAACAGACGACAGATGCTTTGAGGAACTCTCATTACTATTGAATTACAACCATTTAATAAATTCATCACGTTTATTTTGAGCCACGTGTGATTTGAAGAGTTATAGTTATACTGTCAACCAGTTGTAACAAAATAGGTTTTTGTTTTAAGGGCTTACACACGTATTGAATGGTTAACATTAAATGTGCATATCAATTGCATATGAATCAAAATATAAAGAATAAGTGAAAACAATATAGACTGATCCATAGCTTTGGTTTTCTTGAGAAATTGATGTATGCATAGGGAATAAATAGGTTAAAACTGTCATTAATAACTATTAAAGTATTAAAATATTATTTATGACATTCTGTATATGTGGACTAAGTGACCCTGTTGTACATATTCCCTGGGGTCTGCCGTGAGCACACCTTTAATGCACATTGACATTGATTCTATAGGATTCTTCCACTGACTGTTTAATTGGGTTGAGATCTGGTGATCTCATTACAGGGGGTTACTGTGAGTTTATTCATGCACTGTTGCACTAGATCCACAACAAAAGCTTCACAACCACGGCCTGACTGTATGCCAAGTTTAATTGAAACCTGTAGTCTTTGCAAAGCTGCTTTATTAACAGCCCCGCAAATATACAAGACCAAAATGCCAGGGCTAATAAAATGTCTTATATATATAGTATAGTTTGTCCTATACCAAATATGTGTGTGAAACTATCTCAACTGAGCAGCTATTTTAAAATGAACTTTGTCTTTATTCAGGTTTCATGCACTGTAAATACGGTAAGTCTTGTTTTGTCTTTTGTGATGAAAGGAGGAAAAAACAACTTTTAATAGCCAAGTAAAACTGTGAACATTGTTTCACAAAGCTATCAGCTTTTAACAAGGTCTAATTGAATTGCTGTGAAAGCGTTGGGGTTTTTTTTTTTCACCATGTGCCATTTCAATTAATTATTCGTCCTAAAAATGCAGAAGGATTTCCGTAATATCACACAGAACCACTTAGTGTATTAAAGAGAATGATAATGTATGTTAGCACGGATTCATGAGCCCATTCCAAATTATAGACCAAATGTAATCCCCGTGGCTTTTGTTGCTAAATGGAGGTTTTGATTCACTTACAGTAATAAATGGCTCAAGTCCTGAATACATTTCAACAGAAAGACTTGACACGGCAGCGCTTGCGGTGTGCGAGATGAAAACAGGATGTGTTTCTGAGCGGATTTAACAATGCAAAATGCATAAAGTGTGAGGTCATCACTCTGAGAGAATGGAGTGTGTAAAAAGGAGAATATGAGCCTGCGAGGTCACGGAAATAAAGATAAATGTGAGTACCAACTGCAAGGCTATGGCAATGGAGCTAATAAGAATCTGTTTTATCTTTTTACAATTTAAATTGTAACCTTGAGCCCACAGCCAGCTACATAGGCTCCCAGTAGAATCATAATTCTGGCAAGGGGGAGCCGCTCTAGGTACGGGTGCATGGGCCACAGCATTAGCTCTCTGAGTGAAATATATGGCAGTGACGCCTCTCGGCCCCATCCACAATCAATTGGATTCTTTTCCTTTAATATTTACTTGCAGCGATGAGATGCTCGTCTGCATGGTGATGAACAGTCTGCCACTGGCGTTTGAAGGTGACCTGTCAGTGAGTATGGACAAATCTCTCGCTCGCAGAAATGTAGAAAATAAATCATTAGGGGCAGGCAGTCAGACAGGGGCCTCTCTCTCTCCCTCACTCTCCTCGGATTTAAATCAGCCTAGATTTATGATTTGAATTAATGCTTCGTTTGGTCAAAGGAATGGTCGCCGAGACAAATGATGTTTGGTACTGAAACCATCCTAATATTGATTACTGGTTGTCGCAGCAATCTCTTGTTTATATCAAGCACTCTCCTGTGACAGGGTGGCCACCAGGAGTCATCCTGATAATACGCTGGAGAAATATGGCCCGCTCTGCACTGCAGGGCCATGAAACACAGCGAGCTGTACGCTGTCTTCTTCATCTTGCCCCCTGGCTTCGACTCACATGTTTATTTTTAATGGAAGTATTTTGCAATTTTCGCAAAAAAAAAAAAGGAAAAACAAAGAACCGACGTAAAAGAAAACATGATTACATTCCAAAAGTGTCCAGCTCTGGCTTGTTTTCACAGACTTATTTTGGACTGTGAATGCCTAATATGTCCAGCTCTCAAGCCTATTATCCTGTGCAATCTAAACTTATAAATCACTTGACTGATATAGCATGGAGTGGGCAGGAAGAGAACTGTATTTGGCTGTCAGAACCAGGCCGACTGCTCATAGCACAGACTGGGGTATGATTTCATGCTGCTTTTTAACTGACTCACACCACAGCTGCTCTGAGGAAATGGACTGGAGTTTTTTGTAATCATCCAGCTTAAACAAAGACTAACACAAACGGATGTGTTTACTTATACAAATTATGTTACCAACCTTGATGGGAATTGATATGATAATGTACCTGCCTTTGATAATACCGCAAAGGACATAGATCCATTTAATCAAAAAGAGCTACTACAAAAACCCTTTGGGGAAAAGAAAATCCTGCTCAGGCTAAAATACAGGTGCCTCGTCTTGTATTGTAAAGAGCTTAAAGGGAAGCACCACAGAGACAGCCAGTGAAGGACACTCTGTTCTGTTTGTAGAGTTGGATTGCTCGTCGCTGTCTTTGTGTTGATGTAAACTGAACAGGCTAATGTTTCTCCCTGGCATTAAATATTCATCACAATTAGATCTTCCTGTTTGCATCAATGTTATTAATTATAAGGGAAAAAACAGCCACTTCAACCCTCAGCCAAAATAACCAGACATCCTGAGTGAGAAGGGAAGTAGGTATGTTTGTATGAGCATATGTGGGAGAAACAAATAAAAGAGGATGACGATGTAGTGACATAAAAAATTTAAAAGCGACAGGATGAGAGGAGTGTGTGGGTGTCTGTCTTTGATTTTTGCTTACACTCTTTAGTTGGGCAGACAGAGCCGTCTCAAAGCACAATGTGGATTGTTCCTGCGTCTCTCAGGAAATGCCACAATTACAGATCACAGACCAAGCAAAACACGTGTGGTGCAGGGCCTTGAGGGGGATAAACAGCCCGCCATTCCCTCCCAGTGCAATGACCCCAGCCACAACCTTCATTACTGGGAAAGAAAATATTGTCAGCTGCCCACTAACAAACACCTGCCAATTTCAAGAGGAGGAATTGCTTTTCTCAGCTGCACAAGGAAAATAAAGTGTTTCTCCAACCCTCAGAAAAGCAGTGAGAAGAAGGGATAATGCAGCATTCACCCTTGTCCTCTTTTCTCTGTCTTGTTTTTACTCTGTCCCACTAATTTGCTGTGTTTCACCCTCTGTCTCTCTTTGGCCACTGGGTGCTGCCCTGCCACTCATCTGACTCCTCACCATTCACGTCTAATGGAGCTGAAATCTTGTTTGTAATTAGATATGGGAATTCCATTGTCATCAGCCAGATGATGCCACGACGTGCCAACCAAACGACTTGCTTACAGTCAGCGCAGCAGGAAAAATAAAAATCAACAGTGACAACTTTCACACTTAACATCCAAAACCTGTAACAGCACAGCTAAGCTGTATAACCAGTTATATTCTGCGGCACTACTTTACAAAACCTAAAAGCTCTTTGTCTTGCATCAGTGGCTTCAGTCCAGGCTGTCTGTGCCCAACAGGGAGTGGGGAGCCACATGCTAGGCTGAAGCTGGACGGGTGCTGACAGGTACCTGGAGTGCTGCCTGAGTGAGAGTTGAGAGGAAGAGGTTCTGGGTGAGATGATGAGGAAGCATCATACTCTCTTCCCAGGGTCATCAGGCTAATTTCTTCAAGCTCCACCCTCACGCTTGCATGTCTGCTTGTCTGTGTGTGCGCGCGTGTGTGTTTGTGTTTGCATGTGTGCTTGCGTGAGAGAGAAAGAGGGGGCCCTGGCCCCTGAGAGCGTTCTGTGAGGAGACCACAGCTGTACACTCCCAGCAGCTAATTGGTCCTTATCTAGCTGTCCCATTCATCTTAATTTTTTACCAATTACTGAGCATTATCTGTGTTCTCAGTTGGGTATGGGACTTAATCCTTTTTGGTTAAGCTGGTGCTACAGCTTGCAAATTTCAAACAGAGGAAGGAGGGGGCGGGGTTGGGGAGGTGGAGAAAGGAGGGAAAGGTGGAAGATGAGGGGAGGGGAGTGGGGTAAAAGTCATAGCAAAAACAAACTGTGAAACTTCCCATCATCCCTCACTGGCAGGAGGCAATCAATAAACAATGACATCACACAAAGGGGAGAGGAAAAAATGGAAGAGATCAATTATTGGCGTTATAATTCAAGTCCTTGTTTGCAAACGTTGCAGCCTCATTGATTAGCCTGGTCTTGTGGCACTCACCATTATTGACTTGTTAAAACCATATTTTCTCATCATCAGTGGTTTTGCGTTGGCGGTCACACAAATAACAACGCTTTAAGGGGCACCATTAATTATTCAAGATGTATTCATTTTAAAGCACAGCAAGTCCAAATCATCTTGTTTACTCAACAAACAATACATGTATAGTACATTGCTCAGCCAGAAGGTACATCAAGATGCTGCAATCTGGGACAGTTAGCCTTAATTTTCTGAGATCAATGCATAACTAGGCTCCTCTCTATATGGGGTCCACACTTGGCCATGCTGCAGAGCTGAGTGGAGTCAGCCTGGAGACCATGCACTAATTACTGGAGTGTTTACTGCTCTGCTGGATAGCATTTGTACCATTTTGGATCATATCACTGAGTAAATGTGCTTTGCACTAGACCGATAAATAAGACATTAAGATGACAGTGTGTATGAATGAAATTACTGTGGAAAAAAAAAAAATGTAGTCATCAATTATAGAATAAACACAAGTCCAAAATGGGTAAAATTAACAGCCCCACACATATGTGTACTTATAGAACACAGAGGCATGCTTGTCAGGCGATAGACAGTCATGAACATAAAAGCAGGACACATAGAGACAGTGCTTCTGTACTCTGATAGGGATCTGTTTGGTCACACTCTCTGCGCCAGCTGTCAGCCCAGCTCCACTGCTGCGATTTAATTAGTCTGTTTATGTCCTTTCTAATAATAAAGCTCTCTGGGTGGAAGGACACATCCAACTGGCTAGCTGCGCTCTACAACCTGCTAGCTGCACTGTAGTGCTGGTGGCCCAGCACAGCTAAATGTGGGCCATAATGGAGGATGGTGGCTACTTCCTGCTCCTCTAGACAGAACAATGGCCCTCAGGCCCAGATCTAGTATCACCCCCTACTCAATCCTAACCTTAACCATTAGGGGATAAAGCACATACTGACCTGATATGAGTGTCTAGGGGCAACTTCATCCATCTTCCTCTCTAGCTCTCTTGTGGGAGCCTTTGTCAGTCGAAGCTCTTGAGAGAGACTAGATTGTAGCCATAGGCTGAATAGAATTCATTTCACGAACATATCATAACACTTATCTCACTATAAAAGATTATTGTCCTTCACGACTTATGCCATTACAATGTGCTTTGTTTTGATTTTCTTTATTCTAAAGTGGACAAAATAGGGTCAGTTTACGCTGCTAGTGTTTGGGATAAAGGGGAGCAGTGGTGGTAACTGAGTCAAACACACTTGAGGTAGACAGAGAGTAGCAGAGCAGACAGACAGCCTTCCAGCCCGAGTGAAGAGCTTGATGGGTCTCGGTCTCTCTCTTGGGATTTCGCCCTCACCATCTCTCTATTAGTCTGCCAGGCTCATGGGAGCCAGGTGACAGATAAGTGAAGAAAGACACACACATTTTAATAGACATTTCAAAAGATAAACCTGATAATGATTTCTCTTGTTAATGAAGTCTAATGTCCTTGTTCTAATTCTACTAGGGTCGCCTGTTAAGCATCCGCGTAACACTTGAATATGCATGATTGGGAAAACGTGTGTCACATTGATGTAGCTACACACAAAATACACAAATGCAGACAACTACAGAAATAGATTACAATAAGTGGGAGAATTGATTAAACATTATTTCCGTAATGATCCATATCAAGTTCTATCATCTTTGAGTGGCAGTGAGGTTGCGCCGTATAGAGAGGAGGAGACAAAAGGAGAGACAAACGTGCGAGACAAACCTCATGTCACGGAAATCTTACTGTGATTGTCTCTTGTGGTTAGTGGCAGAGCTATAAAAAACAACTGACCAGTTGAGTTGTCATCCCTCATCAGCATTAGGCCTCATTCTTCATTAATTGGAAAGATTAATTTGGAGCGCTTTGATGGCGGGGTGATGCATGCGTACGGCTGTCCCCTCCTCACTATTCTCTGTCACGTTGAATTTAGCCAGGGAAGGGGCTGACCTTTGAAAGTGAAGAGATCAACACAATTTGAAAAGACAATGTCACTTGGTGTAAATGTGATATGTGTAATAAATGACATTCAACCTTTCAGTGATGATGAGCTTTCACAGGTTGGGAGAATTGTGAAATATACACAGCATGCAATTGCGTAGATTATGGAGCAGTTTTCACATACACAGCTAAGATGGTGCCGCATTAGAGGCTGGATATCATGTGCTCTCATTTGACTATGATTACGTCTGAGAGGACACATTATCATAGAGTAACAATATTACTGCTTACACAGTAACAGTAATGACAACAGGAAAATGGCAGTCTCTGTAATCAGTTTGATTACATGAGAAAATACATGTAAATGTATTTGGTTGTGTTCCACACAACCTGAAACAAAAAGGTGTTTCTTTTCAATTATATTATGGGAACCCTCCTCTAAATAGAGCTATCAGCCTGCACTAAAGACCGGGCATCTTGGTCACCACACAGCCTCTGAGACCATGAAAAAAGGGGGAGTGAGAAATCAGGTTTAAACACTCTTGTGGTATTTCACGATCAATGCACCCTCATTCTGTGGTGTGAATAAGCAAATAAACAAAATTTATTCCAACAAAATAATTCAAATATTTGAAAAAGTAACCACATCCAAACCAAGTGCCATTGCCTGGATCGTTGCAATATAAAATTTGACATTACAGTCAGATACATAACACACTACCTTGAACTCATTAGCTCTGCTACACTGAACTGTTCACCGTATTACGGATTTCTCTCATGAGGTGATCGTAACAGAGGAAGTGAGAGTGCAGGAGGTAGTGATGCTAATTTTGTAATTAAATCGCATGATCTGATGACCACATGCAAACTGATCACCCCCACCCCCCCCCATCCACCAAAGTGATATGACGACTGAGTGGGCCGTGATTGATAACACTAGTCAATATATTTCATTTCAGAGGCCTTAGTCAAATGACAACTGGTTGTCATTGACTGAAAGCAATCTTTTTAAAAGGGGAGCCTTTGCTAAGTATCAGATGAAAATGATTCCTCTGTCTGCTTGGGTGTCACTGTCTGTAGGAGCTTTATTGATTGGGCTTGAATATATTGCACCCGCAGAAGTAACAGCTGCTGGTAATATCTCTCCTCTCCCTCTTCTCTCCTCCTCTGTTCGCAGTACTTTCGGTGCCACAGCTTATTGTCAGTGAGTGGATGCTGGTGCTCTCACGCCGATGTTGTGTATTTATCAAGAGTGATGTGTGACAAATGTGAAGTGAGCCTGGTTCTGACCCAAATTACAGAGGCAAATGCTGTTTGTTAATGTGTCTTGAAGGCCTGGCTAAACTGGCTACCCTCAGCCATGTGGATGATTGCATTAACTAAACCCACCATTGTCTCCGCGGCACTATACACTCACTGTTGTCAGGCACAAGGATGTTGGCATGGGTTGGTAAAGGTCATTTACTGTAATGAGATTTGCCACATGCAAGCATATGGCTTGATTATTGCCCTGTTCGTTAACATTTTCAGCAAAGAGACAAATAGACAGCTAAAAGTGGGGCTAGTGCGAGTGGGGCTATGGCGGAACGTGTTTAGCATTTTCTCCTCACAGATAAGAAGAAGAACTTTTTTTTTTTTTTTACAACACATCTGTCACAGAGATGATTGATCTTTCAATTTCATAAGGAATGCGTGCCATTAGAGCCAAGGATTTAAATTATCCTATAAAAGTTGCCTGCCTTAGGTTTTATACACTTAAAGGACAAACACCTCTGTCTGTCTCCTTGATAATTTCTACCACATGTTACACTCCAGTGGTTTGGGCAGAAAAGCAATTATGTTACCTCATCAAACCAGAAATGTTTTCTTATCATTTTTTTTTCTTACATTACATTACATTACATTAGGCATCTTGGCAGGAAATCTTTGCACACCTGAATCATTGGAATGTGCATCTCTTTATCCTGGCATGCGAAACACATTTTGTTTGTTCATGTGAATGAGCTTGAAATGTATCCAATCATCTTGTCTCGTGGAATGAAAAGCATATTGTTTGCATGTGTTTTTATGTCTGGTCGGCTCCATGTGTGCACGTACCTACACACAATTATCTATACTGCATCACTGTCTGAGTTTGTGCCCATATGTTTTCATGTTTACCTCTCCCTTTTAATGCGAGATGTATGCTTTTTTATGTGTCAGCTTGTGTGTGTGCGTGTGTGCGTATACGTGAGTGTTCAGCAGGTATTTAACAAAGGCAAGATGTTTGCTTTATTATCAACATTAACTGCGTATACACAAAAAGCTTCAAAGTTTCATTCAATGACACTGAGCGGCTGTGGGTGGCTACATCAAAGCTCAATACCTTCCTCTCTCCCCCTTTTTTAATGAGAAACAGGAACTCTCCAGCCTTGACTGAACCTGCCATCTGTGTGTGTGTGTGTGTGTGTGTGTTTTCTTGTTTGTGTGTGTACGAATGTAAGCGCAGTTGTGTCGCTGTGTATATGTAAGTGTGCACTTGAGTTGTATAGAGTGGCACCACCATGCCAGACAGCATACTTATGGAGGCTGAGTCTTATGTTTGATCTAATGGCTATAAGGCTCCCCCCAGCTCTCATGACAGGGCTTCTGATTTTGGAGGAGATTAACAGTTATAGTAAAGATGAATAGCTGACTAGTGCAAGGGAGAGACCTCTAAATGTCTCGCTGCATGACAGACACTTTTTCATGAGCCGTTCATTTCCTTTTGGGAGCGGTGTGCAAACCCTTGATATGACCACAACAAAGACTCCATGTGTGTGCACCAGCGTCTCACCTTTGTTGGAGAAATACATACACGACATGGGGGCATTTTTACAAGCGCAATTAGGGGGGAAACTGAGATTGTTTTGCAGCAGCAGTCTGCATATGCATATGTATTGTGTAGTGAGTCAGTCCATTTTAGCTGCTTGACTGGAATGGCCCTGTTCAGTTTGACAGATCAGAGGAGAAAAAAAAATTATCTCAACACCACGAAAACCAGAGGCTTAGCACTGAGCAAATCACCCTTTTGTCTTGTTCAATTCAAATCAAAGGATAACCAGGAATGTTTGTTTGACAACAGCATTTACAATGCATTGTTCTGAAGCCCAGAGCCTCCCAAACAAAGACAGATAGGCTTTAAACAAGTCATTTAATTAGCACCGGATCCACAGCTTTGGCTGCGCCAACCAATTATACATTCCTGAGGCATGTGCAGGTCCTATTTCACGGGAGCGAGAGGCAGATCCTCTCCAGCCCTGTCTCTTACAGTACATCTCTCCTTTTCCATTTAAGAGAAGGTAAATAGCCCAGACAGACAGCTTCATTAGCCGGCATATGAAGAGAGCGGGGCCGATTGTCGCTTAAATAGTGCGCTTTTACTGCAGGCCCAGCCGGCGACCTCCGATCAATTACAGCTGACATTATTGTTTGTCGGAAGCTTTTTTTCCTGGACAGAGGGAGTAAAAAACGAGATCAGGCCTGAGCTTTGGCTGGAAATGTAATCTTCCCCCTCTCTTTGGTTCTTTCACTCCACAAACAATAAATCATTCAGTTGAAGAGATAATAAAGTGCCAAGTAGGAGCTAGTTTAATTTTTGTCAGGGGAAATCTGTCCACAACAGAGTTAAGGGTAAGGGGCTGGCTGCTACCTCCATACTACTTTCAATGACAATGGCTTAGTTCCTTTTTTCCTTATTTCCCTCCGTAGGGTTAGATGGCCACAAAGGCTGAAGTCCCGTTTAGATGAAGATTAACTGCAGCACAAATCACTGTAGGTTATCATTTCTGTCATCAAAATAAATTACTACTCTCTGTTTAATCATTTTAAAACATTCAACATTCAATCTTTTTTTTTCAGCGTGATTCTTTTAAGTATCGGACCTGTCGTCGGCCGTGCTGCTTGGTCCTGATGTAACAGCTTTTTAATCATGTTGTTACCGAGGGCTGTTTTAATTCATTCAATTCATCCTCCGTGATTCAAATCTTTGCTTATCCATGCGTGAACTCCCGAGCATTGCACAACATAATAGCTGAGCTGTTTATATTGGTATTAAGTGATTTGTAGTTTTAATGATGGTAAATAGGAGTTCACCTTTGCAGGTCCCTGAGGCTTACTTCAGGTAAATTACTCCAAATGTATTGTTTATGCCCTTCAGGAGCGAGGGTGGGGTGGGGGGTGGGGGGGTGTGGCGGTTGGCTTGTGGGAATTCACCTCTCATCAGGCCTGAACTTCTGTATTAGAGATAAACAGAAACTGACAAATATGTTTCTGATGGAACAACTACACCATATCCAAGTGATTAATGAGTCTGACTAATGTTTGTTGAGTTTGTTTTTGTAAAAGATATACAGAAAATGTTCGGCACATTGTTACCAGTACAAACTGTTCTGCATAATGTACTGCAGTAATTCTTAATCCTGTCATTTAACATGAAAAGCTTGAGCAAACACTAAGAAGTTGCATATGAAGGAAACTAAAACTCTTAATTGTCTGGCAAAAATGCCAGATTCAATGAATAATCCAGTATCCCCCTCACCTGGCCTCTTTCAGCTGCAAATAAAAGGATTTGGTCGACCCTCGTTGGTCTGTGGCACATTCCCCTACAGTGTCCTGAATGGGCTTTTATGAGAGAAACAGCACTTTAAAATGGGGTGACATGAAAGGGGCTGGACAGGCACTGAAAGCGAGACTAATACCCACTAGAGAGAACAGAGGTCCAGTGTTTCCCCACCAGGCTGTCTTTCAGGTGGCAACACATCTCTGAAATTCATCATACAATCCACTTCCACATGGGTTGATTTGTGGATTGAGGTGATTCTCCACCTCTTTTCATACTTTCGTGAATATGCAGAAATGTTGCTTGTGTCTGTATGCATGTAGCTGTATTTGACTGAAGGTGCATAACGTATCCACCTCTGTGAGAGAATAGGTCCCTTCACTCTGGACCTCGAGTGGCCTTGAATGGCTGATAGGTAGCCTAGACCTCTTCATGTTGTCCTATAGTAAATACCCCCACAATCAGGCCCTCTGTGGTGTTTTTTAATTGAGCTTAGCCTGCTGAGTAGTAATTGATTCAGTCTGAGGTACAGCAGAGGCGCTGATACAAGGTGCTGCTTGGCTTCCGTCTTTCTTTAATCTCCCCTGTTTTATATTGTTTGGGAATACTCGCTTTTGAGAAAGCTGCACACAATCTTTCTTATGGAAATCAATGCTTCTTTAAAAGAAAGAGGGGAAAGACAGAGACGAGTGCTTCTCATGTCCTTTCATTTTTCAACCACTGTCCTTCTCTTTAGAGGCCTCGCCATGCAGATCTCCTTGCCCTTTGGCTACTGATGTTTTGTCAGAAAAGAGGAGCGGAGTTGTTTTGTGGATCAGCTTTCTGTAGTGCAGTATCGCTTCACTCCCATCTTTCTTTTACGCAGCTTTTTTACCTTGAATCAGGCTGCCAGGAAAGAGAGAAAAAAAAGGAGTGGAAAATCAACACAGGCTCAATCAGATCCAATAGTGTCTATGAGGTTTTTTTCTTTCAAGCATTTGTGTAAAGCATCTGAGTGGCGGAGGAATGAGACCAAACTGTTCCCAGTCACTTTTGATCCTGCCAGTTCAAAGTCCCCATGGAGCAGAGCAGGGGGGAGGCGGTGTTGTGGTTGGTGGGGGTACAGACACCTAGCTTTGACCTTCTGTCTGCGCTCATGTCCTTTGAAAGTTGGCTTGTTTTCATTAAGCCATTCAGAAGCACAGTGCAGGGCCACTGTCTGACAAACTACGAACCCCCCATGGTATCTTTATTAGACATTCTTTACATTTTCAGACTACTAATGTCTTCAGTTTTCCCAATTAGGCCTCTATTGCCAGACAGCAATTGAATAATTTAGAACATTTGTAAGATATCTCTGATGTTGTAATGGAATAATTTGTGTGCATATAAAAGAGAAAGAAATGAAAATCCCATTATTGTGCGAGCTGAGAGTGACTCTTTTTGGTCTCTCTCTCTCTCTCTCTCTCTCCCTCTTCTCTCTCTCACACACACTGGTCTGGAATATAGTCTGCCATAATTAGCCTAAAGTAATGCCACACTGTAGTCTGACGGTACTTGTTTGGCATTAGCACATTTAACTAGTCATTTGGGTAATGGCTTTCAAGATTGCCTTTGTTTTTACCGTGGTATTTTTTATATGTAAATATTGAGACAATTTCCATAATGTTCCCTTTTTATTCATCATAGAATAATTGATGCAACTTTACTGCTGTGTAAACTTTGGTCTTTGAATGAGTGTATATACTCTAGTTATCGTCCCCATTTTTTCTTTATTATTATTGCAGTATAATCTATTATTAACATGTATTGTAAAACATTTATGTGTATTGTGTTAGCATGGAAGAATACCCAAGAAGCAGTCAACTTGAATTATTTAACTTTTACTGATTTTGTGTTTGTGTTATTGGATGTCAATTTTAAAGGGGGGGATCTCAGTGGTGAACATTTGAGATTATGGAATGAACAGGTTTTGAGTTTTCATCCAGAGCCTCTGAAGTTCCATCTGTGATATGCATCATTGAGTAACTAACAACCTCTTCATTTGTCTCAGGCCTGGAACTCCCCTTCATGATGATGCCACACCCCCTGATCCCAGTCAGCCTGCCTCCAGCCTCTGTCACCATGGCGATGAGCCAGATGAACCACCTCAGCACCATCGCAAACATGGCAGCTGCAGCACAGGGCCAGAGTCTGCCCTCTAGAATGGTTACCTCTGTTATAAAAGTAAATTTTTACAACAGGTGGCAGCAATGACACAATACTAGAAGGTTCAGATAATCTTTCAGCCTATACTGGGTGTTCATTTTGTGGATGTGTGTTTTTGTGGCTGTTGGGGTTTCAGGAACGTGTGCCGGACAGTCCATCACCTGTTCCTTCCTTAGAAGACCACAGGAGGCCAGGCAGTCACCCATCGTCCCACCGCAGCAGCAGTGTGTCCAGCTCCCCAGCCCACACAGAAAGCTCCTCAGACAGGATACGTACGTACCTCAATGTGCAGCCAGACACACAGATGAAAAGCCTTGTTGTTTTGTCTGATTTACAAAGGTGTAGTAGAAATGCATCTTCTGAGTAATGTCACTCTTTTTCTTCTTTCCACTCTCTAGCAGCACACCACAATGGGCTGTCCATGAACCATGCCCTGCTAGGCTTGTCCCCCAACATTCCACCTGGACCTAAAGAGGGAGACCTGGCCCACGACATGAGCCATGAAGTAAAGAGGATGCATGCTGACAAAGGTGAGTCAAGTTTTTTTTTTTTTTAAATATAAGATAGAGTAGTTTCTACAGGATTGATATAGTGTATAGTATGTCTATGTCATATGTTTTCATCGTTGCTGCTCCAAAACAGCGGTATTAATGTTTCTTTTTTAAAACTGGAGTGCACAACTTAAAAATATAACCACATGTCCATCACATTCACGTTCATTTTACTGCTCAAAAATCCGATCCGTTTGATGGGATAAGCGTTTCTTGTCCCTGCTCACCCCTGCACTGCTTGTGTATGCACAGAAATGCTCCCTCAGACAGGTCTGATAGTACCATACAATGCACCATATAAATAATGTGACATCTTTCCTGATCACAAAGACCAAATAGAGGAATAATAATAATAATAATAATCATAATAGTAATTAAAAAATGCCAAAATGTTACGTCCAATAGCTTGTGAGACTTTTATCTCTTAGCTTTTAGTTCATGTTGTTCAATTATCCCAATTAATAAAAAATTAGACTCCAGTCAAGTGACTGAATGCTGTGATGAACAGTCTCTTTTCTCTGAGCCCATAATGAAAGATGTAATTCTGGGAACTAAGTGCGCTGACAAAGATGAACGCTCACAGTTGAGGGAGGGCAGAGCAGGTTTGTCAGTCTCCAAAAAAAGTGTGGACCAAGTTAAAATCAGGAGAGACAGGAGACAAAAAGCCCACGTTTGGTCAATGTGTCACCAAAGGCAGATCTCAGTCCATTGTTCATCACACTGCATGAAAGTTTAATCAACTTCCATTTTTTTTTACAGAATATGTTAAAGAAATAAATCACTGAAACTCCAAAAGAAAGCAGTTTTTAATCAAATGAAATTGGGTCTGGTCTTAAATATTGATAATACCAGTTTGAGAACTGCAAATGCTTTTGCAGAATTAACTTTCACATTCACTCTCAATTTTTTTTTTCAAACGTATAATCCAAATCAAATCAAAAATGCCATTAAGAAAGTATAACCTTCATAGATATGTGTGCAGTTGCGAAGATGACGTGTCACACAGATTGTTTGGTCAACACAGTTAATGTTAGAGAACATTTACATTTACAGCGTATGTCAGCTAAAGCTATAATCACATTTCATTGCCTTCATAGAATAAAAGTGAACACATAAAGTGCCTTGTTTTTATTTCATTTTACACGTCACCTCCATTTCTTTATAGGCTCTCATCACAAATTGTCACTCAGACGTTATGTTCCCCAGGACACTGTTCGCAGAAATTACAGAACAGATGTGTATGAACCAAAATGTTTCTACATCAATAAAAAAGGGGAGAAAGGGAAAGTACGAGCTGCTGTTCAGTCCCGTTTTATTTCTCGAAGTAATTAAAGAAACAGTAAACACTGCTGTGAGTGAGATTTTTCAAAACTGCATTTTGCTTTTTATGTACACCAAATTAATTATTATGTATTTACATACTATATATATGGTAAATAATGAACCTTTGCATGTGTTGCTCACATGTGCTATGCTTGTCATTATCAGTATCGCTCATCTGGAGGGAGGAATGTTCAAAATGTTAACCTCAATCACACTCCAGAATAAATGTTATTTTTTATTATTAGTTGCTGGGCTTATTCAATTTTAGATTTCCGTGGGTTTAAAAAAAAAGAAAAAGAAAATGAAAATGAAAGAAAGACAAAAATCTTCCAAGCGTGGTGGATTAAATACAAAATGGAGCAAATAATAGATTTCAGTATTCTCTGTTGGTTTTAGCAGGGCTGTGCTGTGCTGCACTGTACTGGGTGATTCAGGGTGGGGTGAGGCTGATAATGATATTAAAACCACTATGGAAATCATTGGACTGAATGTTCCCTGTTGGCAGGCTGATGTGAAGATCAGTGTTAGACCTTCGCTCACTGGGTGTGAAGCAGTGAATAGTAATAATTAGCAGGATCATGAGCTGAATTTATGGGTCGCACACTGTCTGTCTGTCTTTGTCTGTGTATGTGTGTGTGTGTGTGTGTGTGGAAAACGAATTGTGATTTAAGCAAACAGCGCAACACAAACAGAGATTTAATCAAATATCTACATAGTAAATCAGCTGGTTATTTCCTCAGTCGCAGCGATCTTGCATCTTAACTGAAGTGCCTCCTCCATACTCACGTAATCAACACAAATTGACTGTAATTTCTTTGCAATATTTGAGGAGAAAGCAAATGACCACAAATTCAAGATAGTTGACCCACACACATCTACTCACAAAACACACACAACTGTATTATCTTTGAGATTTCCAATTCCTAATATGTCACTGGACTTGATTAGGATTCTGGGCTCTCCAGTGTGTGCACCAGAGGTCTCAGGCTGTGGAAAACATTTTTATAAAATAACCCATTAATGCAGAGGAGTGCAACTAAATTAGTTACCAATTTGCTGAGCATGAATTAATGAAGAGAGCTTCTCCCGGCTCCCACAGTTGTAATTTTCATAATAACCCCAGACCTTTATTTGGCAGGTTGTTTAGTTTTTTCGTTTGAAGGTTTTCATTAGTCTAATGAGGACTGTGCAAGGGCGAGCAGTCAGCACAATTTACATGAGGAAGCTATCATAATAAATGAGGCAATTTGAATAACATGCACAGGTTTATGCAGCGAGATAAGAGAGATTGTAGCAGCCAGATTCAGCGGTAACCAATACATTAGAACCAACTAATAACCAAAGTAATTCCAATAAAAGCTTTAAGTGAAGGGAATAAAATTAATGATAGATATATTGAACTGTAATGATATGATACATGATGCATTAGATTAATAAAATAAATGTGTTTCATTGTTTAAGAGTGGAGAGATAGACCTCACCATCCGAAGCTTTGTTTATGGTGAGTTTTTTAATTAGGCTTGTTCATCGCATCAGTTTGTTTAGATAAATGAGATAACATTCCAATGGTTTAATGATATCTCTCCACTTGTTTGATCTTTATGATCTTGGCAGAGCATTAAATTAATCTCTCACAATGCAACAGAAGAGAGCAGAGTAGGTGCAGAGGCAGGATGCTGTGCCTCGGCTCATATGGAGGCTATTTAAATAGCCAGACGCCTCAGAGACAGCCACTATAATGTCACATCACTCACATCCTATGAACATGTCTCATCTTTTTCATGTAATCTCTGGTGATGAAGGACAAAGACTGTTTGTTTGTGTCTAAAAGAGAACATTTCCAAAGTTGTGTCAACCAGTGCATCTCAACCAGATGGTAGTTTTTTCCCCCTTTTTCTTTTTTTGGGAGGGGAGGGGGGGGGGGGGGGGGGGTGTTGTTTGAACTTGATTATTTTTTGTCCAAATTTTTTCCTGTGAAAAAAAACTGAGATTTGATGATGTGTGAGTGGGGAAAAAAAACAGAAAGCAAAGTAGAAAGCTAAGTGTTATCTCACATGTGACTAATTGAATTGCTTCAAAAAGAAAGTCTGTGGCGATAGCTTCCGACAAGGCTCTGTCTCATGAAACAGCAGGTAGCTGACAAACAAGGGGGAATTTGAAAGGTACGAAAGCCTTTGGCTGTAAACTCACTTTGGACATCAAACACTTTGACATCTTTTTTTTTTCCTCTTTCCTTGGGGAAAGGTGCTTAAAACACAAGCCATATGCATGTACGTTGAAGTCTAAGAGTTTCTTTAAATACCATGTGGCAGCTGAAACATTTTGCCAACAACACATTTCCCCCCTTTTGCTCACTCTCCCCACTGCAGTTAAGCATGCCACTTCTCTTTTAGGCTGAGCTAAAACGTCTGACAGCAGAGTCAGAGACCACTACGGTATGTAAACTGATTCTGTAAACCATATTTTAAAAGCGAGTGAATCACTGGTAATATGATATTGGCACTTCCCTGGTAAACATCATATATCCTTGTTGACACAACAGGAGATGCACTCATAATATCCTTCCAAGCACAAATGGAAGCTTGTGGTGTATTATGTCACCTAGAGCTGCATCCTTCCATACCTGCTATCATGTGAGCAACGGCTGATGCATCATGCAACTAGTGTGACCACAATGGAAAAAGCCGATTAGCCACGCCTTTTCTTTGTCAGGGCACAGCCTACGTGTTTAGCTGCTGTGCACTGTGCATCGTCTGCAGTCCCAGTTTACACTCTGAATGATGAAGTGAAGCAGGTACCACTGTCACAGTCAATTACTACTACAGCTGCTTTGGGCAAGGGACTGCGGACGCTGCTGGTGTCATGTAGAGAGTGGGGATATAGGTTTTAAAAAAAAAAGATGAAAAAGACAAAAAACAAAGTGATTTCTAGCCTTTGTAGTCTTTGTTCTGGGCCTTTCTGCACATGTATGCATTCGCAATGATAAAAAGGAAGTTAGGGGACTTTGGGTCGGACAAAAGTTTTCAGCATCAGCTGTGTGCTCTTTTTTGCATCGTAAATATTTCACTGACATTGATGGTATCTCCATACTGTATCATTAAAAGTTCGATACATTCCACGTAAGCGCCTTCTCTTCATCTTTCTGACTTTAATGCAGAGTGTTTTGTTCAGTCCTCTCGATGTCCTTGGCGTTGCGAGCTTCAAACACATGCTGACTACCTGACTTTCCCCAAGTCAGGAGGCAAGATCATTAGCCATCACAACCCTGAAATGTGACTTGGCAGACAATAATGCTTTATGATCAAACAACTTGTCAGTGCGTCCTGTTGAAATGAAAGAGTGCAAAAAAATAATTCAATAGAGGATCAATCAAATTTCCTCAGCCCATGTGAGTGAGATTGCTGATGGTGCAGAGAGGGGCTATTCCTCCAGGACATGGGAGTTCATTTGGATATTTGTTCTCCCCCTCATGAATGTTCCATTGCGTGACACCATCTCCTACTAATCACATTTCACTGAAAAGGGGGGATGCTTTTAGGGACGTTGAAAAGAGAGAGGTTCTTTTTAATCTTTGAAATGCCTCAAAAGTGACAGAATGCTTTCTCCTGCCAAGACGTGAGCCTCGGATGGGGAGATAAATATGCTGTGGTCAGCTAAGTGTATCTAGTGAGCAGAGAGGCAAATTTAATAATGCATTATCATTCACTGGCGAAGGTGAAATCTCCCTGTCCATCAGAAGGCTGAGGCCTGTTTCATGTTACCCTTCACTGCAGATGAACAAGTGCTTTACTCAGCCATACCAGAGATGCACAGTAGGCACCAGTGCTCCACTATATATGCTGCTCCGGACGGTGAGGACCGTAATCAAAGCAGTCATCTGTTGGCCACGACGGTGGTTGTCTTAATGATCACAGTCCTTTCTCCTGATAAAACTGTTGTGAACAATAACCTTCTTTATGTGTGTGTGTGTGTGTGTGTTTTTTTTTTTTTCCTCCCTGAGAACACAAGGTGCGTTTTACATATCTGAGCATCTGCTATTATGCAGATTACGGGAGCATATTTACCCGAATGCCCTTGGACAACAGCATTTAACAATTATGAAGATTATGTACAATGCAGGAAATTTGTGATTCAAAACAATTCGTATCTAAGCAGTGGCAACTGTTGCGGACAGATAAGGTTGACCCTGACTGTGTATTTCTGTACTTTTTGGAGACATTCTGTGGGGATGTTTGTATAATTTAATATTTACATGTAAACAGTAATTAAGTGATGCTACCGACATGCCAGGGCCAGGCTCTGCCAAGGTAAACACCAGCCCTGGTAGTTTGCCACAGTCCATCATGTTTACAGACTTGCAGAGCCGAGTGCTGTTTGTGTGCTCTTCCTTGGCAAAGCCCATAAAACACAACCAATTGGATGCCGAGTGTTGAACACAGTCACTCTTATCATCTGGCAGTCTGCTCGCTGACTTGAGGACATTGTGAGTCAAACCTTTAAATTTTCACTCTGCGATAATTACGCTGCTATACTTGAGCTTTTATATCCTTTCACTGAGAAAGTAAATCATTCCTAATAAAGAGAGAAAGAATAGGGGCGGAGGGAAAAGTGCTTGAGGACTAATTCTCTTCACTCCCTCCCTCTCTGCTCTCTATTCTGCTTTTTGAAAGCCTTTCTCTGAGTATTCCAGTCACCTTGACTTTGCAGCTGCAGTCGTATAGTCTGTTGCTTATCCTGCCTAACCCTAGCTTGTCAATTAGGTGTTTAAAAATTAATCTCTTTAACTGGAAATACCATGCCAGCTTTCTTCCGTCTGTAAATGAAGTGTTATTAATTCACACAGCGCAAAGCCAGTGTTATGAATAATGTTATCAAAACAGATTTCCACATGTTTAACACGTTGCTCCTAATAAAACCCCTTAAGTATTTTTATAACTGTGAAACCAGGACTACAAATGGATTTGCATCCATTTTGAGCTTCTACACCAGGCTGCCACGGTGCAAGTTCTCCTAAGCCGGGCCTTTTCAAAGTTTGCTTTTCCCATTTTCTCTTTTGTTCTCTCATCGTCGATTTAAAAGCAGCTCAGTATGTGCAGCCGCTGTCAACGCCCGCTCAGCACTGACAGAATGGCACAGGCTCTCCCTATAGGATTGCAATGCCAGGCAATGACACCGAAGTGTGTCTCTGTCCCTCCCCTTTCCAAACCCAGTGAAACTATGATCTAACAGCAGGCTATCTGGCCAACCACACCAAGCTAATACTTGTTCCATTAAAACCTGGTGATTATGGGGGATTTCCTCTCTGTTTGTTTGTTTGAATGCTTAATTATCAATATGTAATTGGTGTGTGTGTTGTGATGCTGGGTGCATATTCGGTGGCATATTTCACTGGAATGCACACTGCTATCGGGAAGAAACAGGACTCCCCAGTCACTGTCTAAGTTAAGCTGCATGAGAAGTTGCTCTAATGAATTAATAAATGCTAAACAAAGGAGAACTCAACAAAGAGAGGAAAATAAATGGCTTGATGATTAGTGGGTCAGAGAGATTAGTGGCGTATACAGTACAAATGATCCCCATGTGAAATGGGAACCATTCACGCAAAATACCCCATCAATAGCTGAGTCAATTTTAATCTCTGGGATTCTTCTGTCAATAGATGGATCTGGTCAACAGAAGTCAATATGCAAAGACAATCTAAACACCTTCAAAGTGACTCCCTATAATGTCCTTCCCCGAGTATTATCTTCTTGACAGTTTGCGCTCATATTGTCAATATGTGAATTACACAAATCTATTGAAGTCTGTGCCGCTGTCATTTCCTCTTTTGAGCTTTGAAGTATTTTTTTACCCTCCAGCCTGAACCTTACCCTCCTTGTTAATCTAAAAACTAAGGTTGTGGATTTAGCGCTGTGATCTCTGACCTTTAATCACCTTGTCCAATTCAGTTTGGACCACACTAACTGTGATCGTCTGTCCACAAAATGCCATTTTGTCTCCACTACTGTTCACTTTAAGAGCTCATTTGAAGGTGCGCTGGCAGAAACAAAAGTCCTGTGTGCTTTTATGCAGTCATCACAGTCAGCCAAGCCTGTAATCCTCAGAGGTCCGATAATGACATAGCCTCTGCATTTATTACATGGAGGAGAGGAGAGAGGGAAAACGCTGACTTTGAACAAATGAACACTCTGACCTTTATGCAATAAATATGACATGGGCCGCATAAAAAGACAAGATATCTTCCTCCTGAATGGAAGTCAACATGGATTCTGGTCCCATGCCTCTTGCTCTCAGTTTCTTTTTATTTCTCTCTCTCTCTTTCTCGCAGCTTTTCTTTTTTTGTCTCCCTCCCTTTTCCTCCAGCTCACAGTTTAACACATGATGAAATCTATTTTAACTCTTTGCCAAATATCATAGTAAAGCACAAGTGCAATTTATAGTTCATAATTTTCCACGCTGTGTTATTGTTATACAAAAACTGTATGTTGCAGAACATTACGGACGTCATCTGTCAGCATTTCTATTCTCCATGCATGATTTGATTCTTCAATGTAATCATTAGCTTTTTTCTGAGCAATGAAAGTAATAAGAATTATTCTTTATCTGTGCCAGGAAAAGCTGGTTTTAACAGAGATTCAACATTTCATCGTGTCTTTTCTAATCTCAGTGAGATCCCAATTGAGCATTGTGATGGTCTTTTGTCACCTCAGACTGCCTCTCTGACAGTAAAGGATTTATGGTTATTTCCTCCACACAGCCTGTCCATCTGTGGCTCTATCTTCATATGGCCTTGAGAATACGATTCAATTTATTAAGGCAAAGCAATGGACTCATTACTTTAAAAAGGTGGCAAGAGAGAGAGTGTGTGTGAGAGAGTGGGAGAAGTGACACACTGAATTGGTTATTAATGGAAAGGCACAGCCATAGGGCAGTTGAAATTTAATGATATCCTACAAGAAAATATGAGGGTGTCACTCTCCAAAAAGTCATGCTAAATGTCAACATTTTAAGGTCCTGGTGCTAATTTTATGCCTGTGCACAGTAATGTTTTGGAGAGCATTTAGGAAACACGGCCCAGTGGCCAGCCTGATTATCCCGCTCACCTTCTCTCCTTTCTCCAAATGGGTTTGTGCATCAAGCGATTTCATCTCTAAGTGAAGGGAACATTAGGGAGGGGAGAAAGAGAGAGCGATAGAGGAAAACATGCGGTTTGATTTTCATGCTGTGATAAGAGAGTGGGAGCCAAATGTTACCTGTTAATCTAGCCCAAACCGACCGGGGCTCTTGACTTTGTCCCCCAGCAGGGATGGGGCAAACACTCATTTTCCTCTCTCCGTGATGAAAAGGAAATTAGCTTAAATGTGATGAGGGCACATTAGTGTGTGTGTGTGTGTGTGTGTGTGTGTGTGTGTGTGTGTCATGCATGTGTGCAATGGGTGTGTTTGTGTTTGAAGGTTTTTGTTTGCATAAATCTGCATGCATGTGTGTTTCCTCTTCCTTTAGTGTATACACTACATTACACACACACACACAAATACATGGCACATATGCAAGTGTCACTCCAAAGAAATCCGTCTTGTACGGTTCATCACACACATTCACTTTGCATCTTACCCTCCACTAGTGTGATTACATATTATTGTGCACATTGTTTCTCTTTGTGCATCACACACACACACACACACACACACATTTTTATAACTCGGAAAGCTGCTTTCACAACTGTGCAGATAGTTTGATTTAAAAATACTAAATAATATGTTCAATTATATCAAAAAAATAAGCCTGTGACATAGGCCACAGACAGTTGAAATTGAATTTGTTTTAGTTTTGAATTCCGAGTGCAGACATCATTTGCAAGATAAGCCAGACAAGCTCATGTATTTTTAAGTGCTCAAATTGCATACAGCTACTTTTTTTTTTGCCCACCTCTGCATCACTGCATTTGTACCAGAAGACAGATATTTCCCTTGACAAGATTTTCCAAATCCAGTGCTTTTAAGTGCAGGTGAAATAATGCTGTGTTAGCTGCTAATGGCTGTCCGAGAGGTCATAACTACTCCATTTGAAGGAGGCTGGTTTCGCCGCATCCCTGGCAGGTCAAATCAAATGTAATTGTGCAGTGAAAAGCAATGCACTGCTTTGTGTTGGCTGTGCTGACAACCGCCAGGTTTAGCATTCAGTTCTCCTGCTGGGAGGAACAGAGGTTTGCAAGGACAAAGGCTTCACCTGTCAATATATCACAGTGACTGGCCGGCCAAATGTACCTCTGCATTCCCTCTCTCTTCCCCTCGCTCCTATTTTTCTTCCTCTCTGTCAGCCGTTCATTCTATACACACCCATTTTATTCCAACATCCTTTTCCTTAGACTTTACCTCACCTATCTGTCCATCCATCTTCTGTCTTCAACCATCTATCTCTCAGTCCTGGCGTCCTTCTCATTCTCCTCTCTCTTTCCCTGCATGTCTTTCTGTATCTTCCTCTCCTCCCGCTCACGCTGCCTTCGTGTGAGGACTCTGCTGAAATGTCCTGAGGGACCCAGTTTCAAACACAGGAACCAGAAACATATGGCACATTTTCAACTCCCAAGGTCAATTACAGCTATTTATCCAGAGATTGCAGCTAAATTTCCCAAGGTTTCTTCTAGATTTACCACAGATTGCAATGTGTGTCTGTCACATTTTAAATCAGGCCAGTTTCCTCTGCTTCTCCCCACTCCCTGTGACTTTCCATCAAATATTTCAAAGCCTTTCAAGTGGGTTTTAGACATGTTTTATCTCTGGTTATCATGTGCCCCATCTTTTTTGCCTCAGCTTTGCTAGGTCCAAGTGCCGCTTGCAACACAAATCTAATAACATGTAAATTGGAGATAAGCCCAGATCCCTCCAAGTGATATTTTTTACATTCATAGTTTGTCAAGTCAATTCCTGGGCCCCTGTTTTAGCAGCACAACACATGAGGAGTGAGAAAATTAACTGGATAGGTGATTCATCATTGCTAGCACACTGTCAAGGACTCCCTCTGCAGCTATTGAGAGCAGGGTGGAGGAGGAGGATGGAGAGAGGAGGGGGACTTTGTTTTAAATTATGGCATTTCATTCAGAATGCATTGTATTTACAGCGTCCCATTTTTATTTGTGGCTCCTATTATCCGCCGAAACAGTTGTGCATGAAATGTTATTTGTGACAGGGGTGACCTGCGAGTGTTTTTCCACGCAGTATTTCATAGGCTGGGCCTTAACTGTACCTTTACCGTACGGTAAGCACAAGAGGCTGTCACAGCTGCTGTTGGCAGCCTTGCTAGCGGAGAAATATCACCTGGAAACAGAGTACTCCATTCCACTGGCCCCCATCACTCCAACGCCTGTCGCTGTAATTAAGTTGAAGTCAATGATTCTGGAGTGATGGTGAGAAATAAACACGCAAACACATGCCAGCATTTGCAGCCAAGCACCGGAAAAATGGAGGGGGGGTGTGGTGAGGTGATAACATTAAAAGCACAGAAAGTACAGATCTAGATCATGTTTGCTAGAATTTACATTTGAGTTCCATTAAGCCAGCTTTGATTATATTGATTGAATTAGTCACTTATTAGCTTCCCATTTCTTTTTTACTTTTTTTATTTTTTTGAAAGTGCCACTATTTATGCATGGCTCCTGGTGGAAATGTTATCTGACAAGAGGTGCTGTACGGTAGTTGGAGTCTGTCGAACAAAACATGCTGTTTGCTTTTCCCAGAGCATGACAGGTTGTTTCCCCTGCAACAAAGCCATCAAATATTCTGTGTGATCCAACATTGTGTTGGAGGGGAGGCCTGCTGAGTGGGAAGCCGGAGTTTGTTAAAGCAATGATTTATGATTAATGCCAACACTAAATAAGGGACAAAGTGCCTACAGTACAAATCAATTACAAAGCTACAACAGCAGACCTTTCCCCGAGGTCTACTAACGTCTCTAGTTGTTATGGTGATTTTATTGGAGGTGGGTGATGCCTGCATATAATGCATGCAATACATCTATATCAACCTGAGCTGGAGCCAACTGTAATGCTTTTGATCTTTGATTAGTTATTTTATTGAGATAAAATGGGACTTTCATGTTTTGCCACTGCGTAAGGAGAGTGCAGTTTATATCGCCACCCAGACGCCCACCTCAAAACGCGGACAGGACTGCACCAGACAAAACAAATTACCACAGGAGTGGCTTCTTAAAAGTAGGCAATTCATTATTTTTATGAAGTCAAATTATAAACAAATTTTAATCCATTAGGCAACCATCCATTCTAATTAATCAACAGGAGTGAACTCCATCTGAAAAAGGAGAAAGGTTGTTTACTCTCTCCACGGACCAGCGGTGCATATTTCACCGTCTTCCCCTCTCAGAGAGGGGGAAAAAAAACATTCTCCAAATTACAAACCTAAACTGTGAATCCTAACACTCGACTTTTGGCGCAGAGATGTTTCCAGGGCATTTGCAGATGCTTGAAATAATCTCCAATGTTTTTGCTCAATCTGCTCTGAGGATGGGTGAAATAAATACTTTAAACTAATTAATGTAAGACCAGCTGTTCCCAGCACTTGGCTGGCGTCGGTGAATATTGATGGGAGGGAGAGGCAGGGCTGTTCAGCTCCACTCGCTGTATGTACAAGATTCAGGCTGCCACATAAACAGATATGAATAGTGGATGAGAGCAGAGCGAGGTGCTGTGCTCAACACAGCCGGGGTTCCACATTACAAATAAAACTTTTTTCTCCTACTTTGATTAAATTAACAATTAAACAGCTGATGCTGCAGACTTCCTATGGAGACCATTTTAGACTGGATGTGTTTAATAAACTGTCCGTCTGCAAGATGATAGCACTTAACAAACTGTTGGCTTGACAAAGGCTCACTGGACAAAAACATGTGTCGGATCTGATGGGACAACGAACGGGCAGTGTGTGTGACACACTGTTTTAGTTTTGCCAGGCTGTATCTGTGTTTGCTGCTTTGCCTCCTGCTTTCTCTCTATCCACCTCCCTCCCCTCCCTCCCTTTCTGCTCCTCTTTCCTCCTCTGAGGCCTGGTGAGGAGGCTGGACAGCAGATGGCAGGGCCCTACCCCTCTGCCGGTGATGAATGGAGTATGATGTCATCTTAGGTTTGACAGGCAGTCGTGCGTGCGTACACAAAGGAAAGCCCAAACCTCTGGGGTCAAACTGCGGGCCTGCTTCTGATTTTGAAGTCCGCATGACATGTTTTAAATGAAGCTGGATTTATGTCGTGGTTGATATTGTTTAACCCCACAGTCAGACCCTGACAAGAAGAAGCAATAAAGGAATCTCTAAAATGCTAGCCGCTATATTTCCAAGAAGAGGTGAGAGCAGGGATTGGCTGCTAGAGATCAATACACTGATACCAGTTGTTGCTACTGGTTCACGTTAGGGTCAGCATGTGTCAGCATGGCTAAAGACTGCTCACATGTTCTCCTCTTAGCCTATTGTGTCGTTGCATTAGTTTGTATTGTTGTGCGATTAATCAATTGCTACTGTTTTTTTTTTTTCTTGCAGATGAAAACCTGATGTGCACCCCGACAGCAAGAGACAGCTACGAGAGGTTGTCGTTTGCTGGTCAGGCTCTACCCCCTGGCTTTCCCTCACCATTTCTTTTCCCAGATGGCTTGTCATCAATAGAGACTCTCCTCACAAACATACAGGTACTGTGTTGTTGGGCCCCATAAAAAGACACAGTGTTCACATTCTTATACGACTTCCACCATCTTGTCATCCTCATGGATGTCTGGGGAAAAAAAAAACATGTATTGTATACCTAAGGCCAGTCTTGGACAGTAATAACTATTTGTCCAACTGTCAATAAGGGCATTTAAGTTTTCACCTTAGAAATTTGACCTTACAAAAACAGCCCGGTGTTTGAAAACGGTTTTCTTTAACCAGAATTTTGAGTTACCTCACTGTCAGCATTGCTGTGGCAGCGCCAACAAAGCAAAGATTATTCAGAAATGTAATGATTATCCATCTTGTCATCAGTAATTATGGGGGAAAAAAAGAACACCAAGCAGGTGTCTTTAATTGCATGTATGCATAGTGATTTCAGAATAAAATCATTAAATCTCAAAACCTTTATTTAATGTTTTTAACCACCAAAGCTCCATAAGGTTAATGATCCAGTCTGGCTACTAAATAATGAACAACTATGCAGCTTTTTATGCTAAAATAAAGTAGGTTAAAGTCATTTTTGCCAGAATTAAGTGACCATTGCCCATGTTCTCGACACAACAATAGTGTCGATGAGCACATTTAAGACAAATACACTCAGTTTGTGAATATACACGTATCCCAATTATACCCAATTATTCAGATTGCCATTCAAATATCGGTGGTGCAGGCCGGTATCTTTACATCAGTATTTGTCATCATTCTGTGTGCAACAATGATCTGATTTTATGCTGCACGCTGCAGGAGTGAGCAAACAGCAGGTTACCTCACTGAGAAGTTAGAGGTGTGCAGTCTGTTGCCTGCAGCTCTTCCCCTTACTGCCCACTATGGCTTTTCCCTCTAGTTCCATTACTCCGTGCAACTATATAAATATTGCAATACTTCCCTGTGCAAGTCATAGGCTTAGTGACCACTGTATTACCTCATTTGGCGAAAGATAGTGACTGAACAGACATTTATTCAGATGAATCATATCAAGAGTGCCACTTAAAGGCTTCAGCTCCGACATCCTCAGTCAGAAAGATGAATGTATTTGCCGTCTGCCTGAGTTTAATGGTGTGTGTACACTGCTGCCCTGCTCATTGCACTTGTACCATTGGCATCAGAGTCCTGCGTCTCCTTTTGCTCTGCGTGGTAATTAGAGAGCCACAAGTAAACCCGTCACTAGCTCCCACCACCCCAGTAAGTCATTTTTGATAATGATCTTTGCCTTGAATATTTATATACATATCAACCAAATGAAACCAAGCAGAAAATTAAGATAAAGCAACTTAGTCTAAATTGGGGTCAGAAGAATCAACAATTAGTAAGATATAGCCCAGTGCATTTGATATAATTGCACGTGTGTCGGGAATAATTGTAATGAAAATGGCCGCCGTATTGTAAAGCGCACACGCGATAACAAAGCGTCTTTCTGTTTAGGGCTGTCAGGAGTACATTTGAAATGGCAGCAATGTAATTGATACATGATGAGATACTTGTCATTCATATTATTCATTCCTGCCTCGGTGAGGAGCTTGAAAATGCCACAGAGACAGAGACTGTGATTTTCTACTCGCCCGGTTACAGCTGTCAACTGTGGAGTTGAAAGGGATGAGTATGACATATAAGGAGTTAAAATGCAGTGTGGAGAAGCTGACCTAGCCCATATAAACTCTTTACCCTCTACTTAACAGACTGGGGCTTTGTCCGAGAGCTACTTCATCTTACATCTCCCAATAAAGCAAGGCTTATTTTAGAGCTGGTTCCCATAGCTCCAGCATGTGGTGTTTCACAGCTTTGACCAAAAGGGGTCAGAATCATCCAGCACTCTCACGTCATAGCTCTTCTTCTTCTTCTTCATCGTTATTTAAAGAAACGTATTTTACTGATTAAATGTGCTAATACATTTTAACAGGAGTAAAGGTCGACCAATATGGGTTTTTCCTTGACTGATGCCAATGCAGAACTTTAAAAGTCAGTGCAGCCTTTGGCTGAAAATTATTTGGGCAGATGTTTTTTCCACCGTTGCTTTACTTAAATATACATTAATTGAACAATACTTAAGTGTACTTATATACTGTATTTTAAGTGAAAATAATGTTAAATATAAATCATATCAAACAGGTAAAAAGTATTTAAAGTTTGAGTGATTTAGTTGTATTTATTAGGTTTCTGAGACCAGAGATGTGTACGTGTGTCTACAATCTACAAAAAAGTCATGCAGCAGTTTTCAGCTCGGCCTTCTCTTCTGCTTCACTTGTGTGGGCAGTCCAAAGAAACGCTGTGACACACTTTCAGTCTGGTTTGCTGTCACTTCATCCTAAAGCCCTTAAATAGCTCACATCTCCTCTCTTACCCTGCTCCCCCCACCCTCCCTTTTTTTTTTTCTATATCTCTTTGTGTATACAGTATATACATATATTCATGTGTGTTTGTGTGTGTGTGTGTGTACAGGGCCTGCTCAAAGTGGCAATTGACAACGCACGGGCTCAGGAGAAGCAGGTGCAGCTGGAGAAGACGGAGCTGAAGATGGAGCTGTTTAGAGAGAAGGAGCTCAGGGAGACTCTGGAGAAGCAGCTCGCCATGGAGCAGAAGAACAGAGGTACTGCCTGATGATTACCTGGCACTGAAACCTACCTGCAGGCAGCTGTGTGTGTGTGTGTGTGTGTGTGTACACTGCAGCTCCTCATAGGTCTTTGTACATGTAGATGCAATGGTTCCTGAACACACACATGCACAGTTCTGCATGTTAAATGTTATTTAAACCGTGACAGCAGTTGCTGTCTATTTCCTTGGTTGTACATAATCTGCTTAGCACCAGTTTTCTTTCTAATAGTCAGTTAACATAATTGGAAATACACATTAACTTAGAGAAATTCACTCTCATGTTAAATGCATCAGCTTCGTATGCTAACTGTGCCGTTTATGTTTAATGAGAAAAATTCATGAAAAATATCCCAATAAATTTTTCAATTTGCTTTAATTCCCTCCAGCAGTTTGCAAAGCCACAGTCAGTATTTGCTAAGATTTTGTGTTATGGGGAAGATCTTTATATATTATAAAATATTTAGCTTTAATTGATTTGGCTTTTTTTTTTTATTACCGCTTGCTAGATTTGCTTCTATTTTTAATGAGGCGATCATCGTCGTTTTCCCACCACAATGTGATAGCTACATTAATCAGTCAAAATAAGTCTGGTCTAATTAAAACTGTGCTCTTTGTGCCCCTCGTAGCAATCATTCAGAAGCGTCTCAAGAAGGAGAAGAAGGCCAAGAGGAAACTCCAAGAAGCTCTGGAGTACGAATCCAAGAGGAGAGAGCAGGCTGAGCAGACACTGAAGCAGCCCTCACCCTCTGACAGCATGCGTTCACTCAACGGTCAGAAGCTCCACAGTGAGACACTATTGCTTATTTTTTTTTAACCGTCCAAGTCTTTGAAATGTTTTGTGGGACAAATGTCCAATATGATTTTTCAGAAGACACTTAAACAACTGTAGCCGTGCACTATAGTAGTGTTACATCTGTACAGGACAGTGAAACAAAATCCTAATATAACTGTGAATATTTCATACAAATGTTACCTTTGACACCTTTTACTAGCAGCACGTTGCTGCCTTTATGTCGGCAAACAATAGAATTCACGGTTGAGCACTTTTAATGGATAATTATCCCGAAGTGTAACATCAAGGATTTGAGTATCTTGTTAATCACACAATTCACCCAATGCACACACGCGAGGAAGAGCTATAGCTTGAAGGCTCAGCGCCTTGTTTTGAATGAACGATGCTGTGGAGCGGCCGTCGTGATAGGTGGATGTCAGGGATGTTTAACGGTGGTGATCCCTCTCTTCTCTCAGACTCCCTGACCCCTGAGATGGAGAGTGACCGCAGCAGTGGAAGAACAGATGCTGAAAGGACAATACAAGGTACAGGGGCTCAGATGAGACAATAAATCTCTCTCTCTCTTTCTCTGGCTCTCACTCTTGCTCTCTTTCTCTCTGCCCCCTCCTTCCTGTTCTCTCTCTTCTTGCTCACCATTACACACACACGCACATGCACACACACACACACACACACACACACACACACACACACACACACACACACACACGCACACTGCTTCAGTTTATGAACATTAGTGTTTCTGTGCCTGCTGTTCAGGCATACAGCTCACCATCTGGGCCACAGCACTGGGTCAAGATCATTGGTTTTCTGTAGGAATAATATTGTTCTTTTACTTGACTTTAAGTGGCCATGATTCCTTTAGGAAACAGATCTCTCTCGTTTTTCTTTTTTTTTTATTTAGAAAAAAATGTGCACAGTCTGTGCAAGTGAAACAGTAACAACATGTAAGCCGTAAGGATGCAGAGAAAGAGTAAAAGAAGTGGTTTGTTTACAGCCCAGGAAGCATTAATGAGTCATAAAACCACAAAAAGCAGTGGAATCCCCCCTTTGATAGTAATAAACGGTGCAAATCAATCCATTTTATGAATAAGCCTTGTACATTTTTAATGGTTTGTTTGTTTGTTAGCCTTGGGGGTGCAGTATGTGTTTGGGGAAGGGTGCGCTAGTGATAACCTCTGTAGACTGTCTGCTATCTGTGTTTACCCAGATACAAGACACCTTGCAGAGGTTGAATATCCTCATTATTGCTCGAACGTCTTCCTTTAATGCGCCTCAGCTGCGCCCGCTCAGAACCCACCTTATCAGCAGGAGAGGTCCCACTTTATCTGGGGAAAATGCTCCGTGTAATTTGCTGTGAAAAGTGGGGAAAATATTCATCTCTGTGTGCGTGAATAACTTTGTCCCCTTTTAGTTCTTTGATGTTTGATGAATCTACTCGTGTTATTATTATTATTATTATTATTATTACTACATACTACCGGTATTTTGTGAAAGGCCAATAAAGACAGAAAAGGTGCCAATTGAACCAACGACTCCTCCCTAATTAAATGTCATCCGGTCACTGCAGGGGACTGAAACAGTTTGATGTCCAAAAAAAAAAAAATCCATGTCATCATTTAAAAAGAAAGATAAATTCCAGATACAGCATAATTATAGCCCCCTCTTTAATGCCAAATGAGTATATTTAGCCGTTTTATATCGGAACATTTTACACTTAAATGAAGAGCCTCTTTGTAGTCTAATTGTATCAAATTAAACGTGTTAAAGCTTTACATCACGCCGCCTTTGTCCTGCTTAAACGTATCGTTTAGGTTGGCGTGAAGCAAAATTTGATTCGTTTTTCTTAAATCAATCGCTGCGTATAGGACAGATCATATTTGAGGTCTTTCCATCACCCTGATCATTGCCTCGAAGAGCAGAATGAAGGAGGAAACCCGAATAACGCACAGCACTTTGTGTTTTTGTTCAATTAGAGAAGCATTTGTCTGCCACCCATGTCTCCTCTGCTCTACTCTGCAAGCCTCGCTGTATAATTAACCTCAAATGGCAAAAAATGATGTTGATAAATTACACAAGCAGAAGGGGGGAAAAAAACAAGCCTATCACTCGCATGAAAGCCGAGAGAAATGTGTGGGTATATTCACAACTCCAAACTCAGGGAGGCGAATGGAGAGAGAGTGGGAAAAAAAAAATAATGAGGGCATAATTTTAGAGAACTAATTATTTCTATTTGTCTTTTGTCACACTTCTCTAATTCTGCGATATTAACACAGTCTGTGTTTATTAATTGCTTTTACAGTGTTTTGAATCAGGTCCAAGTGGGAACGTGGCTCTTTTCACAGGCAGGCGAGTAGAGCGACTGGGACTGTACCTCGCCAGTTACTGCCTGGCAACGGTGCACATGCGAATATCTTCCCCCAGTATCTTCTCTGCTTGCCTGCCGCTTCGCACTCGATGTGTTCGGCAAGTTTACACGACCCTGTGCACAGAGATAAAGTTCTTTGTTGCAAGATTAAACATCAAAACAGTTAAAGTGAAATTAAAATTAAATGAATGAATGTCACTGAAGCAAAAAAGACTGTAATTAATGGATCCCTTAATTGTCTTCATAAAATATTTGCATGGGCATAATTTGCATAATTTACATGTATTAATTAATCTTTCAAAGGAATTTTATGCTGAGAGAAGCCAAAAATTCCCTTTGTTTTATTTAGCATCTAATGAAATATTTATTCTCTTTAATGAACTTTTCATCTTGATTTGAATATGAAAATAGTAAAGTTTTAACATATTTTAATGAGACGGCCTTTCACAAAACACTGAATGAAGATGTCACGGGTTTCTCTTGTCCTGTCCACAAAGTAGACGCTTGACAATATTATCGCGCGCTGACGTGAAAATGGATTTGACGTGCGACTCGGTCATCAATCCTCCCTCCGCCGTCTTGTCCGTGATAAATGTATTGTCTTGCGAGTGAAATGCTGCGAAATCTAACATCCTCTCCGCGGCTTATTAAGTATCGCCATAATCAGACTGTGTTTGTTATCATTAACACCCCTTACAAAGTGGTCCAACTGTGAGGTGAGCGTGTGACGTGTCTGAGCACATGCGTGTCGCCAGTGGCGTATCCCCGGCCTCCGCCGTCACCGCGGCATCCGCGCTGTAATGACTTTTACACAGAACTCAGTAGTTGTTGCTTGAATAGAAGCAGCCGGAGTGCAATGCCTTTGAGACCGACGGCAGTGCTGGGTAATTAGTCTGTGTATTTGTACACCCCCCCTCCCCCCTTCTCCTCCACATATATATATATATATATGTACATACACACACACACACAAGCCTTTGTTGTTTCCACCATGCAGTACATAAAATACAGGCAAAAGGGGAAAAAGACACTACTTGTTAATATATTAATAAGTGATTTAGATGATGGAGTACTGGCAAAAAAAGAAGTTTAAATATTGGCTAGTAAAATAAGAATCTTTTATTGTCCTGTTGCTCCCCACCTCTGAAGAACAGAGACCCTAACCACGTTCTCTGATGTCATACACCGCTCGTGTCATGTCCGACAACGTTTAGCGCCGCTAAATGTCTCTGTGTGCGCGCTTCTCTTCAACAGTGAATTATTTAGGCGCACAGCCATGGAGAGGTGTTCTCCTTAAAGGCATTACTGTAGCATTCTCCGGCAGAGGAAATGTGAAGGTAATAAACGTCAAACATGCTCCTGAGCTGTGCCTAACAGATGCTTTTACCAGCTCAGCGGCGGTGCAGCGCTGCTCGCTCGGGCGAACACTCAGACGAGAGCGCTGCAAATGGACAAAGCTCGTTAGGTGTTAGGAGGTGTGTGGAGATAGCGCTGCGGAGGAATGTCTGCTGTTTTCAATAAACACTATTCCCATGCAGGAAATGTCACTCTGAGAGCACTTTACATCATGACTGCAGTAATATGTTCAAACAAGCGTATCAATAGAGATGTCTTAAACACTTGCAGTACGCTGATCGCTTACCTTATCATGGCATAGCTGCTTTTACAGAGTGTGTTCAGCGGGTGATAAAATGTATGTATGCATGTAATAGTGTAATAACATTTGTACGTCCTGACTGATGCACTGAAAATAAGCTTAAATACAGACGAGGGAGCAGTTTTCAATTTCACTATTAGGCAACACTTTAAATGACAGGACGGTAACAATGTGGTAAGAGTTTTGAAATAGGAAATAGGAAAGTAACACTATGACAATTACCCACTATGTCTTTTTTATATAAACACATAGAATTTCACATGAACGTATTGCACTGATTTCCAACCTAGTTGTGACTATGAAAATACCACATTGTCTCCTTATTGCCGCACTATTATCACTTTTATGATATTATTATTACTGAATGTAAGATGTTACCAAATATGAAGTCACATTTTATACATACTTTTTTGGTTCTAAATGTTGCAATTTAGAAAATGAAGCACAAGCAACTGCAGATGATTTTTAATCTTATCGCCACGGTTGCTAACTTTAGCTTATTCTTAAACGGTTTATGAAAACCATAGTAATGTTGCTGAAATTGAAAGCACGGGGGCAATATTTCCAAAGTGAAGTGGCGCCAACGTCACGTTCTGACTGCTATGTTTGTTTGTTTTGTCAGCTGTTGGCTAATCTTTGGCTCCTGTGTGTTTGTCCTCTGTTGCAGATGGAAGACTCTTCCTGAAAACCACCGTGATGTACTGATAAGGCCGCGAGGAGCCGGAGGAAATCAAAATTTCAGAGAGAAAAAAAAAATGAGAGAGAGAAAAAAAAAAGATGTAGAACGAGAGAAAGAAAAGAAAACCCATGAAGATTCTCAAGAGCCCTTATCCAGGCTGATTTAATTGTGGAAAGAAGTCAAGCTGCTTGTAGGAGTTCAGTGGAAATGCTGTGTTCACCCAAAGGCTGGAGGAGAGATTGTGTGTGAATGTAGAATAAGATCGTCACAGCGGCCAACGTGACGTAGTTTGATGAAGCACGTTTTGACATTAGCGCATTGGCCAACGTGAAGGATAAACGTATATATTGAGCACAGTAAAAACGTACCCGTGGTACACTGTTGGTAATAAACGCATAAATTCACAGCACTGAAGATTTTTTATACTGTATCTCAGCCAGCGAGAAAAGCTTCGAAAAAGAAATTCGAAATGAAGTTTTCTGTTTTTGTTTTGGTTCTTTTTGTATTTCAAATTGAATTTTGAGAAGCTAAAAATGACGCGTGGAGATGAAGCACGTGGAAAAAAAAAATGTGAATCCATCCACGCGTTCGTCAAAAGAGAAGACTGACGCTTTGATTTTAATGTTTTCTAAATTAGATGACAATACAATCAAGTTTCCTTTTTACCATTGTTGTACATACAAGATTGGATGATAATGATAGGAAAACTCCCTCTGTCGAACCCCAGTGGATTGATAAGGTATGTGTATATAACGTTAAGAGGTATTGTGTATGCAGTAGAGCTATTAGGCAAACAATACCACAATTTATATAAACCTACAGTTTTGTTTTGTTCTATTTCTGAGCCATCATTCTTTCCTATAGCTGCCATTTTTGGTGAGAAAGCATGCAGGCATGTAAATGTTTGTCCTGGAATTATGATATTTAATAAATCCTATATTGTGCTGAACAAATACTAGGGTTGACTCACCCAAGCCCAGTTGGTTTTGAAAACATAACTTCTCAAACATTTCACTTTCAAAAATGAAGAAATGACTCTTTTTTCTTTTTTTTTTTTGCTGTTGATAGTACTGTAATCTTTGTAACAGAGGTAATATTTCTTGGAATTTACTGTACATTTGTCATGAGACACACTCGAAAAATCGACACCTCTCCATACTTTAAAAAAAAGAAAAGACAAAAAAAAAAGGATGATCACGTGTCAGCTTAAGAAACAATCAGTCGTGACACGGTGTTTCCAGATCTCCACGCCGTTTAATTACAAGGCTCAATTCCCTGTTGAGCCTACACACACACACACACACACACACACAGACTTTTTTTAGAGTGTGTCACACGATATCCTGATGAGAAGAAAAACTTATAATAACTTCTAATTTTCTTGTTACTTTCCCTAAAGACTTTTGAATTTCAGTGCTGAAACACCTGTGTATATTCTCTAGACATGAGCTGATGTCAGTCGTTTAACTGCAAACCGGTTTAGACCTTATGTGTTACAATCAGGAGAGGAGGAAGACGAGGAGGAGGAGGAGGAGGTGGAGTGTCCCATGTTCACAATGTGTTTGTTCTTTTTGTTCTCTATGGAGTGTCTAGGTCTGTTGTCACTGATAACTTATATAGCTTCTCGAATCATCTCTTCATTGTATTTCAAATTCAAATAAAGTTAACATGTTGATGATACAGCTGTGAGTTTAACTGTCTTACTCCACCCCTTAACGTACGTCTCTGTTGGACACCACTGCGAGGTCCGGGCTGGGGGGGGCGGGGGTATGTGGGGGTGGGGGGGCGGCGTCAAGCGTCCCTCGTGACGCCGACTTCACATTTCACACGCGGCCGCTAACACACAAACAAGGAGGTCATCACCAGTGAGACGGGCCGGCGAGTGATGGGGGGCAGCTGGTCTTTCTCTGCAGACCAGAATCCTGGTGTGAACATGTTTGTTTTGGAGACCTTTACAATCAGCCCTCAGTTTTCTTTTTACTCATTTCTGTGTATTATACAAGGGCCTATAAATACACTGTAGGGAAATAAATGAGTACATTGTTCCTCCTGTTATACTGCAGTGAAACGGAGTGTGTGCGTCATCAGTGATGAGAGTTCCTTGTGTAAGTCTTTCCTTTCCTGTGTGTGTGGTAGTTGGCTGTGAGGTCACACCTATATTTGGAGGACATTTTGGACAACTTTAAAGTACTCGTTGTGGATTAAGACTTGAACTGGTCTGAATTAGGGTTAGGCATTTAGCTGTGATGGTTAAAGTTAGGGTAAGGGATTAGTGTTCTCACTGAGAATGCTGTACAAAATGTGTGTGTGTGTGTGTGTGTTTGACCAGCAGGTGTAAGGTTTTTATGGTTATTTTAACCATAAAAAGGGCGAGAAAATATCCTGTAACTAAGTGTTTTTGACCATTTTTCCATAACAACGTCCCTTTATCTGGCAGTTATTTACAATTCACTGAATGATAAATATACTGTTTCAACAATATAAAATGAAGAAAACAAACAAAAAAAAACAGATTTTGCATGTTAAATTTAAAATTGGAACGGTATGAATCCTATTTACGATAACATCTTTTAAGTTCTTGTCTCTCAATGTGCAAAAACAGGCCAAAAAATGTCTCCTCTCTGGTGACAAAGACGCCGATTCGCCGGCTTCCTGCAACAGCGCGTGTGAAATTACCGTAATGACCACACGTCACTGGCTTTGACGTGCAACTTCTCAGCTTTCACAAACCATTGGAATTGTTTCCGATAGCACAAATTACGGTAAAATGGTACGTTTGGTGTTAAGGGGTTTTAATCCTGGGGAAATAAAAAAAGAAAATGGTAAATGAGTGTGTGCTCAAGCTGACTGTAAAAAAATAATTACATATACTTTCAAGTGGCACTCATGTATATCATGAAATGAGCTAAATTGAAAAAAACAAACAGTTGTACATCCTGTAGGGCCGTGCATCATCATATTTATAAACACTGCAGTTTCAGGAAGTTATTACATCCTCTTTTTCTTTTTTTTTGTAATATCAAATGCCCGTTTCATTTTCTTGCCTTGCGGTGATTATTTCCTCACTGTCGTTGAGTGACACTGTTTAAAAGACACAATAGTTGATCCGCTGGGATCATTTCACATACAGCACAGCTGTAACAGGTTCAGCTCACGAAACACATGTAAAATACAAAATCGACACAGGGAGACAAATTTCTCTCGTAAGCAATTCTGAGGGAAATGTGTTGACACAGCACGCTCGGCCCATTCCCACTCTGCATGCTTTTTAAAGCACAGCCATAACACAGCCACAGACATGAATAATTGACTGATTGCTGCATAATTCAATGCTGCATTGTGAAATTCCAAGGCCTGATATATCCCAAGCCTTTTTTTTCTTCCTTTTATTAAAAAATTAGGCTTAGTTTGCAATCAACCTTGAAAGAAGTGTGTGACTCGCTGGGCAATCAATCATGAAACCGTGTTCGGACTCGTACACACACACGACTGTCGCGGCTCGTCCCGCAGTTGAAGCAAGAGAAACTCTGACATCACGTTCACTTTATCCATTTAATGACTCGCTCGTTCCCCCCTCTTCTCACCGCAGTGAAAGATTCACTCCACTCGTTGCCAATGAGCTCGTGAGACGTGAGCTGTTCACAGCTATTACTCCAGATATTCTGTTTATTTCTCTATCTGATGCCTTTTCGCCCCCCCCCCCCCCCCCCTGCGCTGGCATCTGAGAGAAAAAGGCCCTGCAGCTACATGTTTCATATCACTGCACATTTTGTAATAAATTCAATTCAGTACAAATATGACCATGAGGCACAAAGACTTTAAATACCAAATGTGCATTATAGCTGTGTTGTTGCATTTCACTTTCCGCTGAAAGCGCGCCACTGATTGCATATTCAGAGCAGTGTAGACCGTGTGTGTGTGTGTGCGTTATTGACTTGGCATGTCGTGGACATGTGCTCACAGAGACATCGTCCACATGTGATCATTCCGCATGATCCCGTCTCCTCACGCTGTGCTTGCTTGACCCTTTCTTCGTCGTGACGCTGTTAAGCGTAAAAAGAGAAAAGTTTCACCCAAGTGAAATGAAGTTGTATTTATACTTGGGCATAGTGTCAAATGCAAGCGTTAACCCCGACCCTGCTAATTCCTTGCTCGTCGTCGCAAGCGGGAGATGGCCATTTAGTGAAAACAGTAATTTTGCATGTCCCTTGATAAGTCAGTGGTGCCCTGAGTCTGTGGAGAGACATTAGGAAGGTGCAGGCTGATGGACTGAAAGATAGGACTAATGTCACCTAATCAGATAGACCATTATGTATTAGCGAAACTACAAAACAGTTTTATCTGACAAGGGCCAGGCCACATTACCTAAATTAACATTTTGCAAGCGTGAACATGGAAGACCACAGAGGCGAGGGGAGGGCTATAGGACTGCGGCCTGCGCTTAGACATTCGGCAGTAATTATTAATTTATGATTGTCTCTGGTCTTAATGAAAATGAAAGCCAGGAAAGAGAACAGGGAGGGATAATGTGGCGTGAAATTGAGTTTCATTTGTACAGGGGCCACCTTTTAACTTTGCGCTTCTTAGGCGGAAATGGAGCTGAGCCCCCCTCCTCCCTCCCCCCCACCCTCTCGCACCCTCTCTCGCTCTCTCTCTAGAGAATGTATCTCAGTGTTATTTCTTTTTTCTTTTTTTTTTATCACCATGCTCTTTCTTTTAGTCTTTCACTCAAAGCTTGTTCATATCCTCTGTCCCTTTTGTGATATTTGGGGCCAACACGCCCTTTAACATCTCCATTACTCGTGTAAGGCCTTTTCAAAATGACACAAGGCGCTTTGATGTCTGATAACTATGTCAACAAGTTTCCTTGAATGGGAATGTCTCGACTCTGTGCTTCTTTAATGTCAGCGAGGCGGCGCAGAAAACTAAAGGTTTTGAGGGTGGTCAGAGAGAAAGGTAGATTGATTTGTATGGACTATAATATCCTGTTGACGTAACATAAGGCACGAGTATGTTTCATGTTTTGTTTTAATTTAATGTGCAATAAGGTGACAATTCCAAGCTTACACATAAGTAGGTGAAGATCTATCTTGGGTATGTGTGTACTTGTGTTTGTGACCTTTTCTAGCATAAACACTGACCTTGTCAGGACCAGTAGGCCTCATGGAGACCAACACCTGGTCCCAATGACTTGTTTAGGGCTAAGATTATGATCAGGTGAAGGTTTGGGTTAGGCAATGTGTAGGGTGTCCTAGGGTTAGGGTTAGGTTTATGTGTGGTTAGGGTGACCGGATGAATCAAATTCCAGTATTCACTGTCTTGTTTCACTCTGACTTTGTCCTCCACCTCTTAAGCCGCTTAATGTCCCAGTATGCTCAACATCAGGTGTAGCATATCAAAAATGCCTCTTGAATGAATGAGGTTGTAACGTGTTGAATTCTGCATTATTAATTCACATTTTCTCATCATTTTATACATATTTTTTACGACTGTTTTTAAATGATACTAAAAACCTTCCAGAGTTATATGACGGTACCATAATTCAGCACAATGTCAAAAAACTACTCATGATTTGTTTCCACTCATTCCGCAGTAAACATCAGAAAAAAGGTGAACTCAGATCAAATAACAAAAAAATATATATAATTGTTTCATTATCATTTATTGAAATTGCTCTAATAATTATAAGAATAACAATAATAATGATATATTTTTTAAATTAACTTTGCTCTAAGCAGCTAGTGTTTGTCAGGATACACCGGCACAATATTAGCTTTTGAAGTTGCCTCATGTGAAGTGGGTTTTGCAAAATTACTCACAGCCAGAGAATCCAAATCACCAGGGTTGGTTATATTAAGTCAATTACATTTTTACAATTGTGAGCGAGGGATGGTTAATTTAGTTTGACCCAGGAGCCTCCGACACTCCCCCAGATAGCAGATGGATGAGACGAGTGACCACAGGCGTGAGGATGTGTGTGTGTGAGCCCGTTGGATTAGTCTTCATTTGGGCTTCTGTCATAAGGGAGGGCAAGAATGAACACTGTGGCGGCACAAGGAAAACACAACGGGTCAGACAAACACACACACACACACACACACACAGAGCGTGTGCTATTAACCCCCCGCCCCCCCTTCAGCTCATCAACTTTATTTTGCAATCTTCCCTCAGAACCATTAGAATACCCTGAAGAAATGACTTTCCAATTAAAGGGGATCTACAAGGAGAAGGTTTTTCTTTTTCCTTTTTTTTTTTTTTATCTCTGACTCCTGGAGTTCTTTATTCCAATAATTTAAATTGGAATTGATTTTTCAATTTACCCGCTGACTGATATGGACACAGAGCACGGGGCCAAATAGAGCTATGAATGTCCCCAGAATATTTGTCACGACGACACATCTACATGTAGATTTTCTGTGTGGGAAAATCCTGGTGTTTTTGCAACGACTAGTCAGGTGCATCAGGTATTTATCACTGACTTTACATCATCATTCCTTACCAGGGTTGCACTTATTAACCCAAGGCACATTTCTTTTTTTTTAATTGAATACAAACAAGGCTCTATGTATAATCGTAGTACTGTTTAAGTGTTTATGAAGATTCCTGTTCTCACAGCCGTCACACTGGCCAAACGTCCCTATTACACAGGATTCCCACATGTTCTCAGAGCAGGAGGAAACAGTAGTCAGTCCCAGACAGGGAGCCTGAGCCTCACATGTTTGACAAACTGTACCTATGAACTCTGCAACAACAGCAGTTCCAGCTGCGTTCTAATGAGCATTTATTACGTCTCTACTACAGTGAGCGCTTTGCCGAGGCTGCTTCAAAGCCAACCGGATTCATCCCGGGCTGTTTTACAGATGCGTCTGGAAATCCGAGGCTGTTCTTTTGTGGACGAATGGCTCTGTCTTTTGCTCCTGACAGCTGCGCGGGCTTGTTGTTCACTCTCTCCTGAGTTGTTTTAATAAAGTTGTGCTGCAGGAGTAGTGAGAGAAGATTAATGGACGCACAGGAAGTGTGGCAGTTGTGAGAGGATGCAGGACAGAGCGGGCCAGCAGCCATCTGTTCCCTCTCCTTTACAGCTCTCTTAATGGAGAAGCAAACCAAACAACATGGATCTGAGCCCTGCAGACAGACACACACACACACACAAATGCACACACACACACGCGTGCACACACCTCAGCTGCACACACCTAAACACAAAACATCACTTTATGTGACAGAGATGAGAGCTAGGCTTTTGTCATTGTATTCCCTTGTTGAAAGTGTGTGTGTGTGTGTGTTCTTTTTTTTTTCTACCTTTCAGCTAAATAAAGTTGGGTGTGAGCCACGGCTGTGAGATTTAGATGAAAGACACAGCCTGGATGGAACGTGATTAAGAGATATGTTCTTGAGGCAAAACAGGACTTGGCATTTGCTGAGACAAAACCTAATCAAATTAAAGCAAAACACGGCCATTGTTGTGGAGTGTATTCTCCGCTCGTGTCACGTTTGAAATGAAACCCAGTAAAGCAGATATGGGGCTCGTGTCTGCACGGCATCGCCACCACCGTGGTTTTACTCCGATTTACACACAGGCACTGACTAATGATGGTAGTGCCCAATGATGCCTGAAGCACTTTATAGAGCTGTCTGGGTTATAAAAAATGTTTACTATGATGGAGCTGAACGCCTCACTGAAGGAGTATTATTGTTTACAAGTTATTGTTTTAGATTAATTCACTCAGCTGAATTGTTAAATTCTTCATGGAACAGGCAAGGCCTCCTCCACTCCGCTCCTCTGTCAGTAAGGGTTTGCTGTGAGGTCCCACTCTTAACTGCTGCTCCATATTTATTATTAGCCAGTAATGAAATCCAAAGTCCGACTGTTTCTCATTTTGTTTATTTCGAGCGTACACAGACGGTGTCACGTTAAATGACAAGATGCCTCGTCTTCCTCTTTCTCTCAGTGAAGACATCTGTACGACATGATGAAGTTTCCTCTCTGAGTATCAATCCTGTAATTGAGCTCAGGGAGAGGAGACGTGATGTGCACACAGAGGGAGTGGAAGCCCTCTCTCACTCTTCTCTCCATCTTCCCTTCTCTCTGTCTCTCTTATGCACACAGGTTAACTCTGTCTGGCCCCCACCACTCGCCCACCCCACACTACTCCTCCACTCTTCCTCTTTATACCTGCTATTTACATTAAATGTGTCAGTCAGCTCTCCCTCGCTCTCTCTTTAGATGCACATCATCTCAAATGAGTGCATTAGCATTAGCCGCCACAATATCTCTCAGTGTTCAGGATGCACTGCACTGCACAGCCTCGGCCGAGGGGAAGTGGAATCTCATAATCGTGTCTCCGCGAGCTTCTCACAGCGCTACATCCTGAGTGAGACAGCGGCCTGGAGCTATGATGTCTTTACTCATGTCTCTTTATCTGCCGTGTACTGTCGCGCTCCTATTCTGCTCTTAAGATACCGTAGATCATGAGGAAACTGAAGTGAGACTGGATTAAATATTAACACAGCCCGACATAGGCCCCGCCGGAGTGCCGGCGCCACTTCACATGATACAATTAAAAAACATTCCCACATGCACTGAGTGGAACATGCTCCTTTACGGGACCGAAAATAAATCTTATAGTAATCTATGTAGAACCAAGAAAAGAGGAGGCCGCGGTTTCCACTTAGCTGAGTAGGAGAGTTGGGAGAGGGAGAGAGAGGGAGAGAGAGCGATGAGGGCCTTACATTATTTATACGCACTAATGGTAGTCGACTCTGTGTGCGCGAATCAGCAACAGAACAATCTGCTAAAATAGACACAGCTGTAATCAAGGCCATACATTTCCTCCTTTTCTCCCAGTCTCCGCTAACTGTGGGGTCAATTGGAGTCAGCTTAGTAGCATTTGAATCTCTTGCAGTAGATTATCTCCTTTTAATGGAGACAAAAGACAATGTGGGAGCAGACTGCCATTGCCAAAAGGAAAAGATTACCTCTGTAAAGCGATCCCGGCTGAAAATGTGTACAAAGAGGGACTACCTCACACAGTTTGTGCTGCGCCTGAAATACCGCTGTTGTTCACCTACCTGGAGATAAAAAACAACAGCACATGTGCTTCACTTGGTTTTTGTCTGCAAAAGGAACCTATTAGTCTCATTGTGCAGCCCCAAAGCTAAGCATCACACCCGCTGCTACGTCCACACACATGTGCCTCTCATTTCCTATAGCAGTCTGGGAGTATCCTTCAACATCCCATTGTAAAGTTTACCAGGGGAGAGATTCTCTGTATTAAAGTGCCCAGAGAGAAACGCTAAATGATGTAAACGCAGGCAGCTGCTTGTTTCTAATACCGTACAGTAGACAAAGAGGCCCAGGCGAGGCTTGATGTGTACAGTATCTATATAATGTTATGGGCTCTCTTTCATCTCCTCCTGCTCTAATTGGAACAATATGAAGACTAATGGTATAGTAAAAGTGTGCTTTCAACCAAACTGTGACATGTTCTGTTTCTGCTGCCGCTTCAAACACGTTTGAGTGGCAGGTGTGTGTGTTTTCTTTGACATTTAAGTATAAACGTGTTATAAATTAGGTCACATGTAAATATTATTGTGGCTTACACCAGTATAGATATTCAGCAAACTGGTGTTAACACATTATTTAATTTTACACCAATGCTACCTGACTTTTACTCCTTTTGTCTCCCACCTCCACCCAAGTATCCCGAAATCCCAGTTATGTTCTGAATATGAAAAATTATTATATAAATAAATATATGTTGTTACAGTAATGCAGCTCATATTCCTCCACACATGTTAAATAGCCGCTGCTTACTTTGCTTTGCTGGTACTCCCACAACAGGACATTTAATTCAACCATTGACTCTTACTTACTTTGAGCTGTTTCAACTGCTTAACCACGAAGTAACAATAACAAACATTTATTTATAACTCTCAGCTCTTTCACCATTTATTGCCAATACTTTACTAACACTATCCATCCATCTTCTACCGCTTTATCCTCCACAGGAAGCCGTGCCAATCTCAGCAGACAAAGGGTGATGGGCGGGGTCACACCCTGGACAGATTGCCAGTCCATCACAGGGCCACATAGAGACAAACACTCTCACACTCACACCTATGGTCAATTGAGAGTGTCCAATTTACCTAATCCCCATATTGCATGTTCATGCAGAAAGGCCTTTGTTCAGACAAGAGCGCTAACCATGACACCAACTGTGTGGCCCTTTACTACTACTACTGTGGAATTTAATGTATTGATATATGACTGGAGACCATCTATTTCTACCTCTTCTCACCATTTATTAAATAACTGTCTGTATTATGAAGTAGCACACACATTATACATACTGTACATTATACACACGCACGCACACACTCTCACACATACACAGGTTGGTGCAGCTAAGTCCTCTGCATTGATTTACATTTACCAAACAAAGCCGGACTTACCTAACTTTGACCTAACCACAATTCAAATCTTAGCCTAACGCATAACCAGTTACTCAGAAACGAGGTTGTGCCTCAACAGGACCAGGTTTAGACCTCCATGAGGACTCCTGGTCCTGACAAGGTCAGCGTTTATGCCAGAAAAGAGGTAACACACACACACACACACACACATATATTGGGGCTACGGTGGCTCGGTGGTAGAGCGCTGAGAAGTGTGTGAATGGGTGTAACATACAGTAGATGGGCTATATGAATGTGTGAGTGGATGGAGGGGGGGGTGTGAATGGCTGAATGGCAAAAGCAGCTTTGAGTGGTCATTAAGAAGAGAAAAGACCATTTACATACACACTTAGACACAAGTATGCACTTAAGAGTTGAGCAACACCTGTAATCATGATTAAATATTTAAATATTTTTTTACAGAACGCACTATTCAAAAACAGCAGCTACAACAACACTGCCTTTGATCGCCATTTGATGCTGTAGCGACACGCAAACTCTATTAAGCTGTCTTGAAATATGCAAAAATGATATGATTTTACAATGATTACATATTCACTTCCCCAGCTGGCTGGCTCCGAGCGTCTCCATTTGTCATCGACTATTGTGTCCAATTATATGATTAGCTTTGAACACTCCAGCACTTCGAGAGCTCTCGTGTGTTCCGCCGTGCAGAGTGATTCACAAACAAAGTCATTACAACATGTATTCACACATATCAAATAACAAAACAGATGGCCACTGTGCTCGCTGCCTGATTTGTTTTCCACACGAGTGGTAGGAGAAAAAAAAGAAGAAGAAGTATTTTGTCTGAGCTGTGCTTAATGCTGACTGTTTTTATTCCCAAAGAAGAGCAGCTGGCCGCCGCGCTGTTAGATCAGCTCCTATGAAAGACAATCTTGTTTTCATTAATTTCTCTACAACAAAGGCACTTGTTGGGAAGATTTAGAATTACAGCTGGTAAAGCTTCCGGATAATTCATCACACGGACTTGACAGGAAACTTAATTGTTTTAAATGCCAGTTGCTGTGAGCAGCAGTGCTGGTTGTTCTTTGATGTCTAACAGGTGGGACAGATAGATGACCCTCTGATGTTTCATTCAACCTCTGACTCCATGGTTATAAATCCACTCGGAGTCCGACGGCCAATAAAACCATCATCATGTGATGAACTGCAGTTCCCAGAATTCCATGTAAGACGGAAACATAGGAGTCTGCCTCTGATTAAACACAGTGTAAATCTACACCCTCTATGTCCTAATGTAGCCATGAGGATACAAACCAATCGAGAACCATATGGACACTCAGTGCAGCTTATCCTTTTCCCACTAACTCATCTCAGTGAATTTAACTGTGATCGCTTGTCATCCAGTGGTGAGACTGCAGACTGTGAGGAACAAAGGACTCCTGCGTCCGCCTTCCGTTTCCCAAGCGCATCAGGAAACTACAGTGGCCATCATATACCAGAAAGTTTCTTCTTTTTTTTAAGCGTAGTTCAAAAAAAACTCCTCAAGTTCAAAAACTTCAAAATGGCTTTGTTGTCCTTTTAGGCTGCTGTAGAAACATGGCAATGCAAGATGTTCTTGTGTTCTTTGACCACTGGGTTTTACATGTATGAATACCAGCAGACTTCCTCACATGATCTCAGGCAGGTTTCCATGGTAACTGTTTTCTATGTTGGCTCTTTTGACCCAAACAAGAGGACGCCACCAATTCGACTCGCAAGTGTTATGCGCTACATCTTCTATCTTTTTTTAAAATAGGCGCCCTTAGTGGTGCTGTCAATAACAGCAAGCTGGTATGTGCTTGATGTGTTGTCATCAAGTAGCTTCATTGTGGTTTCCACTGGCAGTTCGCCAGTTTTTTTAGCCCTAACCCTAATGGCACTAACTTGTGCCTAGTTGAGTTGAAAAATACTAATACTAAAAACGTAACTCTGGGTCGTATTCAGGGGTTGGCCAAAATGGCCCATAGTGGCGTTTCAGTTGGAGCACAGGTTGTTCGTCCACGTAGGATCCACACGGACTGTGTCAATGGTCAGGTGACAAAATGAATGTCCCTCTGTGGATGCACGGGCGTGGAGAGTATGACTCAGGCGTTATTCGTATTTTATTTTAAGGCGATTATCCGCTTATCTAAAAATACTTATGGGAAGTATGTTGTATTTCTGCCAACGAACCCTTCCCCCAAAATTTGACACGCTGCACCTTGAAAACATGAATAAACAGGTTATCCAGTTGCGTTTGCAGCTGATCTGCAGACACGATAACGCTTCAAAAAATTGTTATGGTAAATGTTGCTTACACCACGGGCAAAAAAGTGCATTGCCTGTCTAATTGCACAAGACACTATGCAGTTACTCAGCTACACTGACTCACTGTCTAATCCAGTTAGCACTGTGTTGGTGTGACACACACACACACACACACACTAACTTGATTATTTTGGCAAGTGGCAACACCAAATCAATTCTCAGCTTGGGTGAGGTTTGTGTGAGGCACCTTTCAATTTCTTTTCGTTCCCTCCTTCATTTCAATTAATCCTCATAGAGAAAGAACGGTCTCATCATGTGTTTGTCATTTGAGGAATAAATTGAAGAATCACCTGCAGGATGTTGCAACATGGTTCTTACTCTACATTCACAGCAGAGACCTGACTTTAAAGTGTTCCCGAGCAGAAAGGGTTTTCTCTCTTAAGGTTAAGGTTGCTTTAAATCTAGCCAATAGCCTCGCTGACATCTCTTGAGGATGTTACTGTAAATGCACTTCAAGTGACTGAATCATTTAACATCTAATCAATATCATTCGCATTGCACCATAAACACACTTCAGTCCCGGTGGCGGAAGCCGTTACGGTTGTAGTTAACAACGTCTTTGCAGCAAAGAGGTGGAAAGATTATTTCACAGCATTAAAAGTGCAAATATGTGCCCGCATGAAAACTGTTGAAATGTATTAAGTGCTGAAATAACAAGAACGAGGATAAGAAACTCTACGAGAGAGAGAGAGAGAGAGAGAGAGAGAGAGACAGAGAGACAGAGACCCAACACAAGCCATATTCGTCTTGATCTAGTGGATGGATGTGATCTAGCTGTGCCATGCTGCCATCACCTGGTCAATACATTTTCAGCAACTTTCAATGCATATGTGGTGTGTTATAATTATACATGACTACACATGCTATATATACTTAGTCATGATGCAACACTCAGGTGTTACTATGTCACAAATATAGTGCAGCAAACAGCAGCCGCCATTAAAAACCCCACCACGATTTCCTGTGGTCGGTCGCCTCATGAAGGCTCTTCATGGCTGTTATGTGATGTGCTGTGAGAAAGAAGAGTTTCAATATTTATACACAGAAACAAACTAAACACCAGGATACCGTCGGCTGTTTTAATTTTCTTTTTTTTTTACCAGCTTTATTTTTCGCCTGCGTTTGTTACACCTGAGCCACAGACGCGTGTGCCGTGTCTGCCAGAGCAAAGAGACGCAAAAAAGAAAAAGAAAAACACATCTCAAGTCTCATGGGTGAGTCAATCAGCTCTGAACACAGATGTTTTTGCCACAACAGCAGCACTCCCATACTGTGAGTGTAAATTACACCGTGGAAATTAATTGCAAATTTTGATCCTTTTGATAATGAAGTATATGTGTATGATACATTCTGTGTTCCATTCAGCCAAAGGGGGGGAAACATCGCATTGAATTATAATTAAACGTTTCCGCAAACCAAGAGAAATGTTGCATTTGTCCGACCCCCCCCCCACCCCCACCCCCATGTTGTGAAATCTGCCACATGAACAGAATACGTACTTAACATATCAACATTTCCCAAGTGAGGTATAAGTTCTCAAAACATTGGTTGTGGTGTTTAAACATTACGAGACATCTGCCAAGCAACACACAAAAGCTAAAGAGCAAAACACTGGAACACGGAAAAGCAAGCTCATATTTAACGTATCAATATAAATACACATATCCTGCTTATGAATACGCAGGAAATATCTATCTTCACCTTAATTTCGCTCTAATTTGCTAAAAAAAAGAAGCCCCACAAGCAGTTAAAACACTATCACAATCTGTGGACATGTTAATAAGAAATGAAAAGTGTCCGACAGCATGATCCTGGCTTTTGCCTGTCCATATACATATATACATATGTACAGTACATGCTGCTTTGCTTCATATCATGGCACTGGTCAGGTTGCTCATTGTTCGGATGCTGCCTGTTTGTGTGTGCCTGCTTTTCCGTCTCACACTTCGCAGATAGTTCCTGTACAGAATCACACTGATCACCCGGTCTTGGAACTGTTTGGAGACGATGTAGTAGAGGACAATGTCCAACACCGTGCTCATGTTCATCAGGAAGGTGGTGAACACCGCCCATGTGTTAAACCCCCCGTCTTTGAATTCTCCCAGCAAACGGAGAACCAAGCAAACATGGAAGGGCACAAAGCACACCAACACTTGGATGATGAGTGTGATGATGATCCGGATAGACTTCTGCTTCACTTTAGGTTTGAGCTTAGAGGTGCGGCCATGCACCAGATTATCCACTATGGTGATATAGCAGCCTATCATTATACACACGGGAACCAGGAAAAAGAAGATAAGTCGCACAAAGTTGACCGGGTTGTCGTGGCGTAAGTGGATGATGTCTTGCATCTTGATGCACGTGGTGAAGTTGGAGCTGCGATCAGGGTCCGTCTGAGAGAAGAGCAGGGGCACAGTGCCGCCCAAAGTCATGAGCCACACCCCCAAACTCGCCACCACGGCCTTGGGGATGTTCCTCAGCTCTTTGCCGTGCTTTGGCTGCACTATAGCCATGTAGCGGTCAGCGCTGATCAGAGCAAACAGCCAGAGAGCAATGCAAGGGTAGAAAATGGTGAGCGCAGCCATGACTCGGCAGAACAGATCTCCAAAGGGCCAGTTGTCCTGGTGGTGGTAAACCATCCTGAAGGGAAGCAGCAGGATGAAGGTGAGGTCCACCACCGCCACATTTATCATGTAGATAGTGACGGACGTCTTCTTTTTGGTGGTGAGAGCAAACACCCACAGAGCAGTGACGTTGACTATGACTCCTATGACGAAGACGAAGCAGTAGAAGATGAGGGCGGCCATGCGGTACTCCGCCGGCCCCTGTTCAGGCCTCACAGCACCGTACTCCTCTGACATGTTGGAGTTGTTCACATCCAACTTCATACTGAAACTAACACAATACAACAGAGAGACCATGAGTTATTGGCACACACTGGTTATAGGCTATCTATTTTGATAATGAGAGGTCTTAGTGATGGAAATCTTTGTTCTGTTTTTTTTTTTTGAAGTTGAAAATGTCCCGAGAAGCATAACTAATTCATTCTCTATTAGTCCACATGAGACTAGAATCTTGGTGAGGAAGCAAACAAATGAACACATTAAAAATGAGTGAGAATTTTAATATTTTGCAATGGTAGAAAATACACAGAGTTTGAAAAGGAAAAGACGTAACAAACAACTAAGTCTTTGAAAGGAAGATGTTTTGAGACAGACAGAAGCTGCTTCTAAATAAGCACAGATCCTGTATTCATTACATGTTACAGTGAGCAGATTTACTGTAAAATACAGAAGTGAGACTGTTAATGCGTTAAAAACTGATGCTGTATGTTGACAGAAATCATGTGACTTCTGGGTTGGTGTTTCACACAATTATCCCCCCCCCCCCCCCCCCCCCGGGTGCTTATGTGTATGTATATGTATGTATATGTATATGTATATGTATATGTATATGTATATGTATATGTTTATGTTTATGTGTATGTGTATGTATATGTATGTATATGTATATGTATATGTATATGTATGTATATGTATATGTATATGTATATGTATATGTATATGTTTATGTTTATGTACATGTATATGTATATGTATATGTATATGTATATGTATATGTTTATGTTTATGTTAATATTTATATTTATATTTATGTGTATATGTATATGTACATGTTTATGTGCATGCACATATTTATGTTTATATTTATATTTATATTTATATTTATATTTATGTTTATGTTTATGTTTATGTGTATATGTATATGAACATGTTTATGTATATGTGTATATGTATATGTATATGTACATGTTTATGTATATGTATATGTGTACATGTACATGTACATGTACATGTACATGTATATGTATATGTATATGTATATGTTTATGTTTATGTATATGTATATACACACTTTAAGTTGAGTTTGGTATGATTGTTAATAGTGGCAACAAAAACAGAAACAACACCATTACTTTAAATATGTGGAATAAAAAACAACAACTTTGTGATAAAAATCTAAAACACACAGGAACCAATATGCACATATGACATAGCTATAAAACCTGACAGGCAAAATAACTTTTTTTCCCCCACTCAATCTCAAAGGTCAAACTGCTTAGGTCGCCTTGCTCGAACAATAAAAAGTCGGCACTTACCACAGAAATCAAACAAACATCTTGTCAGGCTTGCACCAACAGGTTTATGAAGCGGCACAGCAATTTATCGGAGCGCTTTGCTTTAACAGCCAAAACAGGGAAGTGAATGCTTTCGCAAAGGGCAATGTGATGGAAATGGTGGTGAGACTGAACACTAGTGTAAAGCCCCCCCATCACTTCCTGTGTCAACCGTGGGCTGTAGTTTCTGTGCTTCAGATGCCTTTACAGTATCTACGTAGCTGGAACACAAAGGACTACAGCTTTCCACAGTCTGCAATTACACCCCCTTAAAGAAAATGATGTGCCATTAGAAGTGGGAGTGTGTTTGGCAGGCAGAGAGATGGCAGATTTAGGGCGAGTTATTGATTGGAAAAGTGGGGTCTGTCACAGCACATTAGTTCTCAGGGGAGTAATCCACAGCAGGTTGCTGTGAGAAGCATCTGCTGCTGGAGAGAAGTAATTAAAAACAGGATGTTGAGGCAGTTGCCATATAAACAGGAAATAAGATGGTGGTAATAGACACTTCACGCTGATGCTGTGAGATGGTTTTACACCACGTCGACTTAATGGATGCAACGCGCATACTTCAGGTGAAACACTCAAGGTCAGCCTGGACCTGGTTTGAATACAGATGAATGTGTGTGATTAATGCGTGTGTGAGCTGGTAAAAGCTAGGAATTGGGACATTTTGGCTCAAAGAACGTTGTGAAATCAAAACTTCTTCTCACAACTGGTACTTTTCAATCCCAGTGTAGGACTTACACAACAGGAAGTAAAATGGACTTTCCCATGACTTATATCATTTCCACTTCTACACTCTGACTTTCTGTTTGACATGCAATATAAGGTTACATCTCTTTGTCATATATTTTGTTTTGCTGATGCATATTTGCCATTTCCTCCTCTGGACCTTTGCTCTGTGCTTCCAAAAGCAGCGTTTAAAAGGAATTCACACATTCTGCTGAAGTCTTATTCCCGGGAAATAATTATCTATCGACTTGTCCGCTCCATGTGCCTTAAAAATCTCATAGCAGATGGTACTTTGTGTTCTTTGCAATATGTTGTTATGACAACAGTCTGTGTGATTTTTTTACTCCTCTCCTTGATACTTGTCATGTGTTGCCTCGAATTCCCCACTCCATAATAAATCCTGATAAACAATATAACGTTTTTACCAAGAGAAATCCGAGCATCACATGGTGTTTTCTCCTCCACAGCAACGTACTCACACTTTTGAAGAATTTCAAACATACAAAAGAACATTTTCAAAAACAGGAGAAATTAAGTGTTTGTGTCACATGTGTCAAAAATTGTGATAGCATGAATGATGTCTGTCAAAAGCCCATTTTACTTCCATTACCATCAGCTCTTTACCCTGTTTTACACTGTCCTCTACAGGTTAAACGATAAAACTGCACACTTAAGTAACCATTTTTGTTTTTGAATGAATTGATTTTACTGCATATAATTCTGTGATGTCACATTGTTAGCTGATTTGAATCTTCCACTCTGCAATTTAAAATCTTTGTGTAGCAATTTCAACATTTATAATCTGGCAACTAAATTTAAAATAAAAAAGTATTAAGAAATGTTTAAAGGTATGTTAAAACAATATGCTTTAATTAATAAACAGTGGTCTTATGTGGTGCATTCACTGCAATGTTCAATTGTTTATGTAACCTGGAACTGTGTCTGTTGTCACTGTGCCCTACAGCTTTGTTTCTATATATTATACTGTATATTGAACTATGGTCGACCTCCAACGCCCTGCTTGTACGTTTTCCTCCTTCATCGGATGAAAAAAAACAACTGTGAAGCTGTAAACGCACATGAACATCCTGAACGTCGTCGTTCACAGCGAACCTCCAACTGAAGCAGCAATACACAGCACATGACTTTGAGTAAAGACATTCACACAGGAAATGTGAAGAATATATCACTTCCTGTGATACATTCACACTTCAGTGGGGTGGATTGTTGTGTTCAAGAAATACTGTCATGTTAAAGCAGATCCATTTTCATAGATTCATGTAAGGGTGGAAAAAAAATTATATTCATTCTTTTCAGCTTTTCAGGGAATCATGAATCATGAATGTTAAAAATAAAGTGTTGTGGGACTCATGGAGAATTCTGCCGTGCCCAGTTTATATCAGTGACACACTGAGCTGTGCGTGTTAAGTGGCATTGGGGCATTTTGGGTGGTACATGAATAGTATTTTTTTTTTTTTACATAACCATACCAACGTTTGAATTCATCAACCTAGCAAAATATCCAATATGCAGCCTCATATAGTTGTGTCCTTTGTGCATCATATATTTGATATGTACCATTTCTATCTGGGGTTTCTTAGACTTAAATTAAAGGTTTGTAGGTGTGTAGGTTTTTTGTGACCTCCTCATCAAGTTACATATTGCAACTAAATGAGTGGCCTGTTACTCGTCCTCCGCATGCAAGAAGAAGAGAAAGGTGAGGTAGACCTCAGGTTACTTGAAAAGGCCACAGAAGACTTGTATTTGGTTTGTGGTGGTGCAACAGATTCAAGGATCAGGACCCACTGATCGTATAGATATGATTCACACATATACTTTGATTTACTTTGACCTTGGGTGAATGTACATACTTAAAATAAAAAGTTATTTTGGTCTTACATTACAGAAATAAATCAATGGATCAACTTAATCTATTGTGTTCTGCTGTAATGAGAATATGACAGTCACATCCACACATTGTAGAATTTTATTTAAATTCAAATATTGTTTTTTTTTTTTTTTTAAAAAAACGTCCAAACTTTAGAACAAAGATGGCAAAAAAAAACCAACAACATTATGAACTATTTACAAAATATATAAACAGCTGAACTTACAGTGGCTAATTCAATTTCTAATTTATATTATCCTTATCTTTCCCTGAAAATGTAATATGAATTGTATAAATTGTTTGTGATGGGAGTTCAGAGGGAAGGTCACAGAAAACAGAAAACTGCATTGCTTCATTCTTTTTACTGCAGTCTTTCTTTCAACATTGTGCATTTCCTAACATGTTATGTATCATCATGTCTTTTGTTTGTTTTTCTTTGGACGATTATCACATGTTTGGTCATGATGTACACACACATACATACACAACAGGGCATTAAAACCAAACTTATAAATCTAACAAGACACAGAAAGTGTAAATTTGTACAAATAGAACATATGAACAACATCATCGCTTTCAGCGCTGTGAACAAATGAAATGATAACTGATTTTAACACTGCACTGTTGTAACATTAACTGACCTAAAATGGAAGGTTGAATGCCCTTATTATCATAAAACAACAAAAACAGCTCCATCCACCAGCAATTACATAATATAGTTAAGCAGCCGAGACAGTAAGACAGAGATAACAATCAAATCTCAAACAGTATGTTACGCACTGTAAACAACGTGGTTCCTAAAACATAACATTGTGGGAGGAGGTCAGGCAGTTGTGAGGTCTGATTGCAAATATTCAGTTCACTTTTTTTTTCTTTTTTTTTACATAAATATGTTGCTTTTTGGGCCTTTTACAAATGGGTCAACATGGCAGTGCACTCAGTCCTAGCAGCGTTCATTTTGGTCATGCATGAACTTGTAGGTGTTCACCGTTGTCTATTTCAGCTCTTTATCAGGTCATTGTCCACGTTCACAGAGCGCCTCTTTGTGCTCTGCTTCATCAGGTTACAGCCAGGAAACGAGCGTGCCTTATTTTTTTCAAGAAAGCAGCAAAAAGTGGTTCTGTATTTTCCATATTAAAGTTGTGTTGATGTATTTCCTTAATGTAAACTAATGTGGTCTAATACGGTTGGTGCAGATGCAAGGTGGCTGCATGGGAGTCCACAATGAATGAATCCACTTCATTTCAGATTGTGTCCAGATTACATTTGATTACAAGCTTTCTCACATCCTTTGTAACTCATGGTGCCGTTCTGTGAGTCTCTCACTGGTTGCGACTGGAGTAGAGCCGTTGAGGTGGATCTTGTTGGACTCAAGAAAATCCTTTGAGGAGCCTTCAGGTGATGTTCTCACTGCACTGGAGAAGGACACACTGACCTGCAGCTTCAGAAGCTTCTTCAGTTTCCTCTTGTAGCCCTTACAGGCAAAGAAGTAAATGAATGGATCCAGGCAGGTGTTGAGGTTCATCAGACAGACTGTGATATGCAGCGACACCTGAAACGCTGTGAGGTCAGCGCAGCTCGGGCTTGACGCCAGCTTGCGAATCATGTACTGCAGGATGTTGATGTGATAGGGGCTGAAACAGACAACAAACACCAGGGACACACAGCAGATCACACCGATGACCTTGCGGCTGCGTCCAGACTTTTCTGTCAGATGGTTGGTCTTTGCTGTTAAGTAAAGCTTAGAGCACAGGACAGAGTAGCACACCAGGATGGTGATCACAGGCGTGACATAACCCACGAAGACAGCGCCAATCAGTGTGGTGGCGATGTGGTCAATCTTCTCAAAGGTTGGGTATTCCATACAGGTGACAAAGCCGTCGTCTTCCACCTGGGTCAACTGCATGCCGAGGAGGGGGACGGTCTGTGCCAGGACCAGCAGCCAAACGCCAACACAAATGTAACGCACGTTGCTGACTTTCCTGAGGCGGGCAAAGCGCAGAGGCAGGACCACGGCGATGAAGCGGTCTATACTGAGGCAGGTCATGAAATTGACGCCTGCATACGTGTTGATATAGAAGAAAAAGCCCGAGATTTTACACAGCGCCTCAGGCAGAGGCCAGTGGAAACCCAGAGCATAGTAGACAATCCTCAGAGGCAGAGACAAGGCGAACAGGATGTCAGAGACCACCAGGTTGAGGGAATATAAGGTGGTGGAGTTCATTTTCTTCAGATTGGGACGGATGACGTGGAGGGCCAGACAGTTCCCCAGCAGCCCCACAACAAACACAGTGCAATAAAAAATAGGCATGAGGACTCTGGCATAGTCCCGGTGGGCGTACAGGGTGTTGCACTTCGAGCCATTGTTGGTGGGTAAGTAGGTGAAGGTCATAGGAACAGCGGTGGAATCCATCTTGATATTTCAGGAACCAGTTACTGCAAGGAGGAAAACAAAATGTTTCAATCATTTGTGTGCATCAAGTTCAAGGAAGCTAAATAATGAGTGTTTTCTATCATATCACGTCTTTGGTGAAATGAAACTCCTGTCGACTTCAACGCTGGCACAATAGCCCACATGGGTTTAAGACCATGCTTTCAAACAGGAAGTCACAGTACTTTGCATTATTCCTCTCCAGACAACTTGAAACTTTAAGCAGATGTTTATTCCTGCACTTATTATTGTAGTGAGGTTTATTACACAAAGGAAGATATTGATACAATAACAACTATTATAGGTTCTTTTAAATATAACGAACCATAAAATAATTAAAACAAACAAATCAATAAAAAAAGAAGAGTTTTGTAATAATGTCAGTGTCACACGTTGTCCTCCTACATTAATTTGTGTTAGTGATAGTTGGTCCAAAAGGACTTGAATTAATCACATCATTACATTTGAATAAATAAATACATGATTGTAATTATTTATTAGTGTGGCTGTTATGTCCCTTCAGTCAATCAGGTAAAGTTATTTAGTGGTGTGTACTGCCACCTTGTGGACACTTGTGATCAAAGCGTGGTGGGATCAAGATTCGAGGCATTTTATTTAGACATTTAGTTTAGGGTCCTTGATATTTGTAAGAATAAGAAAATATAGTAGATATAAAAGTTGTCATATGTGCTGGGGTTTGGCTGAAGCTGTGAAGCAACTTGACCTTTTCCACTTATTATTGAGCATATTGATCAATAATGTTTGATCTTGCAGAGATTTTTTTTGAAACCATTTTTGCGTTGAGTACACATGAGTGTGACACCACAAAGAAAGAGCCGGTTTGTTAGGGGAAATACTGGCTCAACGATTTAGCACATCCATTCACTGTTTACCACCACGTGTTACTCACAGGACATAGATGTCTGTTTAACGATGTTTTTTTACCTAAAGTGAGTTGGAGGAAGTCTGTGAACAATGATGCTCAATGCAGCTGCAACATTCACACTCCGACTTGTGTCAGAAAAAAGAGTTGGTGTTGAGAGATGGCCCTGCAAATGAGGAAGTGTGCTTCCCCAGGGTCCTGTGCTTCAAAATGTTTGGCAGATGGAAAGTTGCATTGTTTGAGCCAAAATTATAACCAGCTCCTGCTCCGGCTGTCTCCTTGTGTAGTGGAGAAACACATTTCCTGGTATGTTTGGGGCAAACATACTGCAAAACATCAGGCTCTTTCTTTTTTTTTAATGTAAAACATTGTCGTGTACATCATTTTCCATAGATTTACATGATTAAAACATTGATTTTATAGGGTCAGCTAATGTTAATAGATATTGGTGGTATATACAAGATCCAAAGTCAATATATGCTTCCATGATGCTTTAAATGTCTGATATAAACAAAAATGTATTCTGAAATATCCTCATAAAAACATGTTATTTCATATTTCATATTTCATTCCTATCTTTAAGCGAGTGGCTATTGCATCAGAGTGATTTTCTATATTCCAAAATGCATCGTTGTAGTTTTTGTTTGGATAAATTAAACTTCAGATATTAGTTTATCATAATTTTTTTTTTTTTTTTTTAAGGATGGACTTAAAAATAATATATTAAAAATGGACTTACCTTACAGATGGAGAAATGTTTTGCTTTTTTTCTCCCACAGATTTAATGAAACCAAATTCATCCAGAGTGAAATATCTAAACTTGTTGTGTAGTTTATTTCATCTCTAGGAGCTGAGTTAGCGGGACGACTGGCACACTGCACTGACTGAGCGCAGCATAACATACAGAAATCAAGATCCGAATCTGCTGCCAGTAACCATAGTGACAAAATATCCTGTTGTAGCTCTCCCTCTCTCTCTTTCTCATGCGCGTGCGTGCGCCCTCTTTACACATTTGTGTGTCAGTGTCTCTCTACCCCACTACCCCTTTGCTTAACTTTTCAGACTCAACACTAAATTCTGAAACACTGACTATTTGCAATCAAAAAAGTATCTAACGCAATGTGACTGAACTATGTGATGTTTCATTTGAACATGCTTTGAGGCAGATTTTGGGTGGCATTTGGGTTTTGACTAATTCCACCGCATACTACAGGAAAAGAAAATCTAGATTTTATTCAACGTGCTATGCCATGTGAGTACTTTCAGCAGGATGTGGCTTCAGCTGAGTGGCTGACAAACATGTTTGATTTCTCTGAAGAAAAAGCTATTTTACGAATGCCACAGTTGCTCATTTTCATCAACCCTCTCTGAGATCAATTCAAATTCATCATCTCTTTTTCAGTTTCTGAATTTCCCTTTTGACAAAGGCAAATGAGTGACAGCAAAAATGAAGAACTTCCCCTTTGCTCCAGCACCACCTTTGTTTGAGATGCTTTCGGCTCAGAATGACGTTCAGAAAATGAGACTTAGAGTTCTGAAGATTTTTACCCCGAACTGATTCAACCTGAGATTGTTTGCTAATAAATGTCATGTGTGTACCAGTGGTGTTTGCAGGTGTGATGCCATTTCTATGCCCAAAATCCCCAAATGGGTTTCAGTATCAAAAGGCCTGAGTACAAGCTATATGGTTTAAGGTGTAGTAGAAGCAATGATGAAAACAAAAATGTGCTTTGGAGTGAGAGATCAGAGACGTGTTTGTGATATGTGAGATTTGACATTACAAAGAAGTAGAAACAGTGAGCCTACCACAGTAAAGCAAAAGCAAGTTACGCTTTCATTAAAGTTTTCTTAAATTGAGTTTTATTAAGTATTATGTCCTAAAAAACGAGTTCAGCTGTTATGTAGCTCACAGGTGGCTATAGACACACTCATGCTTTCTACACTTAATGTGGTTTTCACACCTTTCAATCAAACACAACATGTAAAAAAAAAAATCAACATCTGTATGATGTAGGCACCACTGTGTTTCTTATCAATCCACTTTTTTAGTTGTGATCAAGAGGAAACAAGAGGAACGTTTATGTGTACGATTTGTAAGCTGAAATGCAGCCGAATACAAAATAAAATACACTATTTATTGACCACAACTTTCCTTTGTTCAAAACAAGCAGAGGAAACAGTGTAACTTCCTCGTGCTCTGGCCTTGTGGGTCTGAGTCACTGGGCTTCAGACGGCCACATCACACCAGTCGCTGACAGACAACACGAGTGGTGTTCTGCCATGGCTATTCATAGAAGACAATGGGGAAAAACACGCATAATGTCTTTGTACTCTGTGACTTCAGATATTAGGGTCTCATTAGAACAGACATTAACGCATGAAATATTAATTATTCTTTCATTTTCTTTCTTATCAGTGTGGGTTGGTCTGTGAGACTGTGGCATTTCACGGAAATTATATCTATCAGTGTATGAGCTTCCTGTGGAATAAAAAGTTCTGAGAGAAAAACAAAATCATTTACCTCCGTCTGTTGAAACATGTGAGAACAGACCGAGGGAATTGTCATAATGCGTTTAAGGTGATGTTTTTAAAAGTGATTTGTGTGAAATATGTATTAAATTAAGAAATTCAATTATAAAATGACCATGATGTGTCACCAAAGATTGAGGATAAATGTTAAATTGGTGCACTGTTGCAGCCACTATATTCACAAAACAGATTTCCATTTGCTGCATACTGTATTTGTGTATTTATAGCATATTTACAACACATCAGATGCCATCGGGGCAAACAGGGTGCAGCTAGCTCCTAAGCTTCAGGAATACAGAATGATACTGAACCTGAAAAACCCTGGTACACCTTTCAAAAATGTCTTCACCATGAGGAGAAGGAAAAAAAAAACGAGGGTCTACAATGGAGACGTGTTATAATACAGGGAGATTAAAGTGGAGAGGTTGCTGTCTCTCTCAGACAGGGAAGCAACATTGGCAACTTTAGCCAAGGTTAACTTAAAAAGCCTCAGAACCACTTAAAAAAAAACATCTCAACCAGTGGAGAAGAAAAGTGAGGGCCTGCAGTGGAGATGCCTTCAAATACAGATGGCTGAAAGTGGAGAGGAAGCTGGCGACAGACCACGACAGACATGCTGGTGTAGAAACTATTCTCCTGGACACAAAAGCGACACTGGGAGAACCAGACGAGATTAGCCAATGCTCTCCCTCCCCTCTACACTTTGTTTGTCTTGTTTTCTTAAAAATAAAACAGATGATGAGACAGTCATGTATGTGGACCTTATACATATAAAATAAGTCAGTACTATAGTAGTCAGTAAGTCAGGTGCTTTTTATTTGGACTTTTTGTTGCAGTGTTGTTCTTTTTGTTTTGTTTTTAACCATGGGGTTTTTTGTTCTTTTTTTCTGGCTTTCTGTTTTACTTGTGCCACACAAGGTTCCAGATTTACTTTGGAGTTCATCAGTGTGTGGGTCTTGGTTACTTTTAATTTCTGTCCTGTTATCCCTCCTCTGATTATCTGCCCCAGCCTAATGTGATTCACCTGTTTTCTATTAGCCCTGCCTCCCTGGCATATTTAATCCCTGTGCTCCCCAGTGTCTTTGTTGGTGTATTCTGTTTAGTTCAGCCTGTTATTTCCTTATTTTTCTGTGTGATCTGGCCCCTGTTCCTGTTCCCTGTGCTTCGGCTTCATGTCTGAAGGTATTGTTCTGTTTATGTTTTACATAATCTGTCTCGAAATGTTGCAACTGCAGTCTAAGCTGTCTAAGATCATGCAACTGCGATGACCTTTTGCTTGGGGTTAGTAAAACTATAGTTCCACGTAGAGCAGAGGATATGTTGTAATGATGAAGTTGTGGCTCTTACTTCATGTAACAACGTTGTGTGATGTTGTAAGACAAGATTAGAAAATGTTTGTGTTTTAAAAAAAATAAATAAAAAAAATAAGTATATGACAGCAATTTTGAGCAGGAGAAGTTAACCAGGCACATGTTCCACAGGGGTGGAGTGGCTCAGTGGTTAAGACTGGTACCCTGTGTGCCAAAGACATCATGGTCGCAATGGTTGCAAGTTCGACTCCACCCCTGGCTGATTGTACTCAATTCCATTGTAAGTCGCTTTGGATAAAAGTGTCTGCTAAATGACATGTAATGTAATATAATTCCTGGAGGAATAGTTCTCTCTACTGGCAAGAGTAGAGTACTGCAGCTGTAGAGGTTCACATACAGTGTAACTCACAGTGGGGGGGGGGAGGAAAACGGCTTCATTCAACTCCTGTTTACATTATCCAAAGATCTGTATTGTTCTTACTCCATTGAGTCACAGGATGGCAGCAATGTCTTAATTGTTCTGTCAGAGGCAAATTGTGTTCTAAACAAATTTAACAATGGAAGCCAACAACATGCAACTGTATCAGATATTTGATCAAATTTCATACAATTTCAGATCAAATGAAATGTTACAAATCCAATATCATATGTATATATTATGTATATATATGTATGTATGTATGTATATGTGTGTGTGTATATATATATATATATATATATATATATATATATACATACATACATACATACATACATACATACATACATACATACATACATACATAATCCTAATCTAGATTCTCACCAGTGACCCTGAGACATGATTTGGTATGGTAATTCTTTCATCTCGTGCTTTTAACACCATTGTCTTCTCTTTAATGGGTCCAGCACCAATTCCTGGATTAAAGATGTTGTTTATTTATTTATTTATTTATTCAAGATGTTTATGTTGGCAATGAAATTGTATGTATTATATTGCTTTATATAATACTGGTTTAATAGTTTAAGTGTTGTGCTGTAGTTGAGTTCCTTGTCCCATTGAACCAGCTGTTGAGGCTAGGTTTTTATGTTGTGTGTGTATATATATATATATATATACGTACATGTGTGGTTTGAGCTGTGCATGTTGTGACATTTATTTTGTTTGTCCTCTAAAACTTTGTTTTTGTATGTTGTTCCAACTCTTTGGTTTAGTTTCTGTCATTGTTTTTTTTTTCCATTTAGTTGTATATCACTGTCAAATGTTAAAAACCTTATTCTATCTTGACCATCAATTTATTGGACAACTTTAGATCCATATCCACCTTATTTCGAGTTTATACTAGAGTATATGAAGGTGGGTAATTTCATGCTTACACAGCCGAGTCCGTACACTTGGCTTGACTGGATCCAAGCATGTTGTTCTTCCAATGGCATCGAAAATATGATGACAGAGACTCGTAAAGTAAAATAATTCATGTTTATTTGATTTAATAGTCTTGGCAAGTAAGTATTTATTTGCGTTGCTTTCTACTTTGCAAACTCAAAGGGAGGCTTCTTGACAAAGTCAGGAAATTAAATCTTTAAATATGGGACTTTGCACTATAAATAGACCATCTGCACCTGCTCAAATGTGGCGCAAGCACACACACACGCACACACACACACACACACACACACACCACCTTCAACCACAATATGTGGGACCCAGGAGGAATGAGACCTGTGTGAGGGGGAGCAGGAAAGGGGGTTGAGGAAGTGGTGTTTTATCTCTACACACCCACACACAGTCAGATGTGGGTATGGAAGGTAGCTGCTTGACATGCTCTCATTTTGGCAAAGTTTGTTTTTTTTGCAAAGTGTACAAACAAAGATACACTAAAACACACAACTAACAAACAAGAGGCTATAGACTTCTGTGGTAACAGTTTAAATGTCAACTAATCAGCATATTACATACGCACTTGGCTTGACTCATCGGTGCAACGATATTTGATCAACATGCATTTTTACAGAAGTGAAAGCTGCTGTTCCACTGCAACATTTACCCATTACGCAATAGGATAAAAAACTTTAAAAAAGATTATTCATCTACTCTGTGCTATATTCTTTCCTTTTTTTTACCCTGCTTACATACACATGAGGCTAGTAGTACACAAACACAACATCTTCATTGTTACTACATGGTCTTTACAGTCAATAATAAAAGTTAAAATGTAAAAATAGCAATATAATAAATGTGGCACACTACAGTATGTACAGGGATGCCATACACTTAAGCAGGTTATATAGATTTTGGGAGGGCCTAAGGGCATTTAAATTTTTGACTTTTCTGCATTCTACCATGCATTTTGTACACATAAACATGCTCAATTATCACAAAATCTAGTCATTTCATGACGACATAAAGTCAACAGTACAAAAATGGGCCTGTGTGAGCCGAAAACGAGTGAACTAGGCTTTCTCTGTGACAGTGGTTGTTGGCATATCTCAGCTGTGGTTTCGATCAGGTGTTGCTGCTGCTGTTCTCTGTCGTCATTTTGGAGGAAGCACCAGAGGTATGTAGATAGTCCTTAAAGAGGCTCAGCACCCGCTTCTTGTAGGTCTTAATGGCAAAGAAGTAGATGACAGGATCCAAGCAGCAGTTGAAGTTCATTAGTGAAACTGTAATCTGCACAGGAGAAGATGGATATGAATTAGAAAATTGGACAACTGTGCGATATCAATTTAAAGAAAAACACAGTTCTTACTTGTAAAGACATCTTAAAGGCCCTCAGATCCGCACAAGTGGGCTTATGGTGTATCTTCCTGGTCATAAACTGCATGACATTGAGGTGGTAAGGGCTGAAGCATGTGATGAAGGTGAGAAGAATGAGGAGAATGATGGTGTTGGCCCTGTGATTCCTCCTCGATCGACTAGTTACAGCGTTCTGCTTGGCTGCAGCTCGCAGCTTCAGGTTGATCTTGGCATAGCAACCCACGATGATGACAAGTGGGCAGCAGAAGGAGAAGGCACAGGCCAGAAGCAGGAGGTACGGGGTGAAATGGGAGCCATCGAAGTTGAAGTACTCCATGCAGGTCAGTCTTTTCTGGTCCTCATGGAGCATGCTGCGGAACAGCAGGGGAGCTATTTGTAGAGAGACCAGAGCCCAGACCAGGCAGCAGACCCTGCGTACCACCCTCACACTCCGTAAAGACTGCAGCTGGTGGGGATGCACCATGGCCAGATACCTGTCCAAGCTGATACAGGTCATGAAACCAATACCTAGTGGAAATATAATGGTTATGCAAGAATGTATGATTAACACATTAAAAAAAGGCTGAGAGAACAAATACATTTCGTAGAAAACAACCAAAGATAGGGATTATAAAAGACTATAATCTCAGCTAACAAGCAGCAACATTTTGGTCATCATTTAATGCCTATTTTATATTATGAATCATGAATTATTGTCAATTTTTAATTCATATATTCTCTTAAAATAGAATATATTATTATATTGTCCTATAGGTTACATCAGATATGTCCAAAGTCTGGCCCGCGGGCCAATCACAGCCCTTGGTGAGATTTTGTACGGACCACAGGTTCAGTTTTATACAATGTATTATTTATGGCTAGGGAGGGACTTGGAGCAAAAAAATCATAGTCGCAAAGCTTTAGCCACACATTATCCCATTAGCTCAGCTTGAAGTGACTTCAGCTTTAAAAACCTGAGTGTGGGGTTCATAACCCACCTGTGACAGATAGATGAATGTGTACTCATCTCTTATTATGTGATTTGACTCCAGATGTGAAAGTGTTTTCATGTTTTCACTCATGCATGCCGTAGATTTGGTTACGCTTCCATTTAAAAATGATAATTGTGAGAATGAAAATGACATTTTCATAAAACAGTGCATTTGTATGATTTTTTTGAAGTGACCATTGGCCCTTGAAAATCTTCACATTATCAAATCTGGCTCTTGTTAAAAAAAAAGTTTGGACACCCATGGATTACATAATGTGGATGCCTTTCTCACACATAGTTTGGAAAGCAAAAGAAAAGATTCAGTAAACCACATTCAAAGATTTGCAGATGCAGATAAAGACACACTTGGACCTACATGTATATTACCTGCATAGGTGTTTGCGAAGAACAGAAGTGTGCTCAGTCTGCAAAGAAAGTCCCCAAAGGGCCAGTCGAAGTGGCGGATGTAGTACGTAATTCTGCCCGGCAAAGTCAGTGTGAACAGGGTGTCAGAGAGTGCAAGGTTGACCAGATAGATGGAGGTGGAGTTGAACTTGTGCTTTCTCTGGCAGATCACATAGAGAACCAAACTGTTGCCGCACGCACTGATCGCAAAAACCACAGAGTAGAAAATGGGGAAAAGAACCACTGCAGCTTTTTGGTACACAAACACATCACAGCCGCTCTGGTTTGGAGAGTTTAAAGCCGAGGAGATCATGATGGTGATGTTGTCAACAGCCAAGCAAACCTGTCAGTTTGAGAAAAGGATCCCACTGAAATTCATAAATCATAACAGACAGGAGAGTAAAGCATGTGCAAAAGAGCCCACTGACTTCTTTAAAGAAATAAAGATTGTCACAATATAAAAATACTTACAATTACAGCTATGAAAGCTCAGTGAATGCAGCTGAATCTTCTGGTTGTGTTTGTCAACTGAGCTGCAACACAGTAAATCCCTCACAAAAGGTTGTATGCAGTGCTCAAATCCCACCTCTCCCTTTTGACATCATAGGTTTTGTTCTGCTGTAACTGTTGAACTTATCTGATGCACTGTTTTAGAGCTTTGTACATTCACACAAATCTTTCATTTAACTTTAGGGGATTAGTGGACACTTGTCATTTGTTTCCCTTCTATTACTTTTATATTTGATTATACTGTATATCTTGTTCCATTCCCCATTGTATTGCCTTTTCATGAGCTTTCATGAGAAAAAAGCCCAACTTTCTTTGCGAAAAGCAACAGTTGCGGTGGTGCTTTTACAAAAAAGTTGGAATGGATTAGATAATTTCAAAATATTAGTGGTTGTTTTAATATGCAACAATTAAAAAAAACATATTTATGATGCAAAATTAATCTATTCATTTAAAAATAAAAACATAATGACTCGTTATAACTTGATATTGTTTGGAGGGCCACATGAAATCGATTGGAGGGCCACATGTGGCCCCCGGGCCGCCACTTTGAGACCCCTGGGTGAGAATAAGATTAAGATTGTTATTAAACTGTAGGTAAGGAGAAGGAGAGATAGATAGATGAATAAACTAGTACAAATTGTGTTTCCTTTCCATTTAACTATTTAAAGTTAAGTTGCTGCATTGGAACATACATTTGATTTGAATGAATAAGTGCACCATTTGATCTAAATTATGATTTGGAACATAAATGCAATTCATTTGTGAATGAAGGTCATCGTATCTAGATAAGATCTAGATATTTAGCACTGACCATGTCACTCCAATGATTTATTGACTGCTTGTGTGTTCTCTATTATAATTTGTATTTTGACTCTTATTTCTAATTTACCAGAATTTAGTTTAGTTAGAATAAGAGGTGAAATGTCTTCAAGAAAACTCCAAGCAAACCCAAGGATAAATGCAATTGTCTTTTGACAACAGCACATAATGTTATATTAAAACTGGCCACAGTTTGCAACTGACAGCTGCTTTAACTGTTGCAGCGAATTAGTTAGTATTTGCATATTTGGGTTTTAAAGATTCTGAACTGTCAGTAATGTGATTTAAAATGTTTTTAAGTTATTTTACAAGGCAGCGGTTTGTGGTATAGTCAAAAAGACACTTGTCAGCCTCTACATTAATCACCGTTAAAGTTGTGGCTAATCGTACTGTGTGCAGTTTGCAGTGGGTGCAGCCTGAATGAGAGAAAGACGGTGAGGTTTCATATCATGCTCCTGCCTGAGGTTTCTTATGTTTGCACTCTGAGGCGAAGGCAGGCAGGCCTGAGGTGGAATTGATGGAAGATATAGGAGGAAGTTGAAGTATTTGCTGGCGCTGGCACAACACTATGATGTGTGAATGAATCACTAACAGTTTTAAGAATGTCACAGCGACACACGTTATATCTCAACCATCAAAAACAAAGAAAGGATCAACTATGCGAACAATCTCAACTGAAAAAAAAGAAAAGAATGGTGTTGGATTCTGAGAAACGTCACGGTGGTTAAAATGTGGCAATATGAGACTATTTCAAGTAAAGGGAAGTGCAGCAGCTTCACCTTTTGCGAACAAAACAGACTTTATTTGGTTAAGGTACCGCATAAGTACTAACTGTATACCTATCATTATAAGGACAGAGGAACAAGGGCTAACATATGTCATAAAAAAAGGAACAACATGAGTAGCACATTCAGTTTGTGCAACAAAGTAGACATAAAAACATAGATGATAATCACTAAAACTCTGACAACTGTAACAGCTGCAGAAATCTTCTCTATAAGTTCATGTAAACACACTCCTGGAAAACCATTAGCTTCAAACCGTTTGTCTTGGTTTGTTGGTATCCATTTTGTTGGTGTCCATTATGGACAAAAAAAAAGCAAATAAACAAACAAAAAACCACTCAAGAGTTCTCATTTACATAACCTGTCCGAGATGTCATGTGACATATTCCTATAGTGTAAGACCAGTACAGTTTGTTTTGCAGACTGACTGCAGAGTATCTCATCTCGATTTCCCACCAAAGACGTCCAGGTTGGTGTAATTGAAATGGATGGCTGCTGGATCGGCAAAAGGTCAGTAATTGTCACCAGTCAAATGTGGTTATAATACACCCCGCTTGGGTCACAATAAGGCCTTCATGTAGACGGTGTCGCCTGCAGGTTGGGAGCCTGCTGCACTTTAGGCCTACATTTCATGCTCCATTAATTTTGTGCACAGAGTTAAACATCTCATACCATCTGAACAGTGTGCCTGGAAAGGAAAGGACAGTTGTTTGTCGAGCACTCGCTAGGTGTCCTGGGGGTGTTTCAGAGTTAAATACTACAGGCACACAGGAGGACATGGGAAGAAGGAGACGATCACTTCTGCTCATGCACACCCTGTGAGGGGAAATAATGGAACATAATTTGCATGGGATGTCCTTCCCCAGAAAATGGGCTCTGTCAACGATGTCCATCAAACGGTCCGAGAGAGTGTTTTTGTGTACGTGTACGTGTGGACAAGCATTTATCCCACCAAACTGTTCTAGGACTGGGCAGCAACATTAACAACTGACACTTTTTGTGTGTTCTTGACAAGTGACAACCAGTCATGACATCACCATTTGGAATTTGAACACTCAAGTTCACAGTCACAGTAACATATTGGATAATACCAGCTGTCTAATCATATGTGATATACTTTAGTGTCTCATTTCCTCTAAATGAGAGCCCAATTTACTCAGGGTAATGCTTACTGACGTTATAAATCAAATGGGACATACGCTCACATAGAATTCCAAGCAAACCAAATTCCTTTTGCAACCAGGGGAGTTGTCTCTTGCTGGTTGTTCAATATATTCTTATTTCCTTGTTGGCCACAGGAGGAAACTGGAAAATTACAGTATGTCCATTCTTTATATAGGTCTATTCCACTTCTTTATGTTTTCAGTCATCATCCAACCTTTTGCAGTCGTCTCACTCTAGTAGCACAATATTGCCATTGCCTGCATCTGTCTTGACATAAAAAAAAAACCCACTTCCTGTGTGGGAATGTCACCAATCCGGGTGACATGAGCTCTGCTACACTGAGAAATACAGAGAGAGTCATGTGGAGTTGATAGGCACTGTGTGAACTCATTTGACATGGGTTTGAATGTAGTGGACTTTTGTTTATATTTAAAAGTTACACGCTACAAGTTTGATCACATTTCATATTTCCATAATACAAAATCTCAACTTTTCAGAAACATTAACGAAGGAGAAGAGGAAAACTTATTAACATCAATCATACAAAGAAGACAAAAAGTAAGGCTAATGTAAGAATAACAGTATGCAATTTCAAAATGTCCAGTTACCAATGTCCACTATTCCACTATCACAGAGAGAACTGTAGTCCTTGTAGGATACAATGTCCACATTTTAAATTCTGTTGTGCTGGGAACACATCCTCAACTGCTGTTCACTCAGATTAGTGAAAATAGTGAATCGATTACAAATAAGTGATTTCATTCTTGAACATCACTGCGTTTTAAACAAGTTAAAACTAAATAATATGAACTTTATTTTCTTGTTTCTAGTTCCCACTGTCACTAACACGGTGGAAATTTGAAATGGCACATGGTTGTGTGCAGCAGTGTGTTTGTAGTTTTTCTGGGTTGATGGGTGTGTGACACGAAAGGTCTTAGGAAATTGAAAGTGACGACCCAGCATGGAACATGCATGGAAGTCACTTCTCAGAAATGTGACCTTTTTCTGGTCGTTGTGTCAGGGGTGGGCTAAAACGGAGGAGTGAGGTGTGTGTGTGTGTGTGGGGGGGGGGGGGGGGACTGATTCGAAGAGAATGATACAATCTTCACTGGTGCAACTCCAGCCTATAAAAGAACACCCCAGAAGGCATATCGTTTTAAAGGCACCCTCGTGGTGGAGGGGTTACCATGCGGTGAGTGGGTGAGTCAAACTGAGAATGACTTGTGGTGTCCACACAACATGTGTGGAAAAGCCAGCATGGTTTCACAAACAGTGCCTGACCAAATTTGAGATGTTTTTTTCTGCCAAAGTGAATTGTGTATGAACCCAAACCACCCCCCCACACACACACACACAAACAGAGTTTAAATAAAAACATGTCTGCTTTATCATGAGAACTTCACTTAGTTCACAAAAACTGATGGATGATGACATTTTCTTTGACAATTTCACATACAGCAATATTTCTATTTATATATGAGTGCATACGTAGTGTGTACTGCATAGACAGTACTCACTGTTCATGTGTGCAGGTTTCCAGAGTGAACTGCTTTAAAGCAAAGTACCACTAGAGGGCGGTCAATGATTACAAATCAGAATAGTCCAGCACAGAACAGTTATTAATTGGAGCAAAAAATTTTCCAGGCTTATATTTTTTTTCAATAAAATTTGACAATCACTGTAGCTGTTATATATATTTTCCGCTTTAAACTACTTTTATGAAGTCAATGTAGTAGTGTTATATTTGTTTGCATGAATGCATGCATCGGTGTGTGTGTGTGTGTGTGCATGTGTGTGTGTGTGTCCACCACTGGACATATACCGCAGGGGACTCCTGCATTGTCAGGGGGCCTCATGTGGCTCGTGTCTGTTCTTATCATCACCATTCACCCCCCCACATGCACCAGCCGCCGCCTGCCCCTGCTCACGGCCTGTTCCTTGCTCCACCATGATCGTGTGAAGGCTCTCCGTTCACACTTTGCTTCACGCTTGTCAGCTTTATTAGTGATAAACTACTTGTTGTTTTCCATCTATAGCACATTGAAACCCACTGCTCCGCAGAAACAAGTTCACTGCTCCACGCCAACGTCTGCGACGAGAGAGAGGAAGCGCAGAGGCTGGGTGAGTGTGAAGAACAGCCACCGTACACTGTCACAGGTGTCTGTGGAAAGCATCGTGAAGGGTGTCTTCACTCTCATTCGTTTCATAGTGCATGTGTGGTGCACTATGCACTATGTGCTCCTTCTCACAAGTTCATTGGGCCTGGTGTCTTTTTAAACTCTTCATGACTTCACACCCATTACCATCCTTCGCCTACATTTAAGAAACATCTCAACGGCACCCATAGATGGTAGGCCCTGAATGTTCTGTTACAGATTGAGTTCAGTGACTTAAATATCTGATCAGTATAGTTAAGTATCTCAGAAAGTTTGATGCTTGCAGTAAATAAAACATTAATGTTTCAGTATTAGTACAGCGTTATTTCCTTAAGCTTTTACTGTGTTTTATTTCTAGTGGTTAATACTGGTCAAAACGGAAAAGGTTTAATCTTTAATACAACAAAATGTGGACAAAAAGACCACTCAAAAATACCACTCTTGAAAAAAAAATAGATGTTCAGCGCTGTGCTATTTAAAGTGAGGTGAAGGCTAAGTTCACTGATTTACATTTGCCACACACGGGTACAGCAGCTGGGAATTTGTTTTCGTGAAAGAAAGTGCACAAATCACAAAAATTAACCCATGCATTTTGAGTTGCTGAAAATATAAGTTTGATAAAATCTAACATTTTCATAATCAAAAAGAAAAGAAAATGTATATTGTCAACTCAGACACACGGTTTACTTGGTAAAGTTTAAGACCACTTCATTATTAAAATGAAAACCCCTGTGCACTCCATAGGTGAATCTGAGGTCAGAAGTTTGAACAGCACCACCCGTGCTGTTAGGCATTTAGTGCGAGTTTAGGAACTTTAAAGCAGCATGAATATTTTGCTGTTACTCTACGCTCTGAAACCACTCCACAGGAGGTTTCACAAAACTGTCCTTTCACTGATGTGTGGTTTGGGGTGTGTGTGTTTTATTGCTGAAACAAAAAAATATAAAATAAGAAATGCATATCTGCATTCAAATAATCCTCTCTGTTTGTTCTACACCCTAACCTTTTTGTCCCACTGTAGTACATTTATATTAATACGACTTTTGCTGTCTGTTTTGAATAGGAAATATGTAGTGATTTTTGTTTTGTTTTGTTGTTAGTTAAGTGATTTGTTTTCCGATTTATTGAAGCCTGAAATACAAGCTAAAATTGCAGCAAACTGTACTTCATGGTCACATTGTGTGAAGCTCAAAACTCATGAATACAAGCTCAAACAAAAGATGTTCCGACCACTGCTGTTTGGTCAATGTTTCTCTTCACTGATGTTACAGCAATATATACAAAGCCTATTCACCTGTGGCCTCTGACTCTGACTGCATTTTTACATTGTTCCAAAGTCTGAGCCATGGCAGGTTCTCAGGTCATCCAAGGCAACGTGCATATTTTCAATGCCATCTCTGCTGTTGCATTATTGTTTTATTTACAGGGCATGGACTAATTATTCCAACAGCTCTCTTAATCTGGGAGCAGACTGACAGTTGCCATCATCGGAGTGATCAGTCTTTTGCTCAGACTCGGCTGAGGCTCTTTGATGTATATTAACAATAATTGGTGCCACCGCCACAATGATGTTTAGTAAACCTTTGTGCTATTTTCCAGGAGGGTGCCCACAAGGAATTTATGTGTAGCTGCACAATCTACACAGACGCCCTCGGAGTCAGGACAGATGGGAGGACTCGCAGTCCTCTGTGGATCAGAGACGCCACGACCTTATCATAATTATCACCTTAAAGGACATACAGTCCTCCTCAATGTCTTGTTGTCTCTTCTGATCAACAGACACGCTGATATCAACTTCTTACACTCAACTTTCATTACTGTTACTTCATCTATATATATATGTATATATGTATATATATGTGTATGTGTGTACATATATATATATATATATATACATATATATATATATGTATGAATTATATGAAGTGAGTCAATGTCATATATATATATATATATATACTGTATATATATATATGTATAGATACTGTGTGTGTATATATATATATATATAAAATACATGCAGTATATGTGTGTGTATCACAATTTATATTAAAATATTAACTGTCAAATATTTTATTCAATTATCTTAAAAAGCCAAACATTTTTGTTCATTATGGTTAACAGCGGTTTAAGAATATGTTACATGGACATATCACAAATGTCCCTCAGCCATTCAAACTTTTTCTTCTGCTTGTCAGCTTCAACAGTTTAATCGTTCAAAGTGGATGATGAGTCATGGCTCTAAACGTGTGTGTTAGTTGTCGTGTCTGCCTCATGTCTCTTGTGGTTTGAGAACAAGTTAGTTTGCTCGGTTCCCTGTATTCTGCCAACCACCACGCTTGATGCAGTGACAGTGGCGGTGTCTCGAGTTCCAGCATCTTGCAGTGACTCCAGCAGGTTCCGAGTCTGCCAGATTCTACAAGTGAATGAGAGGCAGATGTGTGGTGACAGCGCAGCGCTCATTAGGCCGAATCAGTGTCACACTGTGACAACTGGCCAACTTGAGGCTTCTCCCATCACTCAGTACTCACTCCATTCAGTTAAGACGAGCTCGGACTCTCCCAGACTTCATTTAAAGCCATTAACTGTTCTGGCTTGTTTCTTTCTTACCAAAACCAGGACCTTAGGTTATGTCAGGTGTCTGCTACACTGTCTTGAATCCCTTGAATACATGATCTCACGCCACAACATTCCTCGAAATCTTTAACCAACTACTTCCTTACACCGATCTTTGATCCCTGTGGTATCCCTGACCATGACCACTGGTCAACCCCTGCTCTTAAATCTCAGCTGTGTGGTCAGCTCTGGCCCCTCTGGGCCTCCATCCCTCGGCTGAAGTTGTGATATCTATTTCAGTCCACTAGAGACCAGACAGCCGCCACAGTGGCTCCAGAGAATTCCCTGTCCAGCGATTAGGGATGGTAGCACTCCGTTCATATGCTTTAGCATCTCCTGTGTCCAAACTGCTTAGCATCTGATGGGTCGCTCTAAGCCATTAAGGCCAGTTTGCAATTATAGATGTGTGGCTGCTGGACACAGAAACAGATGTGCTTTGATCTATTTACGGTACGATGGATGGGGCGGGGGTTTATAACAGCTTACTTCCATGCGTGGGTCAAATCACGCACCACTGACATCCCTTCTCACTCAGTTCGTTTGACATGCACTTGTGTTTTTCAGTCAGGAAAAAAAAAAAACTTTAGTGATGAATGGGCATTAGCAGTGGACGGCGATCGCAGCTGCTATGAGAGTGTGTGTATAGATGTGTCAGCACACATGCAAGATCAAGGATGTGTGAATGGTTTATGCCTTAAATATGTGTGCGACAGCCACCACCAATCATGTGTGGAGGTGAGAGCTTGTTGAATGGAAATTTGCACAATCCAGTTGCACCAAATAAAAGAGAACCAATTCGGGCCCCATCTGTTTAAGCACCAAAATCCACCAAGGGGCAAAATAGTTAGTGTAGCGGTGCATTTTTATCACCTTGTCTCCTTTCCCCCTCCCTCAGCTTGAAGTGCTTTGGGTGGTGAAAAATGGAAAACAAATGTTCTGTTGACAGCTTTCTTATGCCCTGGGTGTGTGTGTGTGTATTTATATCATAAAGTTGCCAACACATCCTGGATTTACAGGCTGACCATCGCTAGGGGGAAAAAGGGGGACAAGGGGTGGTTATCCCTTAGCTCGCTCTAGTAATTACAGGATCAGCAATGAATAGGTCTTGATAGGCCTGTGAGAAATTAGCATAGTTACAACTAAGTCTGCTGTAGTATGAAATTCATATTCCCTGCAGTAGAGCGAATTCACTTCTAAAGTGGAACCTGCTGATTGCCTGTTTTGGGGTCGGGTGTGACAACTGCTCACTTTGTACCTGGACCACATCAAAACAGAGTTAACGGCTGAGCACACTGTTGCTCCTGTTGCTGATTCAGGCTTGATCGCAATAGGACTCACCACTATTATTCAGTCCACTATCATTTTTCCTCCGTGTCACTTATCTTATTGTCATCACTTTGCTTCTATTAAGAATTCTCAGGTCACTCATATGGCATTTAGTGCTTGCCTCCAGTGTACTGCATGCTCATTTGTGACCACTTCACTCTGTAGGTAAACCATGATTTCATAATGTTTACACTGTCAGCAGGCAAGCCTGATGGGAAAATGGTAATGACTCCACCACAAATATGAATAATGAATTAACTCATAAAATTTCATGAATCCGATAGGATGCACAACATATGGAAATCATGTTCTTGCTGCTGAGATTCAGTGTTAAAATTAAGACAGCTTTTACTGCAGCGGTGCTGCATCCTATATGATATCGCCTGCAGCATGCTATGAGAACACTGCCTGCTGTACCATCACAGAGGTGCATTCCATAGAGCGCACAGAGGGAGTTCGGCACTGACATTGTGCTGTAACCGCGTCTGTCCTGAGGTGAACCATGTGTACACAGCTTTAGGTCCTCTATGATGTCGGTGTTTCTCTGTCCACCAGTGATGTGTTCCAAGGCCACCATCCCACTGTGTTTGCACCACGTCAGTGTGCTGAATGGAGTACTACGGCAGCATTCATTCATAAACTTACATCCGGCAAACAGCACATGTTGGATTCTGATTTTAAAGTATATTGTTTTTCCTTGTGTTAATCCTTATTAAACTTTCTTGCAGCTCATCTACGTCCAAAATGAACGGTTTTATTTATTGTGAAATATTCCTCACATTAATTAAACAACAAAAGCTAAGTTGTTCAACAAAATAACAGACGGCCAAGATGTTAATATTCTGAGGTCTGGCTGGACCTGCTCATTAATTCAGTTAAATGAAGTGAGAGAGGGGAATCAGAGTGAACCGAACAGGAAAAAAGCCCTTAAAACCATTTCCTGAGATTTGGGTAACATGCAGAAAACTCAGTGGTTTAGTATTTGTCTCCCCTTCATTCATTCCCTGATTTCCTCACACTTCAAATGCATATTCATCTTATTTTTCTCACTTTGCTTTTCTCCAAAATTGCTCCATTGCCTGACTCTGTGTGTCCCTCATGATTGCTGGGTCAATAATCGGGTGGTGGACTGGGTCAGGGGGCACAGTTGGGTTTTGTCCACCAGCTTTGGGCTGTAAAGGTTAATGTTTCCTGACACTCTGAGGTCCATCAGTCCTAGACGCATCATTCTAGTAATGCAGAAGTCATCAGGGCCCAGGATTGCGTGGGGGCTCTGATCTGGAATCCCAAACAACCTTAACCTCACTGAATTCCTGATGAAGAATGCAGGACAGTTAATCATTTCATTAAGATAAGGATTAAGCTACTTCTTATTGGATTGCAATAAGAAGGTTTGCAACAAGAAGGATTGCAGTGTTATTTTGCAAAATAGATGAGAAATATTTAAATAGATTTGCTCATGTTAAAGTCCATAAACACAGACCACTGTGCCAGTTAAAGGGATGTTGTACTTTCTGTGCAAAGGCCAAAGTTTAATCTGGATTGTGTAGCCTCTTTAGCTGGTGTGCTGGTCTTTTCCAACCACACTTCCTTGCAGGCACTCAACTGAATTGTTGCTTAACCTGCGCAGTGACCCTGCCACATGCTATCTACATCCTTCTACCCTAGATCCACCCCTGCACTATTACCCTTGCAGGCAATGGTTTTGCTATAGGCGTCAACCAGAGACACAGACTTGCGAAGAGAAAGCCATAATCCTTGTGTTGGGGCAAAGAAAAAAAAAAGTCAGCACCAGTGCTTACTCATCTGTTAAAAACGGAGTGATCTGCGAAGTTTGTACGAGAGGGTTTTTGACGGTGCCCTGCTGCTTTGTCAGTGCAGCACATGCTGCAGGCACTGGCATCCCCTATTGCCTTCCAGGTCATTGGCCAGGCTCAGCAGGAGGCGGGCTTCTAGCCCCATGACACGTCCCTGATTCACAGCTGGATTCGTAACAAGGTATCATAGCAAATGAGTCGGTAAAACATCACTGGTCTGAAGAGCGTGAAAAATTGTCATGATATCATTTGTAATTCCTGATTCTGGACTGCCGTTTGTCGCAGAAAGTGCAGTAGAGAGTGAGAGAGGGATCTGGTAATGATGGGGTTTTATTCCCCTTCACCATCTCCACCACTCTCGACCCCCCCACCCCCATCAAGCCCACACCCTCACCCCAAAACTCATGCCTGAGGGGGGAAATCCAAGCTAATGTAAGGAGGCAATAATTAAACATCTCGTGAATCTCAGCCAAGTGGCTTATAGGTGTTGCACTCTTAACATGAGGGCTTTATGACACATTGTCCCGTTCTTGAACTTGGCTCTTGCTCTTCATTGCACATGACTCTGAGTGGATGGGTTGTGTCAGATTGGGCCTGTCATAGTGTGCTGTAGTGATGATGTTCAGGGGGGTAATACGGGGTAAGTAAGGAGTAAGTCAGAGGTTTCAGCACAATCGCATAGTTTCTTTCTTTCTTTCTTTAAAAAAAAAAAAGACTATTTATTTATATACTGTACAATTTATAGTCAATTTCTGGTGCCTGTGATCTGCTGGTGACCTGGCTTAGTGCTGCTGCTCTTGCTGCTGTTGCTACATAATCAGTGTCATGTGTTCTCAGCATTTTTGATTTTATGTTATACCTGGTCTTACCTACGTTTTAAAATTCTTTATATTTTATGTTTTGTTTTGTTTATTAGGGCAGAAGCAAAACTCATTTGACGGACAAGTGCAATATTCGTCTTTCTATTCTGTTATTTACTGTATGCTCTGCAAATTTACTGTACGTCCTTTGTTGGTTGTTTTTCTTTTCACTTTGTCTTTGATTTTACCGTGTTGTTCTGTTTTAACACTCCTTCCCAACAAAAAATCTCCATGTGGGGACAATAAATCATTGTATATTTGATTTAATATGCTTTAACTATTTAACCTGACTTAAATCAAGATCAAAGAACTTGAAGTTCACAATATGAATTGCTTAATTGTGTCCTTGTCTTTAACCAAAACCTTTATTTGTGCATATGTCATCCTATTTCGATAAAAGAAAGAATGAAAATGAAGGTGCTAACACATAATGTATTATGCAATAAAATAAGATAGATAAACCCTGTCTAACCTTTCTCTAGTGAGAGTACAGTTGGCTGTGAGGCAGTGTGCAAGTTTGATGGATGCAAAGAATGGACAAACATCATCTCCCGCTAAAACCACAATGGAGACCTTGGATCTAAATGTCATGGTTTCATAACGGATACACTGACATTTGTGTGATGGGATTTAGCCATGGGTTAATATAGCCATTGCTGGCACACTGCATTGATGTCCATCTCACTCGGGCTGTGAAGTCTATCTCACCATTTTTTTGGTGCTCTCACAGAAGTTTCATTCAAAGGGATGAATTGGATTCTATGCTGGTTAAAGCCAATTATTTTATCAGAAAATAAAATGTTTGAAATGTCGGTTTGTTTTAAATGACGTTAATGTGCCTCAGGAGCTGTTCAGATCATTCTTTTTTTGGTGAGTGTTGGGCTGTGGGTGGGGGCTGTTCAGGAAGGCAGGCGATCAGCATTAAAATCAGAGCCATGTAAATCTAATCAATTATACAGTTTTTCAGATAAAATGTTGGTAAATCAAAACACATTTTCCAAAAGTCACAGTATAATGAGAAATTTAAATTGGAAAGAGAAACCATTTGTTTATTATAAATGCCAGGGCGAGGTGGTGACTTGCCATCCATAAATTTCGTTATCCTTTCATATTCCTTTTATCTATGACTACAGCTTTGGCACTCGTTCAAGATTTTAATGAACCCAGACTTCTGAGGCATCAAGGCCTAGTGATGCATTGTCCATTTGGATCAGGGAGTACAGAAGGGGGGACAAAGGCAAAAAAAGCTTTTGCCTTTGACATATTATTTTATATTCTATTGCCTTACTGGGGGGTCATTAGGTGACTGCAACATTTAACAACATAACAGACTGACAAGAATAAACACATATTCAGCATATTTCTGGAATTAACTACCAGACATGATAATTTTGTGCAAGTGTGTATGTGGCAAGGGGGTGACTTGAATCAAAATAATAATTTTCTGTCCTTTATGGGGACACAGAGAACCCCCCTGCTCTGGCGAGACCTGGTGTCGGCTGCTTTCTTGCGCTCAGAGGTTCCTAGGGGAGACCAGAATGGAAGTTGAGCATCTTGCTGTGATCCAAAGAAAGTGTGCCAAATGCTATCAAAACTGGATTAGTAGACAACAATTGTGTTCGATGAACGGAAGGGTGGGGGGAAGAAGTAGTTTCCAAGTAACCGATGGATGGAATTTCCCAACTCCACTGCATTTTTATCCCATGTAGGAATTGATGTGCACATAAGCTCCCTTTGTTCAGGAGTAAAGTCTATATTGAAAAAAGTCCACTTTTTTTTACCTGAACATAGATAGACTGGAGAGGCAGCAAGCATGCTAAGATGTATTTCACATTTATTGTAAAAACCAGTGACCTATTTATACGTCGAGGTCATGTAAGATGTGGTGTAATGAGGGATCACCCATGTCTCTGTTATTTGTGATGAAATGCTTATGGGCCATTGGTAGAGAAGGAACAGCGTATATTAAGAATATCACTTATCCAATACAAATGAATGGGACTGTAAATAATGGCAAATAGTCACCCTTTGCTCAGCCCTTAAAAGTGATATTATGGGTTGCAAGGGTTGTGAGTAAGACAGGTGTTTCCTTCTCACAATTCAATATTTTTTTGGAAACCTTATATCAGTAAGTGAAAATAAATGAAATGTATGAACTTTGAGAAAGGGGAATCCTTTGTTTTATTTGCTTTAATGTGATTTGTAATATTGGACCAGAACATTTCCTTTCAAAGCAAAAACAAGAAATTGTCATCATAGGAAATGAACTCTACCTTTTTTTATACTCAAGGTCGGCCACCAAATACCTTTGACTCCACAACACTTCATAAAGTATAGTGAAGTCCAGCAGCATGTGCGCATTTAAATACACCCACAACCCAATGGCTGTCTGCTGAATGCTGACATTTGGAGCAAATCCCCTGCTGACTTCATCATGGCAAATATTGCGTGTCATTTGTGCACCACACTTGGACCTGGCTGATGGTAGTGGTAGTAATTCACCACTGCTGTGAGAGAGAGCCCCTGGGGTGACGTGCCGTGTGCTCAAATCTCTCTTCTCTCTTTCCTTTGATTCCCCTTCGTTGTGAGCCTCAGCCTGTCTCTGTTCCTTCTGTCTCATAGAGCAGAAGGACACCAGAGTCATTGTAGACAGAGACCATCTGTGATGTAAAAAAAAAATATCAAAAAAGTCAACTACAAATAATATCACTTAATCAAACTACATAATTTATCTTATGTAGTTTTAAATAAATTACAGCCAATCACGTGGCTGAAAACATGTAGGCATGTAGACATGGTCAAGATGACCATGTGAAGTGCAAACTGAGCATCAAAATGTTTAAGATGGGGATTGAAGTGACATTGAATGTGGCATGGTTAGTGGTGCCAGGCAGGCTGTCCGAATATTTCAGAAACCGCTGATCTGCTGGGACAAATACAAATATCCAGTGAGTGGCAGTTCCCTGGGTGAAAATGCCTTTTCGATGCCACGAGGTCAGAGGAGAATTGCCAGACTGGTTCCAAATGACAAAAAGGCAACTGACCCTTGCAATGGTAACTCAAATGACCACTAATTTCCACAAAACTATGCAGAAGAACATCCCAGATGGGCTACAGCAGCAGAAGACCACACCAGGTGGCACTCCTGGGACTTTATTGTGTCCTGTGTACCTAATAAAGTGAGCAGTGAGTGTGTGAGAATGTTTGTTTCTTAATAATAATAATAATAATAATAATAATAATAATAATAATAATACATCATACCATTTTCTTACTGGTTGGCTTCTCTTGTGTGATTTATACTTGTGTTACATATGAGTACTTAACTGATAACTTGGGATTTGTTATGGTCAGACTGCGTTGTAAATAAAGATGGAGAAGAGAAAAAAAATCGTCCATAATCAAATATGTTTTCCATGCATTTCATTGTTTTGTTTCTGTTTCCCTTCTGTTAAGTGATGTAGTGCGTGTGTTTAATCTTGGACAATGTATAATAAAGTTGGAGAAAAACAAAACAAAACAAAACGTTGTCTCTATTGACACCGCCCCCATTACGTTCTTTCTATTTACGTTCCCATGTGCTATCCGTCTTCTTGACCACGCCCCTCTCTCGAAGGTGACCAATGGCGTCTCGCAGGCTGCAACAAGGAACAACTTATGCAGCCAATCGCCGCGCGCTCCTGTTGACACGTCAGCGAAGCAATCATGGCGGCTCACATGCTCCGAGCTGGAAGACGACTTGTCCCACAGTAAGTGTGTGATTTCTTTCTCCTTCCCCTAAACACGAAACGTGCCCTGTCTCTTGCTGAAGATGTCACACTATTAAAGCTCGGTTAATCCTCTCTGTTGGTCAAATGTGTGCGCGCTGTCGAGTGGGGGAGATGTACTGCAGCTATCAGCAACAGCAACACTGTTTACAGTTATATGTTTGTTAACTGGCGTTATTAACGCTGAACATGTGCACAGAAGGTAAGCACGGGCAACTGTGTGCTTCCCTCAGCTCTGCAGGCTCCGAGGCAGTCGTTATTTATGTAAGAAACATGTCCTGACATGTCATTTTGATTCAGTTCAGTCACTACACAGTACATAACTTATATATATATTTATACAGTATATCACAACATGACATGACTTATGGTGTGTGAAATTGTGTGAAATTGTGAATGAATCACACTTAACTTTAGGTTGTTGTTATAATGGACGAGCTGGCTGTAATGGTGTCCTGGCTGCAACGAGATCAATCAATTTATCACTCATCACTCAGCATACTGCACTGAACATCCAGACTCTGTTTCGATTTTAATTACACTGTCTAATTGTGGTTTTTCTTCCACATATTCTTCCACAATAGCCAGTTGATTCATAATATTTAAGCTGAGATTCATTTTAATAGTCGAAAACGTGATGGACCTATGTGGCATTAGCTAGCATTCAAATATTAACCACTATACATTCTAATGTGAGGAGCTTTTAAATCCAGTGTGTGAGATTTTGTGACATCTTCTTGTGACGCTGCAGATTGTAACAAATGGAGGACCCACGCTGCGTTGCTGCGTGACGTTGATATGAAAAAAATTTTTTTGTTAAACTCTAATCCAGCGTGCATATAGCAGTGACAAACTAATTTCATCACTGTGAAAGTATTAATTACACAATAAATAATATGGCGGCCAAACAGTGCAGCACGTGGCTAGCACTACTGCCTTGCTGGTTCGTGTCCCAGTCCGGGCCTTTCTGTGTGGAGGTTGCATGTTCTCTTGTGTCTGGGTGGGTTTTCTCCAGGTTCTCTGGTTTCTTCCCACATGTCCCAAACATGCAGAGGTTAACTGGACACTCTCAATTGCCCGCAGGTGTGAGTTTGTGACTGAATGATTGTTCATCTCTATATGTTGGCCCTGTGAAGGACTTGCAACCTGTCCATGTTGTACCTGCGTTTCGCTCCTATGTCGGCTGCGATTGGTGCCAGTGGCCCTGCGACCCTCGTGTGGAGGATAAAATGGTAGACAATGAATGAATACTGTTAAATTGATAGTGTAAATTGTGTAAATAGAGTAATTGCCATACAGAAGAATCCTTTAATTTGCGATCTGGTCATTTTGTACTGTTTGCATTACTCAAGCCTCTGGGAAGGCGCTGTACCAGGCTGTACTTTATGCCCTCAGTTTACCATATTACTGGCAAAACTGCCAACACCTAATGATAACATGTTACTCATTACAAGCATTTTAGTGTCCGTTAGAAACTTTTGTTCCTGGTTTTCTGTATGCCTTTGTGTTATCTTTTCATTTAGTGCACAATATTATCGGCATGATATTGGCTTTAAAATTAATTATTGACTTCTATGCTAGTGCCCCCTACAGCTTATTTATTTTACCACAATAGAGACATTTTTTATCCACATCTGCTGCGACATGAGTATGAAAAACATTATTTTTAATTGCACTACAGAAGAGACTAAATGACCTTTGCAATTGGGAAAAGGGAAAGTTGTATATATCCGTTTCTGTTATCGTCCCGAGCACTTCCGACAGATCTGCTTGTTGGATATCGGCAAAAAGTCCAATATCGTGCATCCTTTGGATCAATTAAAATTGATCCATCTCTGCGGTATACATATACTTTGCTGTCCAAAGTACATTTTCTGAAGGATTGTCAATTATATCATTAGGCTAAACTGTTAATATAATTTTTGTTAATCAGCTTTTAATTGATTTTTTTATTTTTAATTTGTGGCTTTAATAGTATTTTACAAATTGTTGACAGTCTCTATATCCAGTATCTTTGCTGGCTACTTTGCCTCCTCACAGCTCTCCATAATTGTAGCCCCCAAAATCCTTTTTTTTTTTACTCAACTGAGGTGAAACTCGATCAAAATATGATAATGAAGGTACTGATGCTGCTTTCTTGTGTGATTTTAAGCAACGCAACTTTAAACCACTTGAAAAGTCAAGTAAGTCATAATCCATTCCATTACTCAAGCGGTATGTCATTTGAGCACTAAAAAGTAAGGGTGCAGAGTTTTCTGCTTTCATTTTGCTCTTTCTTTTTAAAATCTGTTTCAAGTTTCTCAAATTGATGTTGGTGTCATATTGAGCTGTTGGAGTTCTCCTTTTAAGAAGACACAAAAATAGAAATGTTTTCATGTGTTCTAGTCTTCTGCGCATTTCTGCAAGTTTAGCTCATGAGATTCAGCAACAGATGGTTAGCAGTCAAAGTTGCGTAGTGCCATACTACTTTTTATAAATTGTCACGCAAGTCTCATAGGAAGTATAATTAGAAACTTCAAACAGTCTTGATTGTCTCTTACAAAGAACTTTATATTCTAGTAATGTGTCTGCACTGGTCAACAACATTGTGACATGTGGCTCTAATTCAAGGCGCATGAATTTCCAGAGGCACAAAGCTGATGATCCTGCCAAATTAGAGTGTGAAGTGACTGTCACGTCAGTGTGTGTGTGTTTTGTGTGTGTCTGCTTGTGCTTGGTGGTAGCCTAAGCACACTCTGTTATTCCTCGTTAAACTTGGCATTTGACGTTTTTCTTGTAGTATTCTACAGAAGTTTAGAAAGTGAATTTCCCAATATGTGAACAGTCTTTTTATGATATTTATTTATATGATGTGTACACCTGTTAAAGATAAAAAAAACCAAAAAAAAAACAACTATCATTATAATGAGATTCATATTTACTTTTGCTAGTTTTTCTTGGAGGCGGTGCATTTATGGTTAAATGCAGCCCCTCTCAGGAGGCTGGAACTTGGCGAGGAATGTGTGTGCTTGTTTTATGGACAGCCTAGAGCCCTTGCTTTGTATTGGCGGCAGACTGCTTTTTGTCACAAACACCCTTGTGTCAAAGATGCAACAGCATCCTGGAGGAAGCATTGACTGCTGCTATGAAGTCGACAAGTGATGAAAGTAGCCTAGAGGTTGTCAATTAAGAGAGCCAAGGCCTGGACCTTATAAGTTAATGGGCAGTTTCCCCTCTCAGGGCCTGCTAGGGCTTTATAGCGTGGCTTATAAAGCCCCCAAGTGTAATGCACCCCTATAACGTTTTCAATTAAGAGAAGGGGCATAAAGCAGTGCAGACACTTGGCACTCAAGCTAAAATGTTTATAAAGTGGCATTTGACATAAATTGGGAGGGGGGATTTCAATTGCTCCAGTTGCTTTAAAGCAGCAGCTACTGTGCTGAATTTTATTTTGATGGCACTTCATGCTGACTGGAAGCATTACCGACTTCCTGGTGTCTTCCCATTACTAGTTCCTTTAGCTTGGTCATATGGACGCACAGCCTGACATTGAAAAGCCCCGTCTTTCCAGTTGTAAAAGAGATTAAAAGCAAGAAAAGTCATACTTTTAATGTACAATTGTAATATTATACACTGTTAATATTAAAACAAAGTGTCATTAAAACTGCATTTGTTTTTTTGCAGCAAATTGGCTAATTTGCATTTATTGTCTTATAATACCAGAGGAATTCACGCCTCACCTCAAGTTTCTAGTTTGTAATGCTCCTGGAAATGAGCAGTGCTTAAAGAAAATCCCTTCACTCATCTGGTGTCTTCTGTGGTTGAACCAGCACTGGCTTCTGGTAGATAAATAAATGAGTGTTGAATAAACACCAGTGTGTTGACACCTCATTTCCTTGTTGATTGGTGGTGGAAGCCGAGCTTGAGGTGTGTGGCCATAATCCAATCAATCAAGAAAACAACCGTGAGGACTGTGTAACCAAATTCTGCAGCTATGGGAAGGCGTGCAGGTTTACAGAGTAACCCCAAACCTTGTGTTTTCCTTGTGTTATTTAATGTGTTATCATTTTTTACACATTTTTGGCATTTGCATCAGGTTTTTGAATGTTTTGATGCTCTAAAAAATTGTGAGACTCATATGTACTATTCTTACTCCCTTATATTGTGTATGGGACAACTATAGTCATGGTTAAATAGGACAGTTTGTAAAAGATGACATACACAACATTAGCAAATAGGGGTGTGCAGTATACAAGTTAACTGATACATTTAATGGTGTCACAACATGGATTTCACTACATCACAACACCAGATTATAGGCAATAGGCCTCTTAGGTGCTGATTTACCATGATACACATTGGACTTACATCAGTGCAAGCTGATTAGAAACCTTTTCCAACTACTCCTGTTGGTGTAGAATTCCACTCTGTCACTTGACATTAAAACCTCACAGCCATGAGTGAAGCACTGCAGTCGCTCTCCTCCTCTTGCACCAGGAATCACCTCTGTGACGACAAAGCTTTGCTTTAATTGGCTCGAGGCTACATTGATGTGTTTTTGTCTGATGAAATTCAGATCAGTTATTGCTTATGGTTATCTCTCCCAAAGGGCATGCAATGTATTTGATCTCATCGTTCTCACAGCTCATTATTTACATATAGGCACAAACACTGTGTTTAATTTTCAGCGGGGAAGCTGTAAAAAAACAGTTTGGTTTTCAGAGTTTGCTTTTGCAAATGCAAACTAGCTTGTAATGCCTGTTTTTGCAAGTGAAATGCAGCATGTAATCATTTATTTTAATGCTGTATTTTTCCTATTTGACAATTGCATTTTGTGTTTTTTTCCTCCAGTGTTAAATCATTGAGAGTGTTGAAAGTATCTTTCTTCATGTGAGTTGTGAATTGTTGGCTGATTATAATTGTGGAATGTCAGATACATGTATAGGTTGCTCAGCAATACAGTTCACTTGGGTTCATAACCACGGCTTGGATAACAATTGTAATTGAGTGATACGTTATGGTCACAGTGAAAACCATATAGCCCTTTATTAGTTGTGCCACAACATAACTGTATGTGGAAATTGCCCAGGGGGGTCATGTTTCTGGCCATGGCCTTTTTTGAGGCAGTGAATCAATAAATCGCTCTGTTACCTGTTGTTGACCCAGCTAATCTAGTCTTTGAAATCTGTTACAGAGCATTAAGTTAACACGTGTTGCTTAGTGAAAACAAAACCCTGGTCTCTGGCTGGAGACCAGCTGAGTAAACGTAACTGAGGGAGCAGTGTGGGGTGGCAGAGAAGAGAGGCCTACACTTGTCCCAGTGCTGGTGGATCCATATGATCAACAGATGGATATGCTGCCCCTTATCCTTGAAGGGGGAAACAAAAACAATCAAAACAAGTGTATATGCTCAAGTACAGAAGCCTTTGATCAAGAGCACATCTTCGGCTTCAGGGTAGAACTTCTAAGGACCCCCCGAGCGCGCATGGAATCGCATCTGTATAAACATGGCCGGCGAGGAATGTGTGAACAATGCAACCAAAGAATTTTGTTCAAGAAACATGGGGTGGACTTGGCTAACGGGTGGTTTTTGTGGTTTCAAGTTTGAGCGTGGTGGTCAGATTGAATGAGAAGCTGGGGAAATATTCTCTGTTTTTAATGATAACATAAGTGGGGAACCTGTGATTCTACAAGTGCTGTGATAAAATGATTCTATTGAAGATTAAAGCATGGGCTCCCATTCTTGTTGCATTCATGGGTTTCTGTAGTGAAATGCTCCAAACCTATCCTTAATCTATACTCTCTGTCAAGTTGCATAGACTCTGAGACCACTCAATGTTGTCTTTATTGTCATGACAATTTACAGCCTGTGCTAATCTATTTATTGAGCTGTATTTGAGTCGAGACTTTTATGGGAATACGTAGGAATTTTCAATAAACCAAGACTTTGTTGGTCTGTTACAATTAAACTTGTGTAGCATTAATCAGGTAGCAGTCAGAGGTGTGTGTGTGTGTGTGTGTGTGTGTATGTGTGTGTGGGGTGGTTGGGGGGGGGGGGGGGGGGGGGGGGGGGGGGGGTTTGGAAGGCAGGATATTGCTTCCAGGTTTAGAGTCAGCACTTCTGTCAACAGGCTGAAGGAGCTCTCTAGCTAATAAATACATAGGTTTACACCTCAGAAACCTGTAGGAGTATCTGTGGCATTTTTGATCATTTTGATAAATTACTGGAAGAAACTATGCTTGTGTTGAGACAAGGCTGTTTTGGTCTTCTCACGGCATTGCACCGAGGTTGGCTCATTGCCATGGTGATGGTTGGCTAGTTCCAGGGCGATGAGGTGTAATTTACCCAGCATTTCCTGTCTGATTCACGGCATCCTAATGAGTAAGAGTCTTGCTTTTGCTTTTATAGCAGAGTGTTTGTTAACCAGACGCAGTAGGGGGGATTGTGTGTGTGGGTGGTTGTTTTCAGTGTGTGCGTGTGTGTGTTTTAATATACAGTACTTGTATATGCTTCCCTTTGCTTTTCTGCCCTAACATGCTTGCTTTAAGTATTATGTTCACCTATAGTGGGGACTGTCTATTATAGTACATGGGTACATGCTGTGGCCACGTGGCTGCAGTTCCTGGTTCAACCCCTCGGTGTCAGTGTTGACAGTATGCCTTGTGATGAGGTCTCAGAGCAGCTTAATGTATGTTTCTTGTTCTAGTACCACTAAAAGCTTCATCTTATTTATTTACCCCATTAAATAGTGCCACTTGGTGACCATCCAGAAAACATGGGTTGTACTATCAACCGTGTGTGCACAATAACGTTTTCCTGCAGCAACAGGTAATAAAAATAAGTAAAACTAGACATATTAATGGCAGCTACAAACCTAAATTAGAATAACTATTACATCATGGCTCCCTGCTTAAAGATTAGTCATGTAAGTGAACGTTATCCAGTATAGATTAACATTTGCACAGATGTACATCTCTGCTCTTTATATTACTGCAATGTAAATGTGTTGAGTATTTTATAACTTGTGAAAGCAGTTTGAAGTCATTGAGCAGACATATGCATCTGTCAATCTCAACATACTAGACATTGTATTTATCTGTGGGTAAATGATTACTTATCAGCAGCTGTCCTCATTGGATTGTGCATTTCTCACTAAAAGCACAACATTATACGTTGTAATATATAATATATATACAGCTGTCACAAAAGTGGGGCTTAAAAAAGATAGGGGAAAAAAATGAACAGCTGTGCTCTTGAAATTTGTGTGCATGTGTGTGTGTCCAGCAGTCCTAAGAAAAACAAAAAAAACTAGGGATGCATCATTTTATCCAGCTGTACAGTGCATGAACATCAGATGATTATCAGCAAATAAGATGCCATTTGCAGAAAACTGACACCTCAGCTTATCTGAGGTATATGTTTACTTAAATAAAGCATAACCATTTGTATCAATATTGATAATTGGCCCACATTGGTGTGTCATTAAAGTATAATTGATGTTGGCATTGTAGCTCCTCATTAACGCCTGTGTTTTGTACATTAGGAAGAAAATCAGCTGTCATTGACCAGTCTACATTGGCCAGCACATTGATAACAACTATTGGATACAAATGTGACAACTGTGATGTGACTTCATAAAGTCATTTTTTGAAAAAAAAAAATAATAATAATAAATGAAAGGAAAATCACATGTGTGATTTGTCTGGGCTTACAGAGATGAGTTGGCTGGCTGCTTTTGGTATTTTGCCATATTTGGAAGTGGTCACTGGCACAAGTTGCAGACAGGCATCCTCCTGTTAGCACTACACTTCATTAGAACCAGGTTTCACTGTGCTACCACACACATTCAAACAGCAGGGCCATCTCCTTAGCATCAAAGGACATTTTATAGAAAGGGTTGTCTCTGTGTCTGTCTTCCCATCAGAGTCTGGTAATGATGCATGCTGCACATGTTTGTGACACTGACACCCTCTTCTCCCTATCACTCATTCACACTCTCAATCACTGCTCCCTTCTCTCTCTCTCTCTCCCTCGCGTTCTCTCTCTCCCTCTCCCTCTCTCCTTCTGCCCATCATGGTGTTTGTTTGGCTGCTGGGTTTTGTTTGTTTATTGTTTCCAGATGGCAGATGCAGACTTCATTTGTGTAGCTTTCAAGTTCCCAGAGAGCTTTTTACTGCCTTGGCTCAAGCGCTTATCCTGTTTCCTCTAGCCAGGCTTTATGATGGGCCCTTTATATGTAGCAACTGGAAACAACTGTCACTACCAGTCTGCGTTAGGGAGACGAGGAGAAAGCAAAGAGAGGAAGTTTTTTTCTTTTCCTTTTTTTTTGCCCATCATCTGAACATCTTCATTAGTGAGAGAGCCGTTGATCCACAGAAAAGGACAATGTTTTTTTTTTTTTCGTTTTTTTTTTAGCTTCATAGAGGAGACCATCGATCATGTTTACTACTCTCCAGTACAACTGTATCATCAGCGATCCCTGAGAGAAATAGAATGAAACGTGCAAAACAAATTCTTTGTTGACATGACTGTTATGCAGCGTCCTCACAGTTGTGATGAGGCTGGTACTATGTTGTTTTTAAGGCTTTGCTGAGTCGAGTCTGGGCATCATTATGTGCTGTGACATCACTTATTTACAGGAACCCAGGAGGGCAACTCACCCTGTAAATGTGGGGGAGGACCAGTGCATGTCTTTACTCATCGGATGCGGTTTTAAGATGGAGCAGTAATCAAAGCTCTCAGCTATATAAAATCTACCCCTTTTCCTGAAGGAGGCCTTTTCTTCTGGCTGCTGCTGAATGAGTGATTACCCCGGCATTCCATCCTGCCTAATCCCATTTCTAGCAGTGTTTTAACACTGTTTTTGACTCAACCCAAAAACTAGTCAATGGAAAGGACATGTTAACTTGTTTGTATCGTATTTCTTTGTTACATTCATAACAAGAGGGGCCAAGCAAGCGGATACTTTCTCCGCTGTCTGGAGGATCCTCAGAAGCCATCTTGTTTCACCGCCTCAGCTGTCATTCCGCTGAAATCACATAGCTCCTCTCCGATGATGTCAGCTCTAATCACAGGGATACTTATGTTTGTTTACTATCTGTCAGGGTTCATAGTGTGTGCCAGGATAGAGGTAGCGCTGCATTACACGATGGGAGTGGAGGCACAGTCATTACACTAACCTGCTCGTGACCCTGCACAAGGGAATCCAAGCTGAAGTGTGAGGGGATCGGACTTTAATGTTCACGTAATCAGTGGTGTTTGTGTTTTACCACCACTGAGCGCTGTGCTGGCCGGCTAATCTCATCAGGTTTTGGGCTGTGGTGATGGGGTGAGCGAGAGGACAGCCTAGAATGACCCATATCTCCATGCCAGCGTGGCCACAGCACTCCGATTTTGATGTGTAGTTCCATCAGAGTTGAATTCAAGGCCCTTTACCGGAGTGTTTACTACCGAACTGTCTGGCACAACAAGATAAAGCCTGTACTAATGCCCTCTAAGGACACAGCCACTATAGAGAAATCTGGGCTTTTGCAACTACATACACTATAACATTGTGGAGCAAAAGTGATAATATATAGAGAGCATTTACAACAGCTGTTCATAGTGGTTATTCATCATTTGTTTACTTTATGTAGTTAAATAGGATGGACAAAATCTATTCTGTCAAAAACACTGGATTTGTGCAGTTTTCATCAAACAGATTTTTGCCAAGTTCTTCAAAAAAGAAGAAAAATAAGTATGAAAGTAAGAGATATGATATTATTGGTGACATAGGTTTACACAGTCCATTAGACAGCCTCACAGTGTGTTGCATCTTTTAGCCTACAGCATTCTACAAACTTCTTTTTGAATCTGTTATTGTAGCCAGTTGTGCAAAAAAAAATAGCTTTTTTTTTTTCAAAGTTTTTCCTTTCTTGAATATGAATGCATAATGCCACATGACTGTTGAGGAAAGGCTACATGTGCAGTGACTTTACCACTCTCCCCTGCATCCTGATTATCTCCAGTTGTATAGTCAAACATCCCAATCTCAATGTCTACATCATGAACATTGTCCTCATTTCAAAATAACAATAATACTAATAATTATATTTCAATTGAATTTGCTTATTCAAGTTGAACTGGTAAGTTATGGTTCATAATGATGTTTCCCTTGGACGTTAATGGCAGTCTCCCAGTAATCTCCAGCAATTGGCTTTTAATCCCCACCAACATGATTAAAGCTGTGTTCAGACTGACTAAACCCAAACAGTATTTTTACTATTAACCTTGCAATCCAGATAATATTGTGCTGCCAGTACACTCTGCATGTTTATTATTATTACTACTAAGTTTAAGATAGTAATATATACTTATTTTTATTACAATGAATTGTAATTTACAAAACATCATTATTCATCGTACGCCCTGGTCAGTTGATTGTATTGTTTGCTGGTTGTGTTTAAGTCTGTTTGTGAATCACTTTTTATTGTTCAAATTAACTGTTATGCACTGACAATGTTGCTTACGTGTGCCGTGTCCATTGGCAGATAACTCTTCAGTCAATTCAAACCCCTGACGTGTGTGCGTGAGGACACTGGGGCATTATAAAGGAAGTTCCATTATGAGAGGGATGGATAGTTTTCCTATTTTTGTGTTGAGGTGTTATTCTAAATATTTAGCTTTCCACTGTAAAACAATGCTAGTCATTGATATGGATGCCAGGAATGGCTGCACCACCCTTTGGTGATCTGCAGTTCACATTTAGTCATGTTTCCTCAGCCTCACTGGGCTCCAAGTAAAGCACACAGTCCATATCTATTCACACTAATGCGGACACATAATTTAATCATCGACCTCTGATTGCTTATTATTCAATATGTATGATATAATCCCACATACTCTGTAAATTGTGCGTGTTATCATTACGTCTACCTTTCCAAAAGCTTTGTAGTATTTCTGTTCAGTGGTGAGGGGAAGTTCATTTCAGTTTTTATTATTTGAAATAATTAATAAAGGAGGATACATCCAAGTGAGAACATGTGTTGGAATCAAAGGAACCTTTAAAAACTGTTGGAATTGTCGCCTATAGGCCCAATTATCACCTAACAGCTGATGTGGCAACAAACCAGTAATTATTATCTCTTTTGCTTATTAGCCCAGCCCATGAATGGAGGCACCTCGTATTGTGAATGGATTTGCGTTGATGAAAGTTGACTGTGAGTGCTAGCAAATTTAATTTAGATTTCAAACTGATACTTCTTAATTTAAGATATTTGGTGACCTGCTGTTGCTGTATTTTTTTCCACATATTTACCAGATGTTTTTGCCTGTGAATGTTCATCACATAAAAGCAGACTATCCTCTATACAAAGCCGTCAGGTTTTTAAACTAAACGCATGTTACCTATATACTCAAAACTGGTGCATTTTGTTTATGCAACAGCCAGCTAACTAAGCTCATTAAATCAACAGATACAAATATGCCTTGCTGTGACGTGCAAGACTGGAATACAGACACACATGCATAGACATACAAACACAAACAGCATGATAAGTTGTCTTATCTTTGATGTGAGCCGATTGACAATGAGACTCCCACCTATCAAAGGATTACAAATAAACGCCATTGAAAAGACTTGTGCACAAAAGGTGGCCTGTGTTCTTGCCATTTGTCATTGTTTGAAATAAAGACTGTTATGTATTATTAGTTTATATTCCTGCTTTTGATCTAAATGTACCACTGATCCTTTTATAGTGGAATTTGTTTAAAGATTTACTCCCAGTTCAAGCTCATGTATTTGCCATTGGGCTATATTTACCATGGAAACTGGACTAAACACATAGTTAGATGGCGGTATAGGCCACGCCACAAGCAAAATGCCATGCCTTTTAGTCCCGTCTTCGATGATGCGGTACTTCCTCAGGCTTTTGTCTCCAGTTTGGGGCACAGCTGTCAGACTAGGTGCTATCGACGCTCCCCTCCCAGAAACCTCAGGCCACGCGCCGCTGCACCCCAAACACTAAATAGGAGCATTAGACACAGCATGTTAAGGGCTGGTGGTGTTTGAGCTGTGGCTGTGGGCGCGTATCTTGTCCCATTGCCAGAAAGATGCACATTCTCTCTCTCTCTCTCTCTCTCTCCCTCTCTCTCGGTCTCTCTCTCACACACACAGCTGCACAACACACTGCTAAAGGTGCCCTTTTCTCCATACTCTTCAATCAGACAACAGATTTATTCTTTTGTGTTTAATGTCCCATTGTCCAATTGCTGACTTCTGTTTTGTCTTTTGCCCACTGACCCCTATCTCTGCTTTTAATTTCCACTGCAGACCTGTGCTGTGAAAATACCCACAAGGCCTATCTACCCGTATGTAGTGTTGCAGATTTTGATTATACACCACCAACATCACACCTCAGCAGGGTATATCCAAACATGAAAATTAATTCACAGCTAAATGCTGCTGTATGCAGTCTGAGAGGGAGAGGAGAGCAGAAATCAAACACAGGTTTACACTAGTGAACAGCTTCCAGCATTAAGAAAGAGAGCCTAAAGGCAGGCAGAGAAGGCAGTGCTCATTAATGTGCAAAGTAAAGGGAACAGTTACACTCCCCCACCCCCAAATCACACACACACACACACACACACACACACGCACATGCAGTGGTCATTTCAATGCCCCTTGATTGTGTGGGGAAAAAAAATTTGACCAACATGAAATGGGTGTAAAATATTCCTGTAGCCACTTAAAAATTAGGTTAATGAAAGAGAAGAATAAAATCAACATAATGAGTTGAAACTATAAACTGAGCTAAGCACTCAAAGGATGGTCACATCGATCAGTCTGCAGTGAGAAAGTCTGGCCAAACTCCTTTTCCGTGACAACAGAGCAAACTTGTTACCTTTAAAACATTTCCCATGCCCACCGCCTTTGTTTCACTAATAACACCAAGTGTTACTTTATTAAAAGTGTTGGGAGCGTTAGATTATTCATTACAACACTTACTGGGATGGAATAAACACTATTTGTAATGTAGGCTTGCATCTCTAATGAGGCGCATTTCCACCGGCTCTACTCACCTCGCCACGCCACGCCACGGGAAGGTTTAAGTAGCTTTTCCACTAGCATAGTAGCTGGTACCAGGTACTATTTTTTGTGAACTTTAGCATGGAAGTGCATTGGCATGATTTTGTCTCAGAGCAATGCAAATGGAATTGCCCCCTGATGGTTCGGAATGCACCCAGCTGGCCTTTAAAACGTGATAATTGGAAATTACAGGATGAAGCGTCAGTCGAAGTTGGAACCTTTTGTTATTCTGAGTCGGCCGATATAAAGATGGAGTAGAGAGAACTGTAGAGATGTACATGAATATTCTATATTTTATCTTCATGTATTCTCATTTCAGTGTCTGCCATATGCATTCTGGAATTTTGGTGTCTCTAAATAGTTATAACAAGTGTTGCAGATTGTTAACCTGTCTAGTCAAGGAGGTAAAGCTATCATGCACGTCTCTACTAATTTTTAAAACCTGACTCAGCATTCCTTAACTTCACAGGAAGGAAGAGTGGGACGGTCAGGAGGCCTTAAAGGGAGCACTTCCCTTTACAAGGCGACATTGAAAGCATTTCTTTGCTCCTCTCCTTGTTTTGGCATAGACTAGAGTAAGTCTGGGCATCCGGTCTCCATTACTGTGTGTTCTTCTGAGAAAATATGACAGTGATAAGACTCTGTTGATGTCCTGCTCCGGAGAGACGGACCAAGTGGCCAGCTGCTACAAGAAAGGAAACACTTTACTTCAATTCTGAGTTCTGAAATACATTTCTACTCAAACATAATATATGTATTAGATATTTTAACACATTTTTAAGAGGCTCTTCCTCCATTTTTTGGAGAGTCCTTAAATATATATTTTTTAGTTATACATGGGGTTATGTTTTCATGTGGATAAATAAAGATGTCTGCCAACATTTTGGAAAACACTACACTTCAGTCAAAACACTGCAACATGTCAACCATCATGCCCTGTGTCAATCAGCAGACATTTCCACCAACACTATGCCAACACCCACTCTGCAATATGCTCAGGAAACCTTTTACTATCTCCAAATGGAATCTTCTTAATGACTTCCTGTACCTGATGCCTGCTGTCGCTATCAGCATTTCAGTAATGGGCCAGTGTAGGTGTACTCCTGACTTTTGACCTTGACATTGCATTTCTGCTGCGTTCATGACCACTGAGAATAATGTAAATGCTAATGATGAGGTCAGCTCAATGCCCCGTGCGTAGTACCAGTGAGTGAATCCCAGTTGAACTTGCATCTGAGTCTCCATACGCAGAGTGCTTCACACTGGGCTTTGACAACATTAAAGAAAAAATTACAAAATGGACCTGGATTAACATATTGTGACACATTGATTAAAGTAAATTCTGTATTGTTGTATTGTTCACAAGTTCATTTAGAAAAACTAAACAAAAAAAAAACTTTTTTCAATCCAATTCTCCTTGATTTCAATTGGGTTAAGTTTAAAAAAAAAAAAAAAACAATTATTGATTTTCTCAGCCTTAAATAAATGCAAATTGTATATAATAAGGTGATTCAGCAGTAGCATCACTATACAAGGGTCACCATGATAGTAAGATGTTATTTACAGGTTTAATCTAACAACCTACTAGTAGTCAGACATTTTACAAAAAGGCCAAATAATACATTACATTTTTGAATTTTTAAAAACATGTTATTCAAATGTAAAATGGACTTAAATTATGCACAGCTGCTCCAACATATTTCCAAACATACAGTAGTTTGTTATTAAAAAAACAAAGATCTGCTCTTTTTAAATGGGTTTTCATAATGTCATAATATATTGATGTTTTTAATACATAAATTTAGGCTGAGTTGGTTCTAGACACTGAGTTTAGTTTCCATGATCCTCCCAGAAAGGGAAGGAAGGGGCACTGGTTGCCCACTCCACCTCCACCACACCCAATATAGGCCAAGGTAGGGTCCTGCACTTTCCCCGTCACTTTCCACCACATGGTTTTGTCTGTGTTTATATTTCTGGACGTTTGAACCACCAACAACATCATTAGGTTTGCTTCATCAGCTGTTACAGGCAATATGAAAGTTTCACTTCATCCTCAGACCAACGTCTGTGCCCTATGAGAGCTATCTCATATCTCATTGTGCGTTCTGTAGCGAACTAGAAGTGTTTCTGTGTATGTATTCTTTTAAAATGTAGGATACATTGTGTAATACAACTGTAAAAGTCACATAGGGAGAGCGCTATAGTTACAGATACTTAAATGAGCTGCTGAGTTAACTCAGTGTGACTTGACTGTAATCACACTGTTGATAAAAATCGTGTGTGACATCCCATTAGCCCCAAATCAATCCAACCATTTACAGCTAATAAATCACATTTGAATTAAACTATTGAAATTATCATTAATTGTTATAGTTATTCAAGCATCTTCAAGTTGTTCACAGATGACATAAATGACTTAAATGATCACACTGCAGTTCTATGGCTGACTGAAGTTACCGACAGCCTCTTTCTGCCCAGGTTGAGACAAGGGTCAATGGCAAGTGTCTGATTTCGACCATTAAATATAAATGTTTACTTCTGAATGAATATTAAGGAAACCGTGTCAAAATGTATGGGCACAAAATTACACATTTCACAAATCTGAAGTAAAACATAAAGGCAATTTTACTATGTGTTTCATCTAAAGGTACATTTTTATTGCAACTGAAGAAAACCATATTGTGATATTTCTTGTTTTTTTATGGAATGAATATATGGGTTTATTTGTATCATATGTAAGTGTTACCTTTTTATTGTGTCCACATCTGGAGATATAATGCTTGGATGCTTGGCAGGATTTCTCCTCCAACAGATCAGAGTCTTAAACTCCTCTTAGCTGCAACAACACACTCCTCTCCCTGGACATGTCCAAGCTCTTCAGATTGTCATGTGGAACCTCTGTCCTGCTGTGAGTAGTCTGGGTGGTTTGTCTCACATTTACATTCACTTGATATTTTAGCATTCTGTCTAAAGTGTGTTGTTCACAAAGAGAAGTGGCAATAAAATAAACAGGGTTTTTTGCGTACAGTAAACAATTTTTCAGCTCCTGAAAACGCAAGCCGCTTAATGTCTGATATTACATTTGGTGAATTGCAGAACACCATGTGCAAAGGCAGTGGCTCTGTTGTGGTGAAAGCCAATACAAGAATTCTCTCCATGTGGTGCACAACACCTGCAGCACAGAGCTCTGACAATCAAACAATCCCAGCTTCCTATTTGCATCACTGTTGTTGCTACAGGAAATGTACTATTCATTTAAAGTTGTCATATGCTTTTTGTTTTTTGCCCTTTCCGTTATTGTTTCATACATTTTTTGCATGTAAAATCTGTGCAAACATACAAAGGCTAATGTCTGCAGAATACTTTACCTTGACAACACTGCTCCTCAAGTGTCTGAAATGCTTTTTTCTTTTAAGCATCTACACTACATCGTAACATACCCGCTCAGATTTAGTTTGACTGTAATTTAGAGACATACATGTATAATGTTGCATATGATATAAGAAAAACTGCAAAACTTCCAGTTCCAGTCATGCTTGCAAAGGTGATTTGGCAGCATTGGCTGTAACTGTAACTACAACAGTATTTACAGCTGATCAGGAGGTGGTTTAAGGTGTTGACAATGATTGTGCATTTTGGCTCAGGCCAGAGTTGACAATAACTTGGTGCATGGATCATCTTGCTGTTGGTTTATGACTTCTTGTCACCAACTTTGCCTATGCTGGCAGTTTTAACCAGGAAATGGGACATAATAGATTACTGTGTGCCACAATTAGGAATTTGAGAAAGCAATATGATGGCTGCAACATTAGTACATGCTCCTGAATATAGTATAAGTCATCAAACAGTTGAAATTGTTTCACAGATGTATACACAAGTGAGACCTGAATACCTTACTCATGTAAGGTCCCATTGACAGACATGGGCTTTCAGCTTTCAGACCTTTTTATGTGGCATGTGGTGTAGGGGCTGTGGGCTGCTATGGGGGGTTATGGCCTATATAATACTTCCATGGTCAGATATTCAAGGAACTTCCTGGTGTGTCAGGATCAATCGGGCCTAAGCCAGTCTTAATTAAAGGCTTGGGGCTGGGCAGAAGTTGAGGGCAAAAGGCATCCCCGTTGGTTGAAAGAATGAAGCATCTGTGATTAAAACACTACAGGGAGCATCAGCTTTATTATTCAAAATTCCTCTATATTAACTCTTACTGTTGAGCAGTGATAACACAAGTGGTTGTTACATATTTCTGTTTTTCCACAGTGTGAATTTGGGGAAGCACGTTGGTAGCAAAGAGTTAAAGTCACCTCATATCTAGGTTATTAAGTATTTACCACCAACAGCAGACTGGTTGCCTGCCATTTATGTACCTTTTGTTAAGACTAGGTTTGGCATACGGTTCCATGTTTGATCTCTGGATGTACCAGTGGTGGCACCATGACATGATTACTGGTGTAATGGAAAGAATTGTGTAGTTTTTCTTTTGGTACTCTAATTTCTCTGTAATAACACAAATGTTTCAAAACATGTGTTCAAACTGCTCCATTTTACCTTCTTTTCACCTTTTTATATTTCACACAGCAAACAAAAACAAACCCCTGCCAAATGCAAATCCCTGTCAATCTGTCGCTGGGGCATCAAGTATATTGTGTTGGTAGGAAATTGAGATAAGGTGTTGGCTAGTGTTAGTGAAAAAATGTAATGTAGCTTGCTAATTAATTACTTGAAGTTGTTGTCTAATATCTCCATGGAGAGTCTATCATCTAATGTTATGCTGTTTGCTGAAGCTGTTGCAGAAGAAGTGGCAACATACACTTATTAGCGTTTTAATATATTTTGCAATTAACCAAGTGTTTCTTCAGTGAAGTTGTTTATTTTTTCCAGTTTGGAACGATTTGATTAAATATCAATTGGTAGTCAGAAGTGCCGATGTATGTCAGTTGTTACCATTAAAAGTGTTTTACGGAGTTTTAGTTCTCACCCAATTTCACTCTCACATTGTGCGGATGCTGGGCTTAGGTTGAGCACTCGATCATAAAATAAAGCTGACTACATTCAGCGTGCATAATTATTTAGTATTATTAAGTATATTACAGTTTGGTATGGAAATATGTTCCAGTGCATAATTTTAAAGCCTTTAGCATCACCTCCAGTTTGAATATGATTATGGCACAAGGAGGTTACATGGTTAAGAAATGGGAATTTTAAAAGCCCACTTGTTTCCTAAGTTTTAAAAATATGCATTTGTAAAAGCAATGCAGTTATTGTGGTCAACCACTTGGGGGCACAGGCAACTTACAAGGGAGAGAGGAGGAGCTGTGTGTGTGTGTGTGTTGTGTGTGTGTGTGTGTGTGTGTGTCATTAATTAAATGGACTACGATCTGAAAGTCAATGCTCACTCATGACATCATGTTCCACTAGAGAGGAAATAAGACAAATGTCACAGATGTCCCTTTTTTCCTCTTCCCTGTTTTTCTCTTGCTGTGGTTGTCCTCCGAATCCAAACGTTGGACAGACACGGCCTTAGTATGTTTTGGTCTCCCAAATGGATCTTTCCAGTACAACCATCTGTCCAACTTTTTTCGGAGGTCCAAGGAGGGGTACGGGGCATGTGTGTGTCTGGGCTCAGATGTGAGTATGAGTGAGGGCAACATACCAGGCACTGTACATATCACATCGTAGGCCAAGTATCCAAATTGTCTGATCTGCTGACAGATCTAATGTTATGTTCCAGTCTCATCAATATCCAGGGTGCATCCAAGCACACCCCAGCTTAGATTGTCCCATGCAGACTTTATTGTGAAACACTTACTTGGGATGCTGAAAATTGGATGACAGGATGGCAGAGCACACTGACATAGTGGCTCCAAGCTCCCCTCCGAGTACTTTTATACCATATTCAACATTGTGTGTGTTTTTAACTAGCTGAAGTTCTTTTCAGTACTTCCAGTACTTTTTGGTAAATGTGCTGTGGCGGCTGAGCTCTGTAATATCATTCAGTATGTGTGCATGCGCAGTAAGGCCGTAGTCTAAGACAGGTAATGTGCAGAGTGCGAGTATATATGCGGAGGAGAAAATTGATATATTGGCTGCCTACGCCTGACTCCGTCTCTGTAGGTGGCGCTGTATCTCTCCTTACGCTAGTGCATATTGAGTCAGTTTCCTGTTGACTTTAACGTCACAGAAAAACAAACCATGAATGGATGGATCATGCTGTGTCTTTTTGACAACAGTACTGTAGTTTATACGTCGTCTCCTTCTACTTCCGGGTCAAAGACCGGGGAGGATATTTTGTTGAATGTGCAGAATGCTAAGTCCTACTCCAGTCTGACTAAGCATTTACATGCAGGAGTAATCGGACTATGAATCGCATTATCCAGGTATGTTACTCCAATTAAGACTGGCTTGATTGAGTCTAAATTGTTTACATGACATTAAGAAAACCAAATTATTGTCTTAGTCTGACTAACATCGGACTTTTAAAATGCATGTAAGCGCACTGATAGTTCTTTTTGTTACAGTGACAATAAAACACTTCTACTAATACTGCTCAAGTAGGCCTTGCCTTTTATTTTCTTGTGTGCTCTATTTCCAGTGTTTTAAACTGCTGAAGCCCCCCAGTTCCCTTTATTATTCTTTACCCCCTCTGTGCATTATTTTTTCCCCATGAGACGACCCTTTACACCTGTGGGGTCAACTAAGCATGATCTCCTCTGCCTTAACCCCAAATCATAGTAGAATGGATATATAAACATGTAAAATTGTGCTGTTGATAATGAGTAAATGCTGCTTTTTTACTTATTTTAGGTGCTCTCCCATGTTTTTGTGTATCTACAGTTGTTTTGCCTCTGATAAATAGGTGGTTTAACATCATGCAGCAACATTAAGCATTAAGTAAATGTGAGGTGGTATCATTCCTAAGTGTTCTCAACTGCGGAACTAATGCTGTTAATGCAGTCATATCACTGGGTGTTATGTAACTGTGCTAGCTGAGACAGAAAGCGCAGCCACCTTGCCAGTATTAATGCATTCAGGCTGCACAGTGTCAGATGGCCCCAGTGATCCAGGGGGCTCAAGATGGCAATGCTGTTTCACAGTCCAGTTATATCCGTGTGTGTGTGTGTGTGTGAGACAGTGTTTATTAGATTAGATTCTTATGTGTTTGTCCATATGGTTTAGTGGCAAATCTGGCGATGCATTGAAATCCTTCTGGCCTTTTGCCAAATGTGTTTAATGGATATTAAGTGTGTGTGTGTCACCATCTTTACATTGAACCCTTCCTTTAATGATTTTTTGACCGGACATTCATTTGCGTGTTTAAGATATATGATCTGTGTAAGTTTATATATAATAACTACATGGTCAGTTTCAGCAGCTAGGGATGGGTGTCATAGCCAAAAAGGTTGTCATGATAGAAACTGTAAAATTTGTTACATATTTTAATTATGACAAATGCCACATTATTAAGATTATTTGTTCCAGAGTAAAAGTTTAACCAGTTTGTTGTCATTTTCTGCACAAATAGAAGTTTAAAATCACACAAAGCATACACCATACACTGACATTTAATTTTGGATATATTACTATGGGAGAAGATTATATTATTGATTAACTGGAAGCCCATTGAAGTCCCACGACAGACTGTCAGTGGAGGACAGTCCTAGAAAATGCCAGTCTCTCTGCATCATCACTTGTAGAGAGACTGATTTTGTTTTTTGAAATGAACACCCATCGATCCTGCCTCGCTCCCTGTCTTGTTGTCTCTTCCTCCCTTTGCTCCTATTACATACAGAGACCCGGCTGAGAGACATGAGTTGTGGAGAAAGCTCCCCACCTCTCCTCCGCCCCCTTTCTCCCATGCACTGTAATCCTGACACCAAAAACCGCCCCTCAGAGAACAAGTGTCAGCCTCAGAATAGAGCACGCAGTCAGTTGCCTCCCCCTTCCCCTCTGGTAAGCGTGTTTGAGAGTGCTAATGTTGATGGAGGTGACAATTAACTATACAATGATCACAGTGATGCTGCTTGTACGGCTGCCTCACAGCCTTGCTAAAGAGATAAGTGACTGATCTCAACACAACTGGGACTAGGCACATGACGGATAAGCACATAAAGGGACAGTTACTTTGGTGCACATAGTGTAAGCTTGCCTATACCAGATGTTCTGCAAGCATTATGCTGCATATTTGACTTGCTAATATAAGCAGCCTATTTTTAGTGCTTTATTGGTGCTTTGAACCTTAATGGCTACATATTAATTATATGTATTTGATAATGTGTGAGAAAGACAATTCTCCTTTTGTTCATCAACACATTTTACCCTCAGAAAAATATGAACTTCTGTTTGAAATATGTCGTTTGCGAAATAACGAGTTGTGTTTTGAAGAACAAGGTCTCTCCTTATTATGCCCTAACACTGGTAAGCACACAGGTACACCTCGTGGCTACTGGTGCTTCTGCTGTGGCTGACTTCTCTGCCAGGCTGCCGTGGCTGACTCTGAAAAACAGGGGAAATGTTTTGGAGACACAACTTGAGATAATGACCACCTTGCAACCCCCACTGTCAGGTTGTGAAACAGCCCAGAGATATTTGCATGAAATAAATGAGAATCTTTCTCACGTCCGGCCCTGCCCCGGCCAAAGGTTTACTGTCGCAGATGCATGCTCCATCTGGCCCTGTTCTCCTGGTTGTTTTTTTTTTTTTTTTTCTTTTTTACTGGATACACAATGATGGTTTGTTCTTGATTACGGTTTTTATATGTTAGAGGCCTCAAATTATGATCTTTTAAGGGTTATCATTTTTGTTAAGTATAGCAGAGCATTAAATACTGAATTTTAAAGTTCACAGCAGGCTACCAAAGTTTAAGAAGTCTCATTTGGCTGAACTGTGACAGCATCTCAAAAACTGAGTCATACTACACTTTGTTTGTCCTGCTTGGGTTTTTTGGGGGAATGCAGAGTTGGCGGGAGTCAAGTGGTCCTCTATCCTGAGCAAACATGGACATGGTGACAGCCGCTGGGACAACAAACCGTCACGAGAACCAGGCTGTCCTGCCAACAATCTCTCCGCCTCTCCACTATACCAGCACAACCCCCCTCACCCCTCAGCCCAGCGTTGTGATCCTGCATAGCCATTATAATGAAGCCATATAAGCCTGTTATTTGCTGCTTTACGACTTGTTTTATGAAGGTGAGCTGACAAGCAGCTCCCAGAATGGTTCCTGTCACTTTAACAGACAGCATTACCAAGAGAAAAGGCGCATTGGGGAGGGAGGGCAGGGTTGTCCAGAGAATGGGCTGGGGCCTTTATGTTAGTCCTGCCATAGCTTTGATGGGTCGAGGTCTGGCTGCAGGCTATCACTGGTACATTTTACGTCTTCCACCTTTTGTCAGAGGGACATTATTGACGTTTGACCTATGTTCTCATTCCCACCTCCTCTTCACTAATCAATTACCACATCGATCCATTAATCAGACAGTGTGATGGCCAGTTAAAGGGCCCGTGGGTATGTGTGAAAAATTGTGGGAGAGGCCTCAGGCTATTGAGGAGGAGGGCCTTCTACCTGTGGAGCGTGTATGACTTTACAAGTCCAAGAAATACCTTACTTTAAAAGTATATATTTTTAAATTTCCATATTCAGTGCAGAACATTGCTGTATTTGTGTGAAAAAATATATATTTTTGTGCACAAAATAATGGTAATCTATTAAATTACCATAATGTCTTGGCTTCTTGCATGGATATAATATGCATTCAGACAAATCATCAGTCAAAGATATGGCACGTGCAAACAAAGACATAGCTTTGCATTCCTGCAATGAGATATCAAAAACACAATTGTTCCCAGTTTAAATAGCCAACCGGGGGAATATCTTCAGGAATTGTTGTCATTTACAAAATGTTGTTTAGAATGACATTTTGAAAAAAAAAAAAAAAAAATCCTAAAAGATCTCCAGCAGTTACAGTGTCACTACATACATTGACAATTTTTGAATGGAAGGAAAGTTTTTTTCTCCATCTGACTGTTTCCACGGGGGTTACACTGTAGTATAATTGTGTTTCGGGTAAAAACAGAAACAGTTCAGACACACAAAGACAGCCAAAAGATCAAAATGGAAGCTGCGGGAGCGGATCCCACCACACTTTGATTAGGTTTGGTTTGGTCTTGGGTTTGGTGTGTGCAGACTAAAGCCATCACCCCAGTGTGTCTTTGCCCTTGCCAAGTTTTTTGCCAAAACAGGGAAAGATTTAGGAAAGAGGGTTGGAGAGATGGAAGATGCGGGCAATTATTGTCCACCCCCCTGAAGCTGACCACGGTCCAGCCGACAGTCACCCAGCTCTTGTGTGTTTAAGTGAATTGAGAAGACACTTCTTGTGTGGATTTTTCAATTCTTCAACATGTCATTTGGCCGGGAGTGCCATTGTCCCCTGCCCCTTTTCTCCCTGCTCCTTCTGCCGAGACGAGTTGTGTCATCCCCTCGTGATCAGCACTTTTGTTGCTTTTGTTTTTGGCCCTACCTCAGAAGTCCATCTTGTCTTTTATGTCCCTGCCTTTCATGCATAAGGGAACAGTTGTGGCCTGTTGTGGGGCTGTTCCACTGCATTTCCACCAGTGGGGTTTCCTTTCATTCTCTTCAAAGTACTACAATGGGGCTCTGAAGCCCTGAATGGCCAATGCAGAGTGCACAATCCTACAGAGCCCGCTCATTTTGTTTTGCCGGAGTCAATAAAAATGCTAAGTTAAAAGCTAACCCCCTTATGCCCTCCTCGAATGGAGTGACTTGTTTGACCTTTTTGAGTTCCCCTCTCAATTAACTTTTAAAGATAAATTCATTGTTTTGAATTTAATTTTGGATTATATTAATAATTGATTTATTTCAACTTAATTCTGACTTTATTATGTACAATGTGAGCGACATAATGGGCAGATTTTTCTGAGTTGACTTTATTGAGTGAAACAATTTGCAGAAAATAAAACATATTATATATACTCATACATTTGTTCCCCTTTCTGACATCAGGATGAAGATATTTCTGTTCTTTTAAGGAAGAGCGGGATTTAACTAGTTTCAATGTGAAGGGATAAGGAATGGAACAAAAAGGAAACAAAATAAGTTATCAATGGGCATTATGGCAGAGGCCTTGCATAAAGGCATTGTGTGCCGATTTGTGAAGCCGGGGACTTTGAGAAGGATTACAGGTGCACAGACATTAGCTCCTGAAGATAACCGCCAACACTCCATCCTCATTGTGTAGATTAAGGCATAAAACCCATGCTAATGAGACCAGAAAGCGGGAAAGACAGATTACAAATTGAGGATGAGTAAGGGGTTTTGTTGATGGTGAAAGAGACACGGTCACTGGAATTAGCTTTTTAAAGTGAGAAAAGGAATGCAGGGCCACATGGTAATATAATATGACGACGTAAAACAAACATATACACCCCAAACGTTGCACCAAATATGAAATGTCAATTTCAGTTAAATGTCTCGCGGTGAAAGGATCATGCATCGTGATATCGGCATTACATTTTTATTTTGACAAAGGAACACATGAAGTGGTGTTTCTGTTTCAACTGCTCTGAACTAGCTGATATAAAACAGCCTACACCAGGAATGCAGTTGTTTTATTGTTAACAGAGTACAGTAAGTACACTCGTCATCAAGAAAAAAGTTAAGTCCAGTATGCTATTGTCTGTAGCCTCCAGTAAACTCTGCACCCCCACTCCTGATCTAATCTAGAGGGGAATGGATTGCACATCCCAAGCCTCAGTTTGCTGGAGGGCAAGCAATGAAAGCAGGGGGCAGAAAAGAGAAAAAGTAGAAGACAAGTGTTTGATTCTTTCCTTTCCCTGTCTTGGGTGTCTCTGCTTAATTTTTCAGAATTTCTTTGCCATCCAATTGTGTCCTCAGACCTCAGGCAGTGGGAAAAAAAAAGAAAACATACACATACAGCGTCATGCTGTGAGGAAGGCCGTGTGTGGGGAATCTCTTTCATTGTGAAAAACAAAAAGAAGTGTCAGACAGGCAGGTGGACATGAAGCTAGGTAAATATTAATGACTTTTTGACCATTTTATTTCCCACCCGCAGACAGCTTTCTGCAGACAGAGAGCCTCTCAATGCTTCAGCAATATCGATTTCTGACCTACTCTTTATTCATCTCTATTTTCACCAAATTTAATCAGGAATCTTAAGCACCACAGACCGCAGAATGTAGTTTGCATATTAAGAGGTGGCTGATTATCATGGGGTAGAAACACAGATCTTTAATTTTGTGCATTTTACACACAGCTTCTGCTCACACCACCATGCTGGAGATAATTGTGGAAATCTACATATTGAGAGGGAGGCTGTTGTCAAGGCCTGGTTCCGAGTGGTTCTCTGGTTATCTGTTATGATTCATGTGGTACAATGAATATTATGACCTGAATTAGGCTATTATGCTGCCAGGTGGAGGCCAGTAGAGTTACAGGAAGTAGTGATCATCATGTCATGATAATGAAGCAATTACTACGGGCTATTTGTAATACAGTATTTACAGCCAGACCACAATCAGTTGTCTTATTTCAAATTCAGTATTTATCAAAATATAATTGTATGCTGCTCCAGAGGAAGCCTGCTCTCACACATTTAGTATAGCTGTGTCTTCTGAGCCCATCCACAGGGACACTGCTAATAAAACCAAAAATACAGTTCTAGTGGTGTAGGCATTTCTCAGGGCAGAAAACATCACATTAAATTTCCAAATTTGTCAAATAAGATCCACTACAAAAAAGTTTGCCTTCCTCACATAACCATGAACTTTTGAATGACACATATTTCCCATGCTCACAAAACCCCCAAATGTGAGAAGTGCAATATAAAGTCAAGTTCACACAACATAGCAGCAATATTGATGTGCAGTTCCCTCCCGATAAAACTGCATTTCGTATACAGAGCAGTTGAGCTGTTTGTACATCCATCCATCTTCTACCCCAGCTTTATCCTCCACATGAGGGTCGAGGGGGGTGCTGGTGCCAATCCTGTCTGACATAGGGTCGAAAGGCAGGGTACACTCTGGACAGGCCGCCAGTCCATCACAGGACCACATAGAGACAAAGAACCATTCACTCACATTTTTGGACTGTGGGAGGAAACCAGATAACCTGTAGAACCCCCCCCACACACACACACACACACACACACAGGTAGAACATGCAAATTCCATGCAGAAAGGCCCTTGTTATGACTGGGTTGCGAACCCGTGTTTTCTTGCTGCAAAAGGCAAGAATGCTAACCACTAGCTTGACAGAATAATCGATTATGAAAATAATCATTAGTTGCAGCCCTAGTCAGAACTGCAGAAGCCTGTACACTTTTGAAGATGCAATGAACCCAATGACTGAGAACCTTCACATGCAATGCTTAATTTGTACCTTTTACAACTTTTGACAAACGCAAATAATGGCGTATTGTACTGAACTGAACTGAACTGCAGCGCTTGGTGAAAACATAGCTTACATTTCAGTATTGCGGTCACTGAACGTTCGACCTAGCGACAGGTCATCCTTTTCTCTTGACCGCCGTTGTCTTTCTGTTTGGGTGTCTGAGGCCACATGTCTATGGTTACCTCGAATCGTTGCACCAACTAGATTTCTAGCAGGACCTGGAAATGTGTTTGAAACATGTTTGCAAGCCTCGCTAATCATGTCTCCACACATAGTGACTAGTGACTGCCAATTGAGAACTGGGGCTTTTGTGACTGGAAAATTGGGCTAAAAATCATAGTGTGAAGTCACCTCATGAAATATTTTGACCCTCTCTGGATTCTATGACATGGGACTTCAGAGATAAGGAGATGAAACTGGAGCCGAGTATGGCAAGCATGTACATGAATCAAATAGTCGTCTGAGAGTGGTGAAGATAAGATATGCGAAGTTCAAGGATGTGTGGTTCAAGGCATATTTATTGTAGTTAAGTGCTACAGACACCAAAGGTGACTTTCAAACCATCAGATGCTGCTCTGTTAAAGTGAAGATCAGTTGACAGTTGATATGCCAAATAACTACTTAGTCCAATACACTTTCTAGTGTTGGAGGGAGATGGACTGATATTTGCATGTAAAATACTGTTCAGCCAGCATGGAAACATTCTACACACTTCATAAAAAGAATTCTGTGGCTGTTCTAATATGTTCAGATATGACCCACTGTATTATTGGGTCTGAAATACTTATACTAATACTGTACTAATACTAATATAATAATCCTGGGAAAGCTCATGTAAAATCTAACATAGTGTTCACCACATTCCTTGCTTTCCTCATCCTCCCCCTTTTCAGTGCCACTGTAGGCCTCAGTCTGCTGCTGCCTCTCTCTAATGAGAACCATTCCCATCCAGCACCATATAAACCCACTAACACACACTTCCCTCTGATCTCAGACCAGTAAATGTTGTCACTGTGGCTAGGTCCCACCACTTTACAGCTGCCAACATAACCACACATCCCTATGTTATCATAACCTTTCATGTAGGAGAAGAGAGAAAAGGGGAACCAAAGGAGTTGGTAGCGCTGGAGTGTATGTTACTGTGGGGACTGTTAATTATACAGAACACAATGGTGATTTAATAATGGGAAACCAGATGTGGGATGGTGTAAATAAAAATTTCCTGGCTACATATAGTATGTGTAAGTAATGTATTTATAGACAATCCCTAGATCCCTTTTGGATTATGATGTTTACAGCTACTGGACCAGCAACTCCTTTGGATCTTCATGGGAAAGATATTTTTGATATTGCCACACCAGGCATGTCATTTAAACACCAGGTTAATCTTATAAAATCGGTTACATTATAATCTACATGTGCATGACACAAATATATCGAAACCTCTCTCTTATAACCCTTAATTTACTGTAATTGTAGATGTAGATGACAGAATGAAAACCACCCCCTCTTCCTGTTTCAGTTTTTCCCCTTTATAATGGAACATATTTTTAATTACAGAATGATTAAAATTACTGCCTTTTGTATTTCAGCTGTATTATACTGTATTTCCATTTTAAAGTGGGCACTTAATTTGACCTTTCAACACCCCCCTCATGAGCAGCATGAACTGAATAGACTGATTTTGTTTAGAACAGTCACCTCTTGCCCCCTACCACTCAGCATTACACCTATTTACCATTTCCCTTTCTAATATGCCTTCCTTTTTTAATTTCTTGCAGATCAATTCAGACCCTGCTGTAAAATTACTGCAGCTTTACCTATTTTCAGTGAAATCTGCAATTTGCGTTGCGTTCCATGTTTGTCTCTCCAGCCTTTGCCATATTTATCTGCAAGCTTTTTATAAAAAAATACAGACAAAGACCCTGAGTACCTGGAAGCACTAAAATGCTGGAAGGAACCTGAATTGGATTTAATGGCCAGCTCCAACTGCAACATCCTAGGTTATACTGTATTAGGCGACTATTGAGACTGGAGGGCACATTGAAGCGTAGTTGACAGGATTAAGAGGCTATTGATGTGACTTTAGCTCCCTTTGGAGAGCAAAAGACAAGAAAAGAGAATTATTAACCTCCTCATTTAATAGAGGGCATACCCCAATTCTTTTCTCTGCTGCGTTCAAAATGATTACTTTTACTAAATTATTTGTCAACTATTTTGCTAATTGACTATTGCTTTTAGTGTATTTTTGGTGAATAGCAATTCATGAAAGGTATCTCTTTTTTTTACAGCTTTTTAAATGTGTTTTCTGGTTTCTTTGGTCCATAAAGAGTACACACTCCAACATTGTTTTGGCTTCATACTAATGAGTACTGTATGTCAGACATTAGTGATATTCAATTTCATATTTCATTGTGCTAATCCAACAGCTATTGTGTTATACTATAAAAGTTAAACTGATTGTCTAAGAGAAACAAAATCAAATCAAAATGGTCTTTTAATAAATGTAACTGTTATTTAATTAAATTTGTCACTGCAGTTTTCAATTTACTGTGCAATTTTAAGCTTTAAGCAATTACTTTTACACTAAAATTAGCAAAGCTCCGAGAATCACCACTCATGAAGTTATATTTAACTCATGTTCAACAAATATTACACTGCACTAAATCTCTGTTGCATGTTTAAATTCCTTATTTTTTTTTTCTTGCTGTTATGCATGTTTATCCATTTGGTAAATGTGTATCTTAAACTGCTACCCACTGCGTTGTGGTAGCTAGTCTTTTTAAAAGACTAGCGACACTGACAAACTTAATTTCATGACTCAGCCACTGCCGACACCCCTGCTCATTCACTTTCAGTCCTGCCTAGATATTCAGCAGTGTGGCTACATTAGCATATGAGTGGCTCAGTGTTTGGGTAAGTTTGTTCTCAAAGCACAGGTCAACAGCTCTCACCACTTCAATGAACCGCTGAAGGGCAAACAGAACTCCCAAAATGAAATGTTTCCACATTTTCACTCTTTAGTCTGGAGGGCGCGGCCTCCTATACTGATGCAGCAACAGTCTTTAATTATTCACTTCCCTTACTATTGATACTGATTGCACTCATGACTAATGTATGCACCGGAAATATGTACTTTTGCATTCATGACACTGCAACCTGTGTTGTACCTATTTGCATGGCATACACTAACATGTATGATCTGTGTGCCACTTTTTCACATATGTATATATTTCTGTTGAAAGGGAGAGCAGCTGGCTCCTGCCCACAGCCTGGCAGTTGTATCCTGAAGCATGCCGTCATCACCATCACTCTGCAGGCCCCTCACTGCGCTACATACCCCGCCGGGCGGTTCTCTACTGCCCTGGCAATGATGAGCGAAAATTGAGGAAACTGGCCTCGTTGGATGTTGACTGTGCCATCTTGGACTGCGAAGATGGCGTAGCCCTGAGCAAAAAGGTACCTAAATACACAGATGCACATGTATCGGCTAAATGCGCCCTCATTTGAACAGGTCAGCAAGGAGCACACAAACACACGGACAGCTGTGTGATCCGGAATGATTATAATTCCATCTCCCTCCGTCAGACAGGTGTTAGGTTCTAATCACTGAAAGAAAAACTACCTAAGTGAGATGTTTAAAAGAAGCACATTTCACCCCATTATGATGACATAATGGCATTGGTTCCCCCCATCGGAGTCCTTTAAAACAAGGTGACCATGTCCCACTGGGTGAGCAGCGGGAAAGCACCAGATGCATCAGGTTAAAAGCATTCTCCTCCCGCCCACACGACCTCCCCATTGGCCCTCCTGAACTGCCCATGAAATTGTGATTGGTGAGTAGGATAAAGAAGGGGCCTGGGTAAAAAGTTAACTAACAAAGGGTTTTAAGTCATGATAATAAAGATGATTGAAATGGCTGGAGGCTGTTCCTGTAGTAGACAAAGACAATAAGATGATGCTCTGTGTGACTGACAGGCTAAAACTGTGACCCTGTGATGGAGTCGGTGGATGTCAGAGCTTCTGTCTTTATTACATTTCAGAGGAATGCAGCCCTGAAACAGGCATTCAGGCTTGAGAATTCAGACACTGCACTCTTGAGCTGTCAGCATGGGACAGGTTCATATCTCTATCTTAGTTTCAACAAAAGTGACCTTTTTCCATCCACTTTTGTTCACCAACCCACTCAGTTCACATAAGCTAAAACTAAGGATACTAGATGCATAGATGTTAAATATGTAATAAACATTTTTTGTATCATTTTCAAGGGCCTTTTTGTTAGGAATTAGCTGATGTTTAATTTACTATGGAGGATATTATCAGAAGCTGCTATTAACAACAAAGAAATTAGCATTAACCACAAATGAATTTGGGCTCGCTTAATGTGCAGAGGACTGTTCCTCAGCTGACTTTCCACTCCTTCTTCGACCTCTAGTCATACAAAATACAAAACAATACATTCCTGGAAATAGCACTGCATAAGTTGCTGTTGTATAATCACAATGCTTTGTTCCTTTCTGGTTTCATCCATTCATTGACACCACAGAGGGGCATGATGGGCAAATACGCTGTGATCTATTTCATGTTTGCTTGGTCAAATATGAAAAAAATTGACTCAATAACAAAATGCACCTTTCCTCCTGGCACCCTTCCTTTGTTTCCCACACCCCCAGCTTATTCCTCCACTGTGGCAATTAGATATCTATGGGGCTGTTTGTGACGGTGTGTGTGTGACGGTTGCCAGGAATTCCATTACGACAATTGTTTTGGATACTAATTGCAGTGTTTTGAAAACAATTTGGCAACATAATTGTTGTACTATTAATTTCTCTTCTGTCCAATTTTGTGCATACAGTGCATCCAGAATGGAATCAGAACCCTGCACCGGTTTTACTTGTTTCCACTCGTTTCCACTTGTTTATTGCATCCTGGTGCTAAAACATATCTGTAAAATGACACATTTAAAAACTGGAAATGTATTTAATTCACATTGACATATGTCCTCAGCCCTGGAACTCAGTACAGAGTTTGAAGCACTTTGGGAAATGATTAGAGACTTTCTACCATTTTTCTCTGAAAATTCTCTCAACTCTTTCGGGTTGGATTGGGTATGTCAGTGGACAGCCATTTTCAGGGCTCTGCAGAGATGTCTTATTGGGTTCAATTGGCTGGGCCACAAAGACATTCAAAGAGTTGCCCATAACCGAGTTCTGCATTGATTTGACTGTTAGTTTTGGGTCACTGTCCTGCTGGGAGGTAAACCTCTGACCCAGTCACAGGTTTCATGAGGGATATCTCTGCACTTGGTTCATCTTTACCTCAACCCTCCCCAGTTTCCCTGTCTGTGCTGAAAAACACTACCACAGCATGATGCTGCCACCTTCATGCTTCAGAGTTGGAATGGTATTGAGTGGTGTCTGGCTTCCTCCAGACATGAGGCCAAACAGTTCAATCTTGGTTTCATCAAGAACAATTTTTTTTTCTCACTGCTTGAGAGTCGTTTATGCAGAAATTCAAGGAAGAGTGGCTTACATCTGGCCACCCTATTGCAAAAAAAACCCACAAAACTCAGCCATATTGTAACCACTGGGTTCTTGGCCACCTTGTTTACCAAGGCCCTTCTCCCCTGATCTCTAGCTTGGGTGGACAAGCAACTCTAGAAAGAGCCCTAGTCGTTCTACTTCTTCCACTTAAAGATTACGGAAGGCTCTTGACGTCCTTGGGTTTGCTCATTTTTGTAGCCATGAGTGTGACCAATACAATAGCCCTATTGCCCTACTGAATGAATCCTGCATACGCTGGTGGAATACTGAAGCTTTGTGCTACTAATGAACAGCTTCCTACCCCACCTGTGTAGACATGGTGTAAAATCTGCAGACAGTTTTGTTAGGTGAGAGACTAGTATTTGGTGGAAATTTTTGAAAATTTTAACCCTTTTTAAGGAAGAGTTCCTAACAAGACTGAAGTGACACTTATAAAGAATTATGCAAAAGATTAAAAGATATGAGGTCACCTGTGATGATTAGTCCATTTAGGACCACAACAGCGTTGACCTCATTACACTTTCCTCCAGCATCTTAATTTACTTTATCCTACTGTTATAAAAGCAGCCTCCTAACAACTTAAAAATAGTGTCTTGACCTGTTAATCTTTATTTTATTTGTCCCTTTTCTGCTTCCGTGATATAATCTTTCACCCAGCTGCTTCAATGGACATCCTTCTGATGACATTGTCCTTCTGAAACATCTACATGCTTCCTTGTTTTTACTCATTCTGAATACACAAAAAAGCAGGTCTTACACCATGTTATTTACATACGCTACAGCTGAACCTTACTATACTATACTATAATATACTATAATACTATACGTATTACCATATAGATGAAACCACGGTGCATTTTGTAAACGGTAAGCAGCATGGTGCTTGCCCACATGGTCAAACAGTGTTTTTGCTAGTGACAACTGCACAGCTGTAGAGATGACCAATCTCATCAAAGGACTCTCAATGCATGTCTGGTGCTTTCTATGCAGACAGAAAAGAGAATGTGCTTAAATGCCATCCTAACCACTGTCATGGTGAGGGAAACAATGAGGTTGGCCTAAAGTAGGGTTACTTCACCAAGCCACCCTGTTCATTAATGTATTCTTTTTTTTTATTATCTTTCACCTTCACCTTAAAACCGGGAAGGATTTTCATGACAAAAAGGTACACAACGAAGGTCAGTTCACCCCCTCCTGTTGAAATCTGAAATCCGGGAGTGCCCGCTTTAATTGCCTGGCGCTTTGACTCCAAAAATGTCTGTGTAGTTGGCAGTAATGCTGGCTGCTTAAGAGGCAGGGAGATAAGAAAGGGAGTAAAGGGTAGGAGCCACCCAGAGCTTGCTAACTGTCACCATGGACCCAGAGGGGAGAGGAGAGGAGGGGAGGAGAGAGGGGAGGGAAGACAAGGCTGACTGCTCTAACACTCTTACACATATCATCATATCTGTATGATCAGTGGGGCGGAGGAAGAGGGAGGGCAGGTTGAAACCCCAGAGCGGAACTGACGGCTACACCTGTCCTCTGTTCTCCTCTCTTCGTTGCCGTCTTGTTCTTTCATTGTCCCTCTCTCTCACTCGTCCTCCCTCTCTTGGGTCCTTAGGGTTAAGATTGTTTATCTCTCCCTCTCATGTTCTCTCTCTGTCTCTCAGTGCCCTATGGTCCAGTATTCCTCCTGGTGTTTCTCTCTCTCTGGCTCGCCCTCTTTTCCCCACATGGGTTCCTCTATCCTCCCTGACTCCCCCCTGCCTCCCTGCCACAGAGATTCTCTCCTAATCCCTGGAAGTTTGGAACTAATGAACTAACTGCTGAGCCACTGCCACGGAGCTTGGTCCCAAACTATACTGTACTTCACACTCGATTTCCTCTCCAGATGGCATGGTGGAGCGCCCGACTCGACGGGGAGCAGCGCGCGCCTTGCAAAGGCACACGAGCACAGGAGACATGTAGACCACAAACATGCACACACTGAAGTGTGCACATGGAGACACATGGGCAGAAATTCACACGCAAAAATGTGCACATTAGAAGGCATGTACGCACACAACCTGTTACAGTCGACAGCCAACTGTGCGTCATTCAGGTATGACACACTAGTTTTCTGTCAAAGCACCTGTCAGAACCAGAGACACTTAGTTGTCCTTAAAACAAGTTAATTAATTCACCTGAAGGTATAAACCATCTAAACTGCCCCAGTTTCCCCTACTGGGGAAAATACAAAAACAGAAACCAGTCTCGTGGAAACAGGGGTGTGATTAGAACAGTTGAACATATTTTATTTGACACATTTTATGGAAACAATTTGTGGGAAAATATCTAGTATGGGTCGTTTGAGCAATATTACAGAAATAAGAGAGATTAGAGATGGATTTCTAGATTGTGCAAAGTCGTGCACCTGGTACAATTCAATCGCACAGGGATTTCTCTTTTTACATTTACATTGATAAAAACTTGCATATAGCCATTGCCTACAAAGATATGTATACACTGGGCTCGTGGACATGCTGAGTGACCCTTTGTGAAAACTACTTCCACATTGTAAACAATCACAATAAGACCATCAAACCCTCCAAATTCAGTTGGTCCAATACAGTAACTCAAAGTTCTGTTTGAATCTTTCCATTTAGCAAAAGTACTGTTTACATCTGGTCCATTTGAGCTGATAATTTCACGTGGTCAAATAGGATTTCTCATTCATTACATTACATTACATTACGTGTCATTTAGCAGACGCTTTTATCCAAAGCGACTTACAATAAGTGCATTTCAACATTTGGGTACAAACGAGAAATAGAAGTCAGTTCCTTTCCTTTAATGAAAGATTGTTTCAAGTGGTTAATCTGCCAACCTTCTTAGTTTTCTTTTTTGTTATTTCACTTGTTTCTCCTTCCTTCAGTTACATTATGTACCAGAGCTGCAGAGATAAATCTTTCTGAGCAGCCGACGGAAGAGTAGAGGACACGTTGGATGACATTATTAACGGTCCATTACCTTTAGGATGTAGTGCAGTCAATGTATGAGCTTTGGTCCATGCATGAACTATGTCTGACATCAGAGATTTTCAATTTAACATAAATTATACGGCCAACTGTCAACTGATACGTGACCTCAGTTCATTGTCCACTGTGTTATTTCAGAGGACACTGAAAGATCTGCTCTCCATCTAAGTGGATTCAAATGACTAAACTTGTGACAGAAGGAACTCCTGGGAAATAACAGCCATTTGAATTATGAATACTGAACATTTGTATTAAGTTTGTCAGTACGTGCATGTATTTACATCTCTGTATATTTGTGTGTGTGTGTGAGAGAGAGAGAGAGAGAGAGAGTCAACTTGCGATCAACACCTCAGAGAACCCTAGAGACTACAGCGAAACTCCCAGTCAGGCTGCCAAGACTCACAAATGGGAAGTGAGCTGCTCAGCCAGAAAATAGACCCTGTTCAAACCAGATCAGAAAGAATGTCCATTCCAAAGTCTGTCTATCAAAGTTAAAGTGGGTGTAATAAAGCAAGACTATGTAACGTATGCTAAGCAGTCCTCTCCAGTATACTGTAACATGACCACTGTTCTCCCAAAACTTAACTGAGCCGGAGAGAAAACTAACTGAACCTTTTTTATGTTCAAACATAACCTGACACAAGCTGGGTTTCTATTCAAATGTATTGAACATTTAAATTTAATTTTCAAAGTTTTGGTAAAAGAAAATGGGAGTTAGTGGAACAAAGGTCTGTGTCATCACAGAGGGATAAGAGGGTGCAACTTGATGACATAAATAGTGTTGGCTGTCTGCATTTTGTTGCTACTTTCATCTGTTACTGACTCATTCATTGTCCTACTGCATTATCCTCCACATGAGGGTCGCAAGCAGAGCTGGAGCCAATCCCAGCTGACATAGGGTGAAAGGCGGGATACACCCTGGTCAGGTCGCCAATCCATCGCAGGGCCAACATATTCACACCTACAGTCAATTTTAGAGTGTCCAATTTCCCCCTGCATGTTGCATGAATGTTGTGGTTTCCTCATCCGATCACACATGCCTCCTCTCGCACATTGTAGCCACCATTTCTGCTACTTTTCCATTGCTGCAAAATGCGGGACAGGCATTTCAGTTTTTGTGATTTCTGAATGCCCTCTTCTGTTTCTGTTGCACTTATTTACATTTGCCTTTTATTGATACGCCAACCTTTCTACCTCCTTCATGCGTGAACACTTTAATGCAATATTTGAACACTTGTTTTGAACCCAGTGCAAATCAAAAATGCACATAAAACAGGCTAATGTATACACCCATAAAATAGACTCGCCCAGCCAACAGGACCAAAATTATATCCAAACCCATTGAATATCAGGTTGGAGTTTCTTTTCTCCAGTCCCAGTTTGTAATCCAGAATGCTGGTGCCCTAAATTGTGTTGTCTGAACGTTTAGGGTTACTTAAGGCAACATATCCTCAGAAGCTAACTGCCTATTTAAAGAAATCAAAGCCTATCAATTGCTCCCTATTACAAGTGGGTGTCCCATCAAAATGATTTTTACACTGTTATTTTATGCTAAAGTATAGTTTCAAGTCTCATATGTCGGGTATCAAATGAAGGCCTTTGGGAGGTTACTGCAGGCGAACAAGAGGTCACGGTGCTCTGAGAGGGATGAGAACTTTGTGATTTACATTCGTCGCATAGACATCTCTTGTCTTGTGTTAGAACAACAATCGGTATTTTGAAGTATACCGATTTCTGAAAAGGATTTCTCTTGTGTCTTTTTAGATCAGAAGTCATATATTTAGTTTCAACTCTCTCTGTTCTTCTGGCTGCTTTTTGAAACACATTTTTGCAGCAGCTCCAGATACCTTGGTTTAAAGGTGAGGACTGTGGCCAAGTGAGGGATCAAGAAAATGCTGAGACACAGAGAACAGAGAGGTCCTCTCTCCTGCTCTCATTATCCTGTTACACTCTTGTGTTTTTACTGGCAGAGCCTCAGCCCACACTGCTCTGTGCTACGTGGGCTGTGAAACACACCCTACACTTGGATCCGAGCCCTAGTAGGAGGAGTGATGATGGAGAAGGTGATGAGCAGAGGGAAACATGAAAGGATGGGTGGAGGAAGAGTTTTGGAGCAGATGTTGATGTCTGAGGGAGAAAACTGAGCAATGGTTTCTAGCGTTTCTATTAAGACTCAAAGTTGTTTAAGAAATGTATTGAGTTTAAATGTTTTGTTATGATTTCAAAAATTATTTTTTGTGTAAGACATATAATTACTATTTTTGATTAAAAAGTCTATGCTGCTTTTTCTTAGCAGTGAGTACAGCTAAATCTGCAGGCTGTCAAAGCTCTGTGCATGGCTGTTGGAACTTTAACAAAAAAAGAAAACCTTCAAACAACTTCACCTTATTAGCACCTCGGTCACAAGCACTGATTGTGATACTAGGCTGGGTCAAGGCCAGACAAAAAGGACAGGAAAGAGATCCATCCACACTGTGTAATGAGGGGACTTAAAAGTATCTCCCCCACATTACACAGCTTCATTTTCATTTACACTGGCACCAGGACCTTACAGAAAATTCTTAGACTGTGTTCTTAAGGTAATGAAAGCTTCTTTGCATTTCAAAGGGCCATTTGTTCTTTGATAACATGTTTGCACTAATCTTATTGTCCATCTTGGTGAGTTTTGTCACACCTAAATATTACACAATTTTTCTAACAATGATTTTCATTTTATTTCAGTGAAATTGAGGAATTACCATTCACATGAGTTTCAACCACTGACTGTGCCATGATCTGCAGATTGCTTCATACTGGGTTCAAAGTGCTAATAAAGCCTTTGAGTACTTGCATATCTATAGGAAACAGAATAACTGTCTTAAATCCAAGCATTCATTTGGGAAACTGACTCAGAAACATGAAGTAAAACATAGCTAGTCTTGCGCTAGTGTTGTAAGCAGTCAGGACACAGCATAATAGTAAATGAAGATTGCAATGCAGCTTTTCGGTGAACCTTGAATGATATCTTTTTATCTAATTATTTTGTGATAATTGTTTTCAAGCTCAGGCTGTCAGTTTTGACCAAATTTTACACCTATTTGTTCAGATTTAGAAAGTCCTTCTCTCTCCTGATGGTTGTGTCTTGTTTTCTGCTCCTGCCAGGATAGTACACAAACACACAGAGTGCTACCAACTGACAGAGTGAATGCCTGAATCTTCTCCTGCCACATCTCAGTTATCAACATACCCTGAATTAGTCAGTCATCCCGCTCTAGCTTGCTGGAGTGCAGCGTGTCACTTGTCAAAACTCATCCATGATGACTCGGAGCTTGTTAACGCACACCCCAACACACATACACTGACAAAGACAAATGAACAAATGCGTGCGCAGTCACACTTCAGGCAGGCAGCCTTCACCTACGATAGTCTGCAGCTCATTTTAAGTGGCACCGCAAGTTGCACAGTAGGGTGCAAAATGGCAGCTCTCAAAGGGTAAACAACACAGAAAAACAACTATATGCTTATTGTGACATGTGATAGAGAGTATATAGTGTATATACACCTTCACAATAAAACAATACATCACTATACAATATAAAGGCACCATGTCAGTGATAAAAGGGGCAGTGAATGCACATACATGTAATTTTTTGCCATTCTGTCTTTATTGCTGTTTCACTTTGAGTCCATATTGTTCCTTTTCTAAGACATGTCACACCTTTTTTTGTTGTTGCCACCTTCATACGCAGCGTATTCAAGTTGGAAAAATTATTCCACTCTGCTTGTTTACTGTGTAAACCTATAAACAAAGAATCAGGGGCAGTGTTGTTTTTGCCGCACAGGTAGACACCGAGATGAATCCATGTCTGTGTATAAAGGTGGGACAAACTGACTCTGCTGTGCTACACTGGCATACAGCACTATGTAAAATCATGTGTGGATTGGTAATGTCTTGGCTTGTTTGGTTCAGTGTAAACAACCAGGGGGAATCTAACAAGGTGTCCTCAATATAGTGGGATTTCTGTAAAGAGCTATAACTACCACTTGCCCTGACGGTAAATCTCAATCAAATGAAAGGACAGAGAGTGCCAGTTTTCACCCAGAGCCTTTCCACAGGCGATGTTTGACGTTGCTTGTTTCAAGCAGCATGGCGGCAGCTGGAGAGGAAGGTGGTCCCGCTGTGGCCTGTACACACATCAGTTTGGATGCTCCAGTCTGATGTAGTGTCTACAAGGCAGTACCCATGCTGGGTCACCCATGCACACCACTCTGTAGGATCCTGAGCAATCCAGTCTCAGGCTGTGTGTTAAGGAGCTGCCCTCGCTCTCCTGGAAGGTCAGCCTCTCTGCACTTGAAAGCTTCATGTGTGCATCTGTGCGTTCAACAGCCATGCCCGCTTGGCCAACTGCTCGCCCGCCTGCTTGCCTGTGTGTCAGCTTCTAATGATGAGCATGATGGAGGGAATCAAAGAGGAGATGGAGCTGACGTTGGGGCGAGATCTCCATGGGACACCATGTGATTGGTGAGGGAGCTTTGAAGCAACTTGTTGGACGGCTGTCCATTAATGTAAAATATCTGTTTTTCAAAGGGCTTTATTCAAGCTCAGAGTAGTGGAGCCCATAGGGGTCAAGGTGTCTGGCAGAATAATCTCACTCTCACTTTAGATGGAAAGAAAGATAAAAAGAAAAGATGGTGAAAAGTGACCTGGCCATCTCCTTAACCGTTCCTGGTGTCACGGTTTCAGGAATACACCCAGATAAGAAAGAAAGTGCGGTAGACAATTAGCAGTCTCTGTTTATAAAAGAATTTGATACATGCAGGCTGCCTATATATCAAGCTAAGGTTGGCGCTGGAGACATGACTGTCTCGACTATTAGATCTGTAAATTTCATAAACAATGCTTTTTGATCATTTTGATCTCTATTTATCTAGTTTGGTCAGGGATCAGTGTGACTCGCGGTACATAAAGCAGCCTGCAGCTCTCGCATATCAATTTTCTCCGGTCACCATGAACGGCAGCAGGACAGACAGAATATTATCCACCAAGTAGCAGGTTTATGAATAGTGAATTATAGCTGCGTAAATCGCTGCCTCCGTTTTAAGTTACCAAGATACAGTCACGGGTCTGTCTCGGCTTATGAGAGCGACAGTAATAGAGAGCAACAGAGAGGTTACAGGAAAACGGGAGTAAGACTCAAAGATCACAGTGCACTCATCATACGGCGTGACAATCCCCCTTGTCTCATTCAATGAGGTAAAAGGGAGACATGGAAGACACACAGCGGTCCAGCCCGCTCATGACCCCTATTAAATCTAAGCAAATCTTTGATATGTACTTTGATACCATATTTTATTGATACTAAAGGGGTGTTCATAATATCAAGTAGAGTTCTGCATGTCAGGAGATCAGACGCAGGGCTGTTTTGTCTCAGACGATGTCCCGTGACCTTTTAGGGGTCCCCATAAGTTCTAATACAACTCACCCTGGGTCAACTCTAGTCCTTTTACAAGAGATTGTGATGAATGGGCTGTCCATGTTTTATCTGTCTACAGTTTTCCTCCTGCAGTCACTTTACTCCAGTAATCAACATACTAATGATCTGTTAGTTTGAATAGCTTTTTCAGATGTTGCAAGGCAAAGAAAACGTATTGCACTTGTTGTTACGTTATGCTACATGTTCACCACCCATTGGCATATTTTGAATTTCATTTTAATGGGTGCACTTAGCAATAGGTGTCAGTTTAAGAGTAATGTTTCGTGGAATAATAACAAAATGAAAAAATAGAATCCCTATCTGAGCATCTTCAAACAAATATACAGGCACTCAAAGGCTTCAGCCTCTGATCTGATCTGACAACTCTTAAGCTACTATTTCCTCATGCTGCTTTAACTCGGACCACATTTTCCCAGAGAACCTATCTCCTCTCACTATAGCCAGACTTCTCCTCATTGCGTCCCCTTTTCTCCCCATTCCTGTTGCTCAGCATCTGGTTTGAATATAGCATGTGTGCCACTGTGTTACTGATAGAAGTTGGGACTGTAGGCTTCTCTTTGATTTTTTTTCATCTCCCTCATCTCCCTTCCTGCTCAGCCTGCATTGAGGGAACAACATTGAGTGTGCAGCCTCCGTTTTGTTAAATTGGGAGACAAATATATGCACACTTGTGCCTTTTCCATGTTCACGTTTCTAATTCCATATTGATTTATGCTTAATTTAAGTTCCCAATCAAGGTATTGTGTTCTGAACACACTAAAACACAATAAAAAAAACAATACTACTAATTGTCCTCCTGTTTTATTTGCATCCATTATGGAGTAAAGCATTTGGATTATTTTGGTTAAAGCTGCTGTCAGCAATGTTGTGATTAAGTTGATTAAGTGATTAAGTGATTAAGTTTTGACTCATTTGTGATTGGATAAAGTATTGTGCTACACATAAAAGGCTTTTTTTACTTTCTTAATTCTGAGACAAAGATACATGTCACTGACCAAATACTCTAAAACTGCAATTGAACACAGATTTTAACAAAAGTATTTTACTAGCGGCAATCTTAACACCTTGGTACAGTGTGGAGGCCATACAAACTGTTTTATGTGTAAACAAACTATAAAAATACTTTTCCACACCACTTTCCTCTTACACCCGGAAGGCGATAACATCACTTTATTGTAGAAGTAACACTGTAATTCCTTTTCACACAGCACAACTTCACTTGTAGCCTTGTATCCAGGCCCAAAATGATGATGACTGTCAGCTATCTGCAAACCCTAACCTGCAGCTTTCAACCTGTCAGATGCTTATTAGGTTATTTATGCCCCTGTCTTATTACTCACATGCTCTGTAACCACACTTGCTTTCAAAATGTACAGTTTTGAATCTTACGCTTTCACTTAGTTTGATCTCTGTCTGTTTTATGCTTGTGTGCTGCAGACCGAGGCCAGAGAGACCATTTCCAGGGTGCTGGCGGAACTGGATCTTGGCCGGACGGAGAAATGTGTGAGAGTGAACTCGGTGTCCAGTGGCTTAGCTGAAGCTGACCTGCAGGTCATTCTGCACGGCAAGGTTCTGCCTCCTACCGTCATGTTGCCCAAAGTGGAAGACGCACAGGAGGTGCAATGGGTAAGGCACAAACTAATCCAAAATGAGTTGAATGGTGTCACTTTGAAAGTGCTTCTTTTTTTTCCGGAATCACACAAACACCAACAAACTGTTGGAATACATGCAAAAACAAAACAAGCCTCAAAATACCCACGACATTTCACTCTTTCACCTCTCAACGTCTTAAAATAACACAGTAGTGCTCTTATACAAACTCATGAAGTAAGAGGACACCACGGGAATCTTCAAAGCAATCATAACAAACCTTTCCATTTCCCAGTAAAAGTGGGAATCGATCCCTGTGGCAGGACTCGGGGATGGACTGAGTGTTTTTCTTGGCTGCGGCTCAAGAAAAGGATGACATTTCTTCAGATTAGCTTCAGAGGCCTGAAACGTTTCTGTAACAGCACAAAATAGTTTCTTTTTCTACTTCTGAACTTACTGGAGACTGCCTGGAACAGTGTCATATGCTGTGGCTAAGAAATTAATTCAACTTAAAGCACTCAGACAGCTCTGATGAAGTTGTATGTGCAGCAAACTTTTGTCACCTTCTTTCTGATTTTCTCACATCTTGGTAAGTCATGATGACGAGAGATGAGATAGATCACACAGATGTATCACAAAGTCATAAGCCAGATTTGATATCCCATATTCCAAGTTTTTGCACTTTTCCAGTGGCTGCCTGGAAAAAAAAAACTGCATGCATAATGACTTTTTTTCTTCTTCTTATGAAATTAATTCTGTAATTTGTTCAAACTAACTGGACCTGTGCCCCAGTTAAAAGGTGCTTGCCTGGGCTTGACCGTCCCTCTAGCTTTCTATAAAGGGGCGCTGTACGGATGTCAGGTCGTTAAAGGTCAGGAGACAGTGACATCATTAATGCAAGCCTTTCTGATCAACTCCATATGGCTCACTTACCAGGAGGAAACAGGTTACTGTCTGTGCATGTTGGCAGAGGAAGACCACAAATGGATGATATACTTTTTTTTTTTTTAAATGTGTATAATTGATATGATAATAAGAAAATGGTCTTTGTGGTTTTTGGACCCCACTGTGTAAATAAATATAGTCAAACGACAAAAAGTGAGCAGGAAGCTTCTAACTAGTGGTTTTAATTAGAACACATCTATTTCCTGCTGCCCTCTCTTTCTTTTCTTCCAAGTGTAATTGCTGACAGGTGTTCACTAATTCCTTCCCTGAGCTCATTCATGTCTGCTTTTGCAAATTTTACTCACTTAAAAAGACACATTTATTCTAATATTCTTTGGGGAAACATACAATATTATCATTATTATTATTGTTATTAAAATTGCAGTATACACATTTAAGATCTCTTTTATTTTTAAACACTGCAAATACACTGTAAATCGGTTTTAATTTTAGATCCTCGGTGTGTTTCTGCATTAGCAGGTGCGTGTGTTCTTCTGACACAAAGTCAAGTTTCTGGACGGGACCTTGATTCTTTAATGTGCGCCCATGTGCGCCCACCCCACAGCTTTTGCTGTGTCTGCTTTGCATATTCTTTTCTGTGTGTCTGTTTGTGTGTTTATGTATCGGTGTTGTAAACATGATGTGTCTGATGTTTTTTGTTTTTTCTTCTCCCCCCACTTGTAAAGCTGTGCTGTAAATCCTTTTAATTGTTTATTTTTCTCTTTTTATTGATATTAGCACAAGAACCTCCAGACTGATTTGTTGCTAAAAGATGGACTTGCTTGTTTCTCTTTGTGTGGAAATCTTTAGCTCTGCCTTTCTCTTCTCCCCCAGCCCTTGTGTGACTGACAGGCCTTATTGGGCTATAACAGGCGTAACTCCCTCCTTTGTCTGAGGACAATTCTCACACAGATTCGGAGCCATGTGCATTCTTCGCCCACCACACTATTTGGTGTGCACTGGGACCAAAAGAATCGCACCCTGTCCTGCTCCTCCTCCTCTACTCCTCCTCCTGTCCCCTCCCCTCATCCCTTTCTCCGCTTCCCCTCTGTGAAATGAACACTTCAGCAGGCCGGAAACATTTAATCTGGCCCCCTTTTGAAGAAAATTAATTGAAACTTGTCCCACTATAGCGTCCTTTCTCTAGCTCCATCTCTCCCTCCTTCTCTTTTCATGATTGGGTGGTGAAATTGTCAGAGGGCTTGTTTGTAGCGTTGCTTTGAATGGCAAGAAGAGGTGTTATTTCTTCTTTCTTTTTCTTTTCTTTTTTTCTATTCAGTTGTGAATAACAAATTAAAGGGTCCTACATTTGAGAGCCATTGACAGCTAATGGTTGCTGTATGCACTAGAAGAACAATGAGCGAGGACTATAGTGCCTCTTATGCCGTGTAAATCAGGCCCTCAGAGTGTATAATAGCTGGAGAGTAGAATACAGCAGAGGGACAGAAACACGTCGTCAAAGAGCATTGGAGGATTTTTAGTCAGTGGTGCCGCATTGAGCCGTCATTTGTTTTCCTTCAGGTGAATCTAAATAGCCCCCTTTGCTCGCCACAGCCTTGTTGGGGTTTGTGACTTTGCGTGGCTCAGTGTAGTGGTGGTAATCTCCGTGTGTAATATCAGCTAGGTTTCCCCACAATGGGCCATATCTACCTTGTTTCCTCTGTCACAGAAATAGGTTTATCAACACTCTCTTTTCACACTCCTCCTCGGACCCCTGCTCCCACCCTTTCCTGTGTCTGCGAGGAGGGGGGGGGGGTGTATTATGCTAAGCCCACAGCGTTAGTTTTTATGTTGCCATAGCAGCCTTGCTCCCACAGGGTTGTGACCTCAGATGATTACAGTACAAAGCCTATTGGTCTTGAAAACCTCTTTGAAGATGAAAAGTCTTTGATGGTTTGTATTTATGCAAATCTCTCAGATATGATTTATCCAACTGAGATTGAATGGAGAGATGATTAAAATTGCCTCTATTTTTTGAAATCCTTCAATGGAGGCCCACTCTTTCAGTTTTGAGAACAAGAGTGGTGAATGCAAGCGCAGGGGTTATTTTGCTCTTCATTTAGGAAAGATAGCAGTGCCATACCTGAGGTTATTTATATCTGTCTTTTTCCTGGTGTGTCAAAGAGGGAGCGAGAAAATGGAGAGGAAGCGGGCACATGGAGTAAAACATTTCGAGTCTGCTTTTTTTTATAACTCTTTTTTTTCCCCTTTTTTCTTTTTTTTCGACTGGCTTTGAAAGGAAATATCTGACAGAGGGGGCTTTTGTGTGTTTCCAGATGATAGATTTAGGAATTTGGGCTACCCCACTGGCAGTCCAGGGCTAGCTGTGAACTGGTCTGTTGGAAAAAATTGGAATGCTTTGGTCTTCAAAGAATTGAACTTGGTTTTAAAGCCCTACTTAGGTGAGCTTGCATATTAGCAGGAGTCGTGCAGAATAAAGGCCTCAGCAAAGTGTCACATCACACTCTGATTGTTGCTCCAGTCTCCCTGTTCCCGACCATGGAGGGAGGGGGGGGGGGGGCGCATAATAGAATAATGTAGGAGTACAACACACTCACCGACATCTCAAAACTTGTTTCTTCTCCCCTTGTCGTTTTTTTCGTTTCTTCTGGGGTTTGCCGTGCTCGTTTGTGCATGTGCACATTTACATGTGTGCACACTGTCTCGGGGGAACGCATGCTGTAGTTGTGCAGAGCCTCTGAAAGAAGGTAGAGCAGAAGACTTCAGACGACGGGGGAAACCCTGGTGATAATGTAAAATATTTCATTTCATTTCACTCGCTTTTGTTGCCGCTCTCCTCTGCTTCCTTTTACTGCTATTTGAACCCTCACAGATGTGTCTCTGAATAAGGACTGCACTGGGGATGGTGTAGGTAATAAAGGTGTCAAGATTTGTATCAAAAGTGAGTTTTTGAACAGTAAGATTTGTTTTTTTCCCTTCCCTCTCTGTCTGTCTTACCCCTGCAGTGGTTTTTCAAAGATGTGTCATTTACCATTATCGCAGCTGAACATTTTTTGTCTCGTATTTTTAAATTCACTTTGGCATAATCGCTCCAATGCTTCGGCACTGACACTTAACCATTACGGTGAACAGAAATGGTCGTCAATGCAAAATGTTCTCCCGAAGCACATTATCAACCGTACCACAAAACGATCCAATGTCTGAAAAGGTACTTGTACACATGAGAGTAATACTACAGTATGTAATGAATGTGATGACTGTTATCGTGGGAAGTCGTGAAAACAAATGAATTCACTGTGATTATTTAGAGGTGTATTGTCTTCCATTCGAGGAAACCGTGGGTGTTGTTAATGAGCCGTGCATGAGGTTGTCCTTGTGTGTTAAGTTTGTTGACAGGTTTCAGCACAACTTGAAAGGACAGACACTGACAGAACCCATTCGCCTGGTCACCTATGTGGAAACCGCTGTGGGCCTGCTCAATTTTAAGGTAAATTACAAACAAACCACCCCCTCCCCCTCCTCCCAAAAAAAAACTGCATGCGTAAGACATTTAGCTGTTTCTCCATTGTTCACCTTAGATTAAAGACGGCATCAGCGAGCCGAGCATAGCGCTCCACGTGTCCAAAATGAAAGGCATTCAAAGCTTTTGGACAGTCTCTCAAAATCAGCCTTTTTTTCTACTTCCCTTCTGTCTTTATGCATGTGTGTGTGTGTGTGTGTATCCCTGTTCCAGACATGCTGACATGTTTTAATTAGAGCAGTTTTAATATCATCATAGTGGAAAAGTTCTTAATGATATTTTGGCAAGCATCAAAGCAGTTTCTGTTATAGTGCAGCACGACCTTCAGCTACATGGGGAAAAGGGCATGGTTTTTCTGGGTATTTGGAGAGAAACAAGCTGTCCTCCCTACTTTTGATTTGTCTTTTAGCTCCCTGCTCTCATTCTGTGACAGTGTTTGTGGGCTGTGAGTGTGTGCCTGTGTGTTTTGATGACAGGGGGTTGCCTCTGTGTGCTTTCTTGAGAACACCCTGCATCTTTACCCAGACTGAACCCAAGGTTACAAGCATGAAGAAAAAAATCGCTGTGGCACAGCCAGTGGTGAAATTAATTTGGAGGCCAACAAAAGCAGGAGACATGTTCTTATTGTTTCACTCTGTACACAGCAGACAGTGGCATTCCACATGTATTTTTTGTTATTGGGTTTTTTTTCTTACCCGCTAGTTATGGTAGCCATTAGTTTAGACTTGTGTTTCAGGGTTTCACCTTTAAAAAAACCCAAACATTTATTGTATTATTTTAAATTGTGTGTTGTTGTCTTAATCTTAAATAGCTTGGAATCTTAAAGGTACATTCTTTAATTAGCCAAAATAACATTCGACTTTGTAAATATGTGCTAGAATAAGTATAAGGGGTTAAAGGCACGACTTACCAGGCAATGCCTGCTTTTCTCTACTTGTTATTCATGTCTTGAGTCAGCCAGGTGTCTTGAGACATCTCTTACTGCTCCTGTTTGTGTTGGTTTATGTTCTAAATGTTTACTTTATGTGCCAGGTGGTTGTCAGGGAGAAAAAAGCTGCTGAAGATTATAGTTTGACACAGTATTTATTGGCAGATTTGTTGGAGAGGATCTGGTGTGATTATGCTTTCTCTGTCTGTAAAGGAATCACAGAAACCCACATTGTTTGAACTACTGTGGGAATATCGCAGTGTAATTAGATTTCCTCTGCAGTGTGTATGCCAACATGTCCAATATGTCGTTTCCCCTTTGGATCTGTGTCACTTTAGTCAGTCTGTATTATGCTAATATACGTATGCTCTCTGCAGGCGGTGTGTGAGGAAATCCGTCGACTTGCTCCCAAGGCTGGTCTTCACCATGACGCTGTAGTGTTTGGCTCTGATGACTTCTGTGCCAGCATAGGTAGACTTTTTACATCTTAGCCACAGTTGTTCTTTTCTCTTTTTTCTCCCCAAATAATTCATTATATAGTGAAATGTAGAGAAATATGTTTATATACAACTACAGAAAAAGTAGTCTTTGTGGATTTATTATGAGAGAGAGTTCAACACGAGGTGAAAGTAATGACACATCTTGTTGGCAAAGCTCAATTATCTAATATATCACAAATCCTAGAGATTTTGACCACCTGCAGCACAGTAAAGCAGTGTTTAAGCTGTGTTTAAGTCATTATCTACCTTGCCTTCCTTCTGTGTAATTTATTTTATAAATCAAATGCAAAACTCTCTTGACACAACTGGTTATATGAATTTAAAGCACTTGTTACGTCCTCCAGCTTTAGAAAAAAAAAAAAAAAATACCATGTACATTTACAAAAAATAGAGTTTTGTGGTACTTAGAGTTTAATTATTCCAAGTTATACTACTTTGTACTTCACCTCTCCTGTTTCAGAGGGAAATATTATTCACTCCCTTACATTTATTTGAGAACTTTAGTTACACGTTACTTTTGATATCAATATCGATTTTGCACAAAAAAAAAAAAGTATTAAGCACAACATAAAGTTAAGGAGTAGACCAGTGGTTTTCTAAATGTTGAAGATTCTAACATCTGTCTGAAAAGCAGCCAGGCTATCATTTCAGACATCTATGCATAATTAAAATATCCACCCACCAAGAGTTTATGTGATTTTCCCACCTACACTTTTAATTGTTATAGATACCTCATCGTAAAAAAAATATTCCTATGCTTTCTCTCAAGGTGCCTCGCGGACTAAAGATGCCAAGGAGCTCCTTTATGCCAGGCAGAAGGTGGTTGTGACCACCAAAGCATTTGGGCTACAGGCCATCGACCTGGTCTACATTGACTACAAAGATGTGGAGGGGCTGAGGCTGCAGGCCAGAGAAGGAGCTCTCATGGGCTTCACGGGTGAGGAAGGTTCCTCTTATTTGCATTTTAAACATGTCAAGTCCTGATCTGAGCATGTCTGTCTGTTTGAATGAGATTCCTCTCATCTCTGCAGTTACTTGTTATTCATGTATACTGTATATTCTTTACTTCTCTATGATGCGACAGATTTCCATCAACTTTTTTTGAGGCAGGCATCTTTCAGTCAGTCAAACAGTTGCCATATCTTTGGTTGGTTGTAACTTGCTCTTCTGTCTTGCTCTAATATATAAGGAAGACGTTTAGGTAGGAGCAGGCTGCATCTTATTTGACTTATTTTTTACTTGTATTGCACATTGTACTGAAGATCTGACATTTGAATGACCATTATGTCTCATTTTAAGTCTTTGCTTGGCGGTGTCATTTTTTAAACACTTATACTGCAGGAAACTTCCTGTCAGATATTTGTATCGTGTCTTAATGGTTTTGTGTCAGTATCTGTGTACTTATATACCTACTTTTGCTTGTACGCAAATGGGCATTGTGTGCTCACCTCTGTAAGTACGATTAAAGGGCTTATTAGCCAAGTGAGGTAGCGTCTACTTTAGCAGCACTCTGTGTGTGTGTGTGTGTGTGTGTGTGTGTGTGTGTGTCTGTAGCCAGGCAACCCTCTCAGAATGTGTGTGTGTGTGTGTGTGTGTGTGGGCACCTGCAGACTGCATATAACAGCCTGCAGAGGGACAGACTGTCTCTTCCAAAAGTGGATTTTTCATTCAAATTGTCTCTCTGTGCTCAAGTCAGTCCCTGTAAGATTACCACTTAATTCAAAATGTCCTACCACAAAAAAAGTGAAAAATAACTATATGTTTCAATTTTTAAAGTGTTAGGGTAATTTGTGAACACACACACATTTGTATGAACTTGAACTCAACACCATTGGACCATCTTTTCGATGACGCTTGCTACTGTCTCCTACAGAAACCTGAATTTTCAGGTGATCTAATTTGCTACTTTTACACTCTTGTGTTACAGGCTTACAAGAATGTTTCTCAGTTTACATCAGAATTACATAGTACATTTGTATCCTAATGGTACATTTACCCAACGACAGCAGATAAATGGGCTTAATTGATGCTGTGCACAAATATGCAATATTTGTAATTCAACTCGCTTAATGGTTTTTTGAATGATTTCTGCCAACAGAAAGTCACACAGTAAAGCACGAGTTGTTGACCAGCGCTAACAGGGTATAAAACCCAATGAATACCGGCAACAGCCGCTCTATGAAATAAGTGGTCAGATTTAATATGGAAAGCACCATTCAAAGTGTTGGATTAGTGGCTTACAAGCCATGGGCACTTTGTACAGTATAATCTTAGTAGCTATTACTGGCCTTGGTGTGCTCAAGCAGTAATTAAGTGCTGCCAAAAGCCTCTACCTGTGCAGTAATTGATCTTGGCATTGCCTAAGCCACATGCAACACCCATTAGCACCAAGAAACACTGGTGAAACGGTACAACCTGCTTGTTAAATGTGATGGTGTGAAGGTAAAATCCTACAAAACTATATAACTATTAAGTCAACTTTCACTCAACCTACCATTAGCCATACATTGTTTTGTTTAAACTTAATGCTCCCAGTGAATGTGTTCTCCCCAATACACAAGATGGTAACACAACATTCACTGCATTTGACTTCCCATCGCTGGCCAGAACCCTGTCTATCATTGGTCTGAGAGCACTTTGCTAAATAGCAGTCCTCCAATGAAATGCCAGCACTACATGGATGGCAGGCCAGGGTTGGTTGCAATGAATGATGTATTGTAAGAGAACCAATGGCTTGTGACCAAGGGTACCTGAATATTCCTTCACAATTCCATTCTCTTGTTGTACTAGACACACATACACACATTTGCACATCATTCGTAGTGAGTACACTCATAGACGTAACGCATTCCCTATAGCCCCTTACCTTGACCTAAACCCAATTCTAACCCTAACCCTAAACTTGTCTTAACGCCTCAAAAACCCCTTTTAAGGGATGATAGAATGTAAAGACCAGCCAAAATATCCTCACTTTCCTAAAACGTCCTCACTCCCTATGGTTTATACATGTTTTGGTCCTCACAAAGATACCAATACAAGAACACACAAACACATACACCTTACTGTACATTTATTCCTGCCAATTTTGTTGTGGAAGCACGTTCCCATCTTTAGCCAGGAGGGAATACACACCTCATTCCTCAATAATAAAAACACTGGAGAAACAAAATGCTGCTTTTAATTTAAATGCTGCCGCCAACATGATGCACTGGCCCGCTCACAAAATCACACACTTTTGTGTGTCTCCACTGTGGCTCTGGGGAGTCCTCAGGCTGTTTGTTCAACAGAAAATGTGCAGTTACAGCACAGGTGGATGGGCAACGTTTATTTTTTCCCTCCATCAAGAGTCTTTTCAGTTTTATAGCATCCTTGGTGAGTCACACTGGATGACTGAACACATGTATCACACTAACCCCTGTAATGCAGCTGCTTCTTTTTGGTGCGGCATCTGATATCAGATGATGAAGATGGTACTCACTCCAGGTTTAAGTCAAAACAACAGATCTTGATCTTCGGTGGAGTCATCTTAGGTGGTAAGATAGCAATTTCCACCCCCCCCGCTTGTCCACAAAACTACTTTGGGCAGTGTTTGTCTCTTGTGTCATCATAGGCCGGGGAAAAGTGTTGTTTTCTGTTTGTATGTGTCCTTAAAACTCTCGCGCCATATTAATCATCTGCTCTGAGATGACGAACTGTGATTTTGTTCTTTCTCGAGCAGCCACAAAGCACTTGTTCATGAATTCTCCCTCTGAGGCTGTGGTTTCAGCCTCTCACCAGCTGACTCACCACAGACCTGCCAGCATAACATTGTCTCTTGTCACAACGCGCTGCTTGTTTGACACCCAAACCCAAAGAGCACTTTCACTTGCACTTTTCCAGCTGTAAAGACCCATTTAAAAACATTATTTCTCTGTGTTACTGCAAGCTAAGGGAACTAATCATGTATCCATGTCAAAATACAACTTTTTTTTCTATTTTATTACACAGGTAATATTACACAGGTAATACCCTATAGACACATATTGGTCTACTCTATTATTTTTTTATTTAAAATAGTTGTTTCTTCTTCTGTGTTTCTAAATTGTCTTGTCGGCTGAATCAAACTCTCTAGGCATTCTCCAAACCTGAGTTATAGTCTTTCTGCTTGACACACACACACACATCATTTTTTGGGGGGTAACTTATACACACAAGCAATTTAAAGCTTTGTTGTAAATTGCAGTTTATTCATTAATTATGTTGTAATGTTACTAATTGTTGAAGCTTTTAACTGCAGCGGGTTGATTGTGTAACTGTGGCGTGTATTATTCGGAGGTTAACTGGGGTGAGCAGAGCTCGATGAGGGGAGTGGGTTCTCTCCTCCCCTTTCCTCTCCTCTTCTCCTCCTCTTTCCTGGGCTAATTTTTTTTTTCCCCCTCCCATGCAGCCCGCCTGCTTAGCCACCTTGAAGGATTTGTTGTTGGCGACAGAGCTAAGCCCTAAAGTGTCGAGTTCCTGCTGGCTGCCGCTGAGCCATCGTTCTCACCAGACATTTCATAACCTTAACTTATCACTACAAGTTTGATCTGCAAATGTACACGGGATTATGTCTGTGGCGTTCGCCCACGTTTTACTGAGAGGGAGTGGGAGCATGAGGGTTGGGGAGAGAGGGGTGTGAAACTCGGATGTTGAGCTGCGGTTCCCGCTGGATATGATTATATGCAATTTTTGAAATTGTCTGAGGAAATGTATGCAGACATCAAGCGCATGCAAATCTGAATTTGTACAGTTTGGAAATTATTTTTTGTGTTTGTCGTGTTTTTGCTTGTTTCTCTGCTTAAGTCCATCCATATTGATTTCTGTCTCATATCATAACTAGATGTTAAGCAGAGTCTCTCCTTGACAGCAGGGCTGTGAGGAGACATGAGACGCTTGACGTCTCTTTGACTCACTTCTGTGACAGAGTTTGGTCTTCAATTCCTATTTTTCCTCTTATTCTATCTTTGCCCTTTTCCCACAGGAAAAGTCTAAAAAATAATTAGCTTTAAAAAAAAAAAAGATAAATGACACAAATTGTTTTAATATTAACTTGTGTGAACAAGTAAAAAAATGACTCCTTCATGCGCTTTAATAAGATTTTCTGTTTCTTTCCCTCTTCCTCTGTGTGTCTGTGTGTAGGTAAGCAGGTTATCCATCCATGGCAGATCCAGCCTGTACAGGAAGAGTTCTCCCCCAGTCCGGAGAAGATCCAGTGGGCTGAGGAGCTCATTGCTGCTTTTGAGCAACATCAGAAGGAGGGCAAGGTAATGTAAACATCCTTTTCCAAAACTAAATCTCATTAATTTGTAATTTTAAAGGGAAATAAATAAAATAATTTCTTGTATTGTAGTGTTCTGGTCTAAAATAGTAGACCTATTTGCTTTTTTTGAGTTTATGTAAAAAAGTGGAAGAAAATGGGTGATAGATCATTAGTATTATTTCTATCATATTATTATTCAAATGTAATTTTACAGAAATAATATACAAATACCTCAAATAGAAACCTAAAGTTCTGCTCATTATCATTTTCTAGCACTTGTCCAGGTTGTATCTGTTACATTTTCAGTAAGTTTATATGCAGTAACATCATGGAAATGTCACTTTATTTAAAGACATGCAGGCCCTGAGTAATTCTGTTTGAAAACAAAACTTTCTCAGAGGAGAAAAGCACTATATAGAATGTTTGTGTTGAGGCGACAGGAGTCTGTCTCCGCTGTGAGGCTGATCCTTTGTGTGTCCTCTCTTGCACCTCTGTAGTTTCAGAGAATGCACATACTGTACTGTATATCCCTGGGTGACTCTCAGAGACATCACAGGAGACGTCTCTCTGTGTGTGTGTGTGTGAGTGTGAGTGTGAGTGTGAGTGTGTGAGTGTGAGTGGGTGTGTGTGTGTGTGTGGTGGTGGTGGTGGTGGGGGGGGGGGCATTTGAGCAAATTAAGTGTACAATATTATTGTTCCTAATTTAGTGCATGGTTGGATCCTGTGTGTTGAGCTCTGTGGGCTATCTGCTGAGGTAATACACAATCTGCCCACACCTCTCTTCCTGCCAGGGCTGCTCCTACTAAGCATCGCCCGAGGGATTCATATCCAACCCATCCCTCTGCTGTAGTGTGTGTGTGTATACTTGTATTTGTTACCTCTTTGGGGCCTTTTTCCTGACATAAACACTGACCTTGTCAGGACCAGTAGGCCTCATGGAAACCAAAACCTGGTTCTAATGAGATAGAACAGAATGTCTGAGGACCTGGTTAAGTTTAGGGCTGCACTTTGAATATTGGTTTGGTTAAGGTTAAGGTTAGTGTTGCGCACTGACTGGTTATGATTAAGGTTAGGGATGAGGCATTGTCAAGGCTATCCAAATAAAAGGAAGTCAATGCAGTGTCCTAAGAAGAATAGCTGCGCTAACCGGTGTGTGTGTTTGTAATGGTTTGAACAGAGTGCACGGTCAGTCTCTTTGTCTTACAACACGACAGGTGCCTGCTTTTCATAATTCTCACCTCCAGCCAGTGAATACATCCAATATCTTTAGTTTGTGATTGTTTTGTTTATTTTATAATAGTATTTAAAACCAGAAAATATTATAATTTAAACACATTCTTATTTGCCTTTTCCTTTTCGAGCTAGAATGAATGAAAGTTTGAAATACATTATGACAGAATAAGAGTCTGAAAATGTCCATGTTGCATTTGTCATATCCACAAAGTACAATCACTGTAAATGTCTAATGTCTCTCTTTCTGCTCTTGCCTCTGTTTGCAAACCTGTTCAGGGTGCGTTCGCCTTCCGCGGCAGCATGATTGACATGCCCTCGATGAAGCAGGCGCAGAACATTGCAGCGTTGTCCAAAGTGATGCCAGAGTAACGCAGAGTGCGGGACAAAAAGGAAGCTCACGACTAAAGTGGGACCCACAGTAGCACTTGCAAAAAAAAGTAATGATTGCCAGACATACGGGAAGACTGACATTATTGGTTTTAATTTCATTTTGTAATAATTGTTGGTGCATTAAATTCATCTGTGTGTTATTGCAGCTGCAGATGACTGTTTTTTCTTCTGTCGAGGCAAACACAAACTCTGCACATAGTGAGAAACAACGTCAGCAAACCTTTGGAAACCAAGTGACGGAGATTATTACTCTGTTTAGGCACTTTCTTGGCAGCGCATGCACCATCATGACACTCTCCATTGTTTGTGTGTGTGTGTGTGTGTGTGCGCGCGCCTCTGCCTCCCATCACTTCTAACTCATGATGAATGCTCTTGCATCTCCACGGTCCAGGCAGCTGGGCAAAAGGGTAAACAAACACAACAAGCCACTGTTGAGGATCTATTCATTGGGCCCCAGCCTTCCAGTCAGGCCTCAGCCCCCTGCCCAGGGCCTAACTCACAAACATCAAAGTCCTGCTCGCTGAAAGAAAAAACAAAAACAAACCACCGATGGAAGTGTGTTAACTCACGATTTAGCTTTTTTGTGTCAGTCTTTTTAGCAAAGACACGCAGCTCGCTCTGTGGAAGCTGCGAGCCTGTGGTCTTGATGGAGAAGGCGTGCAGCGTCAGACACACCATGACCTGCACGCAAAAGTAAACACTGCATACATTCACATGCTGCGGTAGAATACTTAACCTGATCTCTCATTTAACACAGAGAGTCTACCTTGGATTTCCAGCCACTGTTTTTGAGATGACTTAACCCGTTTTTCTTTTTTATAGCGGCATATTTAAAATAAAACGGCGTTTAATCAGCAGTGAGTGGAGTGAAGTAGTTTGTTGTGCTGTCATTAATAGAAGCACAATGGTGCTCTTTGGAGCGCTTGTGCACATGTGACTTCCAGAGACAGTGAAGTGGATGTGATGTAAAGACTGAGACAGATTAGTGACCATGTTGCTCCAGCAGACCAGGACCGAGGCTTTGTCTCTCTGACTGTGGATGGGAGGATAATTGGGGGGGTGTTGAATGGTTAATAGTGCCATTGGTGACCATGGTAATGAAAGGCACCATACCTCCCTTAGCCACCTCATCCACTCATCTCTCCCCTTCTCTCTCTCCCCTAATGTATGATCTATTGTGTCTGGGGCAGGACTGTGATCTGTGCCAGGCCAGGCCAGACAAAAAGATCGAACCCACTCCTGCAACCCGGCCAAAAAACCCACAACAGTAAGCTGTCTCTCTGGCATTTGGCCACATATTTTTCTCACACTGACAATATTGTTTTATTTAAATAAATCTTCCTGTCATAGATTTTCATTTTACTTATATTTATATTAGCAGCAAAGCTATACTCTTAACACTGCCATTATAGCTGACAGCACATTATTTGGGTGGAGCCATTTTGTGAGGATCTGCAGAACACTTGAACTTGGAGGGACATAAAGGATAAAATTATAAAATGACAAGTGCCACAGAAACACTGTGTAATGATTGTTCAAATATAAATCATAATAGATGTTTGTTTTTTCATGAAAAGGCCCATTCCATTGTGGCTTTTTAAATACATTTTATTGGTGGCAGCTACATTTTGTTGCACACCAATCTTAAATGAATAAAAGAACATGTTTTTGAATAAAACTCTTCTTCTCCCAAATTTTAAATAATAAAGATTAAAAAAACAATGCTAATTGTCAGATTTGTATTTTCTTCAAACATGAGTAAGGGCTACACCTCATGGACTGTATTTAAAATAACATTGCTGTTGCAACCAGGCTATTAAGAGTAAAACAATACATAAACGGTTTAGTGCAAGAAAAGCCATTAAATTAACAACAACTAGGAACTAAAAGTGAAGAACAGGGTGGATGGCTGCTGTTAAAAACACAAAATAATCCAAACCTAAAGAGAAATCCAAAAATGGAGCCTGTGTCACACTAAATAAAAAATCAACAAATAGAAAAAAAGTATGAATGGATTGTTTTATTATTAGAGCGCTCAAACTGATACACAATACAGTGCATATTGCTGTTTGGTTGCAGATTGTCATGCTAAAGAAACAGCAGTTTCAGTGTGTTTGAGGAATGTCCATCACTCCGAGTTCATCAAGGGTGAATGTTATTGTGAAGGAGGAGATTAGTCCTGGCTTTTCCCAGCAGCTCTGCGCCAACAGGTGTCCTCACAAACGGGAAGGAAGGAAGGAAGGAAGGAAGGAGGATTTCAGAGCAGAGGAAGCAGCTCAAAGAGGCAAAACTACCAAAGAAGGACAACATTTCTGAGGATGATTAGGAAGTAATTTGGTCACTTTTAACAAAGCGCAGCAGCGTTTAAATGCGCCACGTATATTATCTTTATCTAATAAACTCACACTTGAGTTTCCACTTATCCCCCCCCCCCCCCCCCCCCCCCACACACACCCTCCTCTCAGGATTAAAATGAAGCAAACTTTGTCCTTTGCTTCTTAAAGAGCTCGTTATTTCCCCCGCACCCTCATCTTTTCTCTGCACCTTCTCCGTCCTGAAACATCCAGAAATACTAATAATAAAAAAAGGAGTCAAAGATTTCAGTGACATCTCTGTAGATTAGAGTAATGCATCCCTGTCTGCCTCCGCTGTGTAATTCTACATGACATTTCTATTATGTGTGGAACTGATATAATCTCCCCATTCCACTCGGCGCTTTTATTTAAATACATCTCTCCGGTTTATTCCCTGAGAGAGTAAATTACAATTAACACGATTATAACCTCACGAAATTGTGACGGGAATCAATTAGGCTGCGAGCTGCAGACTTCATAGCCCCTGTAATGTGTTGGTCGAGATTGCTTTCATAAATTATGAGGGACGGCGCAGGCGGAGAAAATGCATGTATGCAAAACACCGTCAGAGGAAAATTAAAACGAAATGTTTTACATATTTTTCCATTAATCTAAATGGGACCCGTGTGGCAGAGATGGTTTTATTCTAATTCCCCGCCCGGGGATTCCCCAAATAATGACTTGATGTTTTAATAGACTTCTAATGACAATATATGACAAACTAATTGCAGCAAAAGATTATTCCGAGGCAATAATATAGCTCGTTATTGTAGCTGCAGCACAGTTTGAGAAGTGCAAAGCTATTAGCCAACGCTGGAGTGCAGAGCTGATCAACATAAAACATTTAGTTTAAGCTAATTAACTCTGTTTCAATATTTAGGAATGCAGCTTAAATAAACGACAGCGAGGTTTTTGCGGGGCGGATCCTGTCTGAGGTGACGTGACAGAGCCGTGACGATCTCATCACACATACTCTTCACTCTCAGTTATTGATTTGTAATAATACTACTAATAAAGAACAGTTAATTAATTTAAGTGCTATAATTAAAATTCAAATGTACGGATATTATGTCTGCTTGTGTGTAATTTGAAAACAATTATAATTCACATTTACACATTTTTTTAAATTGAATTTGAGACTGAAACCATATGTGTAGCGTTTGCACCCAAAACATTGAATTATTTAAACTAATCTATTAATATAAATGTTCTATATTTACTTTAATCCATCTTGTATGAATGATTTTCTGTTACAAACACGTCAATGGCTGTTTTTATTCACTTGTATCCCGCTGTTTTATTTATTTATTTATTTGAATGTGTAGAGAAATATGTTTTTTTTTCTATATTTTTCTCAGACTCCACAGCGCGTATTTTTTTCTGTTTTCATTTTTATTCCCTCGCTGCTGACAGATGTATATGTCCAGCTTCTTTTATTCTTTCTTTTTTCTTTCTCTCGTTCTTTCTTTTTTTTTTTTTTTTTTTACTTCGTTTGCATGATATGAAATTCACCGCGGCCTGCAGTCTCTGTGCTGCATGAGTGATCTGGCACATGTGGACCATTACTAACTTAATTTGAGGGGGGATCCTTTTGTCTGCTTGTCTCCGTGGGGACAGAGCTGCGTGGCGTGAATCACTATCCGAGGTTTTTAAACCCAAGTTTTATTTTTCTCCCACTCACCTTTATTTTATGACATAAGTCGTCATACAGTGCATTTATAACAACACCTCTGGCCATATTTGTTTTGCAGTTCTTTTGTAAGATTTGTAATATTGTGCATATAACTGCAGCCCACCTGCTCAAGGTCTGTTTCTTTTTTTTAACCAGGTTGGGTCAAATTTTTTTTTTAATGTAAATTATTATAAATGACACATTTTTGTTCTCATAAACTTAATAAATGTTGCTAAATCACTGTTGATTTTCAGGCATAGGTTTGTTTTAGTGTTTTTTTAACACCTGTTTCATATTTACTATTTAGTTTATAGATATGTATATAATAAACAGCACAACCTTTTTTATTTTATTAGAATTAAAGTAAAACAAAAGAAAATCAATAAAAATGGGCCAACCAAAAACATGGCATCATTATCGGCCATCTGCCCCGATTTCTAAAAATCTGCATCAGCCATAGAATGACCCATATCGGTCAGACCATAGTTTTATCCTATGCATCAAACCAAAGGCCTCTAGAAGCCACTTCAGGTCTCTGCCTTTTTCTTGCATCTTTAGGTTCCTGAAGGTTCTGCACCCACAGAGGTGTTGAAATGTAGCCTCTTTCCAAATCAAGAATTATGTCTCCAAATATGTAAAAAAAATAAAATAAAAGAGAAAGTAGAAATATATATATATATATATATATAGGTGACTTTTCCTGCACAGTCTTTCTCCCCTCCTCCTTCCTCCCAGACTCTCTTCTCCTTAACGGGCCCAGATCAAAGACTCACCGGCCCCGGCGGAGACCACTAAACCCGCCCGCTTTGTCTGCTGTTGGCAGGACGGAGGAGGAGGAGGAAGAAGAAGAGGCTGACATGGTAATGAGACTCGTTACGCAGCGACAAAAAGTCTCTGCAACTTTTTTTTTTTTAGACCCTAAAAAGTGCCCATCTGGCGTCGGACATGACACATTCCTGTGTCAACGTCACTGCAGGTGTTCATGTGTAACCCTATTTGTTTTTAAAAAAAAAAAAGAAAAAAAAAAAATGTTGTGACTCCTTATAAATCCAACTTAAACAACCCACTTAAACTAAATGGCTGTGCTTGTCCCTGAACGCACCAGTCGAGACACAGTGGTGGAAAGTTCACGCGGCTGACACACACACACACACACACACACAGTCACAGTAAATTAAAGGGCGGGACGAAAGTAACAGCAGCTCGTAAAATGAGCAGGTCAGCCGTCAAACACACGATGGACGAGGTGAGAAGTATTAGTGATGGGATTTTTTCTGCCTGCCACCAATGAACCGTTTTCATATTCTCTTAAGAGATTAAATACACATTTTAAAATATGTACTTGTACCAACATGGACATAAATTGACCTTAACCCTTCAGGGTCGTTCAATGTATATCTGTGATCCTGCACCTCCAGTGCCCGGTTTATTTAGACTGTCAGTCACACTCTTTTATATGGAAAGGCAACACTTTTCTTTTATTATTTATTAATTTGTTATTGTCGTTTTTCAATGAATAATATGCCAACTTCATACATCAGTATATAGTATGTCAAACACAAGATGCTCCTCTTAAAAAGTAAAACTACATATTTTTTTAGAATCGTCAAAAGTTGTCTTCCCTTGCTTAAAAACTGCACAATGGAAATCTCGCACTCTCTTTCTCTTTCTCTCTCTCTCTCTCCCTCCCCTCCCCCCTCTCTCTGAGCAGGTGGAGGCCGCGCACCTGCACGCACAGCTGCGCGCACCTTGTTATTGCCGCCGCTGCTTGACGCACAGATGAGCGCAGCGCACAGCCAACAACACAATCCTCACCATCCAAAGTACCACAGGTCTCAGTCTGCAGCGTCTCTTCCTTTGTTTTATGCAAAGACACATTAACTGCACTCTTTAAATGAGATTACAAACGCGCACATCAAATAATTGCACTTTTTTTGTGTGCGTTAATAAACAAATATTTTTTGATTGGACGAGGATGTAGCCCTCGCGCTCCGGACTTGAACACGACACCGCCCATAATCCAATTAAACATGATAACCCTGCACTCGCGTATTATTCTCTTCTCCCTCTCTTGTCTCTCCTCAAGTTGCTGACAAGCACTCTCGGTTTTCTGTGAAAGAGAGAGAGAGAGAGAGAGAGAGAGTCAAGGGCCCTCTCCTAATCCCGGCCACGACTAAAAGTGATTGAAAAGTGAAAGAAAGCCCTCATTGGTCCTCGAGATCGACGGTGTTTTGTTTTTTTCTTTTATCAGTCCATTCATTTAAGAGGAATCACCTTCACTGAGCTGCTGACAGTTATTGGTTTGTGTCTGGACCATTGAAACAACATATATAAATGTCAGTGTCTGTTTAGTTGAATAGTTGAAACGTCTTGTAATCTAAGTAGGCTGATAAAAGACAGGTTTAACAAACAATTAGAGGCTATAATGATTGTGTACACTGAGCGCGTGCCTGCACTCGTTTGTTTCAATGGTTTAAGCAGGATTGGCCGGTGCCATTTTATAAATAACGACTGTGCATGCAGTCATCCTCTCTCTCTCTCTCTCTCTCTCTCTCTCACACACACACACACACTTCATACAAATGTAGAGTTCACAGCAGCTGGCACTGCTCTCGTGGTCAGTTCTCGTGGTATAAAGACATGTCCTAAACATCTAACCACACACACTATAATACTCCTACAAATAAAACTTTATTTTTCTTCAACTTAAAAAAAATAAAATAAATGGTTGCACACCACAGTGCATATACCATGTTTGAGGTGTTACAAAATGACAGGGAATTGACATTAATCCCCTCTCTCTGAGGCTCGAGGGGGATCTGAAGTAAATGGGGATGCGGTTAATGAAGCACCACTTGCCCTTTGAATCTCTGTCACAGTGTGCAGCGTGTGGAAGTTTCCAGAAACTACTCAGGTTTTTCAATACGCTTTTACTATAAGTGCGTCATAAAGGATGTGACGCAGCACGGATTCTTTCTTTATTTATGTGTTTGTTTTGTCAGATTGTGGACGTTTTACTTTTTAAAGTGATGACTCAGTTTATTGCTGTTTGAATGGCCCCTCAGAGGCAGCACTGAAACTGATGCTCGCTCAACTTGCTCCCAGTGATGCACCGTTACCAAACAGCCTTCGGTTGTTGCGCATGCAGTAGCCGCGGCGTTGTTATCATTATGCTTATTATAATTCATATTAGGAGTCTTCCCTATAGGAGCTGTGACAGACAGGCAGAGGCCAGGAGGGAGAGCGGAGACTCTGAGCGCAAAGAGTAGCGCCTCTCCTCTCCGTGCGCACGCCGCGCAGTGCTACGGGGGCCCTGCGTAATGAGGGCACCTATGGGGCCCCTCCTGGATGGAGAAGTGTCCTAACCTCGCACCGGCCGGTCAGAATTGAAGTACCAACACCTGCGTGTCACCTCCTCCTTCTCCTCCTCCTCCGTCTGGCTCTCCCCGGGCAGCGCCTGCCACAGGCAGCAGCCCCCATCACCGAGAGTTCATACTCCGCGCTCAACTTTTGACAACGATAATGATGCGCGTGGTGATGCTGAAAATCCAAGGAGGGGCTGCGGTGTAGGGAAATAAGGATCCTCCGTGTCTGTTGTGGAGGTGGGGCCCTTTCAGTTTCTCCTCAGGACCAATTCACTCCAGGTGGAAGAGGCTTCACTCTGTCTGCAGCCTCCTGAAGGGAGGAAGTCTTCTTTTCTCTCTCCTGCTCTTCTCACAATCCACATAGAAACAGCCTGCATATAGATAGATAGATAGATAGATAGATAGATAGATAGATATTCATTTAAGAAATTAAGTTCATAAGTTTTAAAGTAAAAATGGGATTGAAAGAGAGGGAGGCCCTACTGGTGATGTTGACATGCTCACCCATTCAATAACCCTGAATAAATAAATGAACAAATACATTAAATTGCTAATCAGTAAAAATAAGGAAGATTCTAAAGGATTTATTTCAAATAATCAACTTGACTTTAACTAACTAGTAGTAAAGCAATCTAGTTTAAGTCTAATCAGCAAACTATCACAAGCTCAACAACTTATCCTTTCTTCGTTCAAACAATATGAACCATCAAGTCGGGTTAACTGAGGTTTTTATTGCTGCAGGTGAACTTATGTTTCTAAGTTCTTGGGTCATGTTACGTGTCGCTCACACAAACAGACAACACATCCACAACAGCAAAAACGTGAAACAAGTGCATAGGGATACCTTCTATAAAATATGTATTTAATTAATGTTTCATACTGAGCAGATTAGCATATGGTCCCACTATAATAATCACCACCACACATTAAACGTGACAAACACTCTCAGGAGTTACAGCTTAGATTTCTTGGGGGGCCATCAGTCACATTCATAAAATGTTGCCATCTCTCAAGGTTTAGTGTCATTAAGATGGATACGCTTTGATAGTTGGTGAGAATATACTGTCATTTACTACGGCAAGTGTCTGCGGAAGGCCAAAAGGTGCCCGTCCCCAACGGAGCTGTCCTAATTATACAATTAGTCTTGCGATTGGGAGAGTCCACAGCTAAGTGTCCTGTGGGACAAGCAGACACATTATGGCTGTCATCAGCGTCTTCACAGTGAGTAAAAAGAGCTTGGCTACGTGATTGTGCTGCTTATGTGTCTTTAGATAAAGTGGAGTGTTGTGGTTGCTTTGATTCAACGTGTTTTGTTTCAATGGTAATCAACTCTGGTTGAAGCCAAACATCTACTCTGTGGCACAAAGAAGGTTTGGGATTGGGTGAGTGGGTGGAGAGGTGCATCATGGACACCATTATAGGTCATCTTGGTATTCAATCATTTATGTCTTAAACCTCATCTGGGGCCTGAAACCACATCTCTTTGAAGCCCATCGGTCAGATTGAGGCCCCCATATCTCAATCTCATTGCCTATCCAGCCATATTTCCTTTCTGGCTTATCCCTGGTCAGTTGGAAACATCAAGACACCACATTTTCTCCTGCTCATCCAGAGCCGTATCTGCCACTGCCAAACATGCAGCTGTAGGAAAGAAATGGGTGTGAGGCTTGTGATGTTTGGGGTTCACGCATAGACACCTCCATGAAGTCAGAGGGTGGTCTTTGCCCAGCATGGTTGAGGAGACAGTGTTGCCTCCACCCTGGATACTTTTACTCCGCATACACTGGTTTATCACATTGGATTAGAGCTCCTACAGGGAGACTAGAAGCTGAGGATGATTGGTTACCAACTTGACCAGTTTGCTCACGATGAACATGCAGTGGCTTAACATGTGAAGGCAGTCAGGAGTGGTCCAACTCTTATCTGCTGTTGGCACAGATGGCCTCTCGTCTTTTGCAATAATTTGCGACTTCCTTCTGCACGCGTTGCCTGTCTTCTTCAGATGGAAATAACCCTCATCCTTTCCTTCCCCTCTCTTTTCCGAGGTTTCCCCCCCCTTTTGCCCTGCTGTGATAGAATGATCCCCCCCCCCCAAAACTGAATGCTGACCTTTTCTTACAGTGAAACCAGGTGCATTCAGGGTCATTCTTTCAGATGATGCCCATGTGATACTTCTGCAGTGGCAGTGATACCAATCATGGAGAGAGTTATGATGGATTAAAATGGCATGTTTCTGAAATCATTTTGATCTATGGATATACATTTTGTTAAAGGTGAAGTGTGTAAAAATGAGTGACCTCTATAGGAGAGATTGCAGATTGTAACAAACAGTGGAGCTCTCCCTTTTGCAAGTGTGTCGTGGAGCTACACGACAGCCTTTGCATACCTGCAACGATGTTATATTTCTACCTTTGTGGAGTGAGATTCCTCTTCACGCTTTGGCTGGTTTGTCTGTTTGGGCTTCTGTAGAAAAGTAGCTTTTAGCAAGATGTTGACCTCTGAAATGCGTTATATTACATTACTGCCAATAACCCCCCCTCCCCCCATATTGAAAACTTGACCCTTAAGAGATATGTTGGTTTGAAAAGGAAGAAAATACATGGATTAGAATTGTATAGTAAATTTACACATAAATAAATCAATAAACCATAGTTACCCTGACCCTGGCTAGTTTTATTTAAGGAAATGAATATGTATAGAAAGTCAATTAAAATTGGAGTGTATGGGTCTACTTGTTATTAGTTTTTTATCTCTTCTTATATCTACCTAATGCACATATTGCTTATTTTAAATTCACTGAGACTCTGGGAGGATGTTCTTCCTGTGCCAAAAATGAAGCCGTTTCTTTTAGTGCACAGTCTAAAGTACCTGGTAAGCAGCATATCACCCCTGGACACAAATCAAAAAAATATCCTACTCTACAAAGTCCATCTGGTTCTCTTTGATGGCGTATATAGTTCACCATTTCCCCTCCACCTGCTCAGCTGTAGTTTCCAAGTACGCTGAAGCCTACATCCTGCATTTAGAGGCTTTTAGGAAAACCCTGTCATTCAATAAGAGACTACTGTGGCAGCATGCTCACGCTTATCTGCACTTTAGTTTCTACTTTCTGGCTGGTGGGCCATATAAGGGCCAGGTAGCAGGGCCTGGCTCATGCAGTTGTCCGTGGACGACCTTGCTCTCCTCACCTACTGCCTTGGAGTGGCTCCCAGTCCTGGGATGGGGCTTTTGGACCGGCACCAAGTCTCTACCCCCACAGATGTTACAGAGTCACCAGATATTATGTCAGTTTCTGAGTGATGTATCATGCTCGTCTGTGCAGAGCAGTGCATGAGTGTGGAATGGCTGAGGTGTGATGACAAAAATAAATCAGTGAGGAAAGCTCATTTCCTATAGAAGTTTATAATCATCAGATATCTATTTTGTCACGTATTGAATGTTGTATATAATATATTTCTTTTACAACAGAACAACAGCTTATATTATAGATTTGATTTGATTTATTTGAAAGGGACCATGTGCATGTGATTGTGAGGATATATGGTTCAATCTCTTGTTGGCACCTGTCTCTTTAATTTCCTATATTATTTTCTTTCATCTCTTTCTCTTAAGTCATTTATACAGTATTATTTCACTTTCTTTCTTTTTACAAAAACCATTCCACTAATTCTAAACTCAAGCTCAACTAAAATATGATTTCACTTTTACTTTTTTCTTTTTTTTTTTTAAAGAAACACATTAAAACAAAGCACATTTTTAATTTGGATACAGAGTCATAATGATGCCTGCTGTTGTGGCTGCTGGAAATCTTAATCACTGCCACTTAACATGAGACGGAAAGTTTCAAATATCACATGTCCAAATGCCAGAACAAAAATAAAACAATTTCCCTTCACTGTGTGTGCACTTTGCTCGCACAGGTATAATTGCATTTATTTGCAGACGCGCCACATCATGCAAGACACAGCCATGTCTCAATGTGAAACACGAGAAGGAAAAGTCATATTTGAGTTATTAAAAATACTGAAATAGCAGTGTGCTCAATAGGTAATTGATTTAATGAAGCTCTTGTATGAAACTAAAACCAAGTACAGGTCAGCCGGGTAACAACCCCCCGGCGTGCTCAGTGACAGATGTTTAACTCCCGCACTCCTTTAGGGAAGACATCAGGGCTAATAGGTGAAACCGCAGCTGCTGAAGTTTCTCTGCAGAGGCGCGACATTCTTCCTGTACATGCACGTCCGAGAGTCCGAGTGTAAAAACCCGGACAACGAGTTTCCACATATCCCCTCAGCTTCCATAATCCACGAATCAAGGGTGATAGAGTTGTTCCTCTCCTCAGAATAACAGAAGGCTGCAGAAGTTTGGACTCTGCTGATGTCTTCTCCTGCAGCCTGGGACGTGTGAGCTGCACAATCTGCTGCTCTCAGCTGAGTCTGACAGGATTCTGTTGGAGGAAATGTGGGGGGGGGGGGGGGGGGGGGGGGAACAGCAGCTCCGAGGAGAGGTGGGAAAAGCAACTGGACCTTTTTCGTTGTTTTCTTACTTTGGTCGTGAAACTTAAGATTGTGGACCAGGTATATGCGTGGGAGCCTGGAGCAAAGCTGGCAGAACGCCTGGACGAGCACACAGGCTGTGTATAGGTGGCTGCAGTGTTGGGAAGAATAGGAGAGTGTGAACAACAGAGGCGTCACACTGTGACAAAGTTTAGACTTGCGTGTGCGCACGAACAGGTGCGTGTTGTCTGTGGCAAAGACAAACTCCAATCATGCAACTGACTGGACATCAAATGCATCAGCGTAGTTTGCTGTCTGTGTAGAATCGAAGCTTGGCCTTGGTGTAATATTCTAAAGCCATTACATCCAAACCATATTTGCTCAACTTGTTTTTGTTTTACTGTGGATTTCGGAGGTAAAATGGACAACAGCAGTGAAATATTCACCAGAATTTCTCAGTTACATCCACATGAGAAATTAAACTCCTAATGGAGGCACAGATGACCCACAGCTGGTGCTCTGCCCTTATGCCCTCTGAGACTCTATTGAAATTTATATTCTATTCATTTCTTTATCCAATTTTATATTTATTTTTATTGCCTCAATTCCCAATTCCAATAATGTCCAAATGAATGAATTTCAATATTTCTGTAACAGCACTCATTAATTTTCTTATATTTCTTACATATACATATATATATCGTATACAGTTTTAATAAATCATGCCTATTTATAACATCTTTGTTGATAACAATTAATATATAATTGTTATTAAATGGTTTGTCACAGTAATGTTTGTTTAATAAATAATTACATGGGGTGTTCTTTTTTCACCTGAGCCCCTGTGCACGTCACGACTGGTTTACCAAATCATATCATGTTGTATATAGTTTTGTAAAATTGTATTTATTTTTTCTGCTACAGCTGAAATATAAGCTTCGTTTCCCCCTCGTTCATTTTCCCATTTTAAAGGAGGATTACACTCATAAAACAATATTCAGCAGTTGTGTTTTTAGAGCAAAAAGAGACTGATTTATTCAATCTATTTAACATGTTTTGTGACCAAGGGGAAATTATAAAAAAACAATTGCAGCCGTTCCCCTGTTTATGATTTAATAATCTTCACACAGTTTGTTTTTAGAAATAATAATAGTAATAATAATAATAATATACATATCTATATCTATATATCTCTCTCTCTAAATATATATATATCTTTATGCATATATATATATATATATATATATCTATATGCATATATATATACATATATATATAAAACACATCACCACACCCTCCCCTCTGAACATCTCCGCTGCTGTCAAGGTGAGCCACTGCCAAGTCTCGGGCGCAGGTGCTCGGATCAAGTGTTGACAGGAACTCTTAACTTTTTGGTGACCAAAGAAAAAAGGGATCACATCACAAGCCATTTTCGTGCGCATTGTGCCAACAGTGTTCAGGAGATGGATAAAGCTTGTAAAGTCTGACAAGTCGGCATTTGTTTTGGCTCTACGCTCGTCTGAGAAATTATCATTCAACCCCTTTAAAGGGCGCAATTGAGAGGCTGCGGCGTTTTCACTGCGACTTTTCGCTTTGTCCCTCGCCAAAGTGGCGTCTGCATGTCTGACTCCGCCGGTTACTGATTTGCAGGCAGTGTGTTAAGGTGGCCCATGTAAGTGATTTCCACGGGCGTCCCACTAAAGGAGAACAAATCGCTGACAAAGGAGCGCCTTTCCCATTCAGTAGCGTCGTTAGGACAACCAAAAAACTATTTCTCAGATAATAAGTTCTACTTCAAAGCGTTTCTCACTGAAGGGTGACTGCTTCACTCCTTTTATTAAGTCCCCCTCCTCTTAAATGCCGAAGGAACTGTCTCTGCTTATTCTCCCCCGTGTTTATTTTGCAACATTCATTGAGCACTTGTTTCCAAACAGGAGCTACAAGAGCGGGCTCCTCTTTAGGCCCTAAACGTCCACGCACAAAACGAGATGAGGCCCACGGCTTTTCTTACACCATGAATGCAGCAGCAGATTAAGTGTTTTTTAGAAATCCTTATAGAGGACAGCTGTAAAACTGATAAAGGAAAACCCAAACCTGCTCTTACTGCTTTTAATAAAGCCTCCGCATGCTGCAGGAGTGGTTCCTTCCTTGGGTTGTAAATGGTTAATATTTGTGATTGCTCGCACTCCAGTGCTGATTGTGTGTGTGTGTGTGTGTGTTTTATGACCACTGTCCCAGCATCTTCCAGGTTGACCCGAGTCAAGTGTCCCTTAATTGGTGCAGCGTGGAAGCTCATAATCAAGTTTTTTTTTAGTTTTTTTTTTAATTACTTTTCTTTCTGTTAAATAAACATTTAATCCAGGTCTTGCGAGCAAATATAACAATGGTGTGTCATCCACCTTGCATTTGCGATGACACACATCTGCATCCTTCGCTTCGATTATAGTTCATTTAATGGCAGTTAGTGTGTTTTGTGTGCTCAGATGTGAGCGTCTCACCACCAGATTGCCATAGAAATCCTAACGCACCATGAAGACTTGTCAAAGCAGGGCCAACCTTCCCCTCGCACGAAGCTGCAGCCTTTGAAGTGGTGCAGGACTTGCGTCGGTCCATTTTAATTCTATGGACTGGACAGGCAACTCTTTGAAAGTGAGACGGTGCGTTTTTAATAGAGGAAATAAGAGGGGGAACTTGTTTTCTACACTCCATACAAGGCCCTGCTCATTGTCAGTTTATCTTTTATCTTTTATTTTTCCCATGAATGATTCATGCCGCTTCTGCTTTGTGCTGTCTCGCGCCTTTCAGAAGGTAGCGCCATCAGGGGGCTCTAAGTTTCCCCATTAGCTCAGTGATTAGTTTATACCAGCCTTCTTTGGCCCGTTATAGGCCCAATTCTCAGACAACACGGTGTAGAAATGTCAGGATAAGCATTAAACAGAGCCACTCTCACGTTTGAGGTGAGTGACTCTGATGCTGTAATTTACACGTAAAACCTCAACACATCTCAAAAGCACCAGCTCCATTTAAATCTTCTTTGTTTGTTTTGTCAAAATGTGAATAAAACTCATTCATAAATCATCAATGCCACACGTATTATTGTTTACTATATATGTCCTGGTATTTTTTTTTATTTTTAGCAAGATATTTGTATAAATTTAATTCTGAACAACAAGGCTCAGCACAATAATCATCTCCTTTTTTTATCCACCATGTCCAACGGCACCATGCACCTCAAAGAGAAAGACGGATCACTACAAAAAAGGCATGCGAGGAAGGGATTTTTCACATTACACAGCCTATTCAAGTTTTTTTTTCCTGTTACAGAACACAATTAAAATATATATAAAAACAAAATACAACAGAAGTTAAAAATAAAGATAAAAATAAAAACATCAGCAGGGTACTACGCATCACCAAAACTGATATTATTATTCTTTGGTGTTTCTGTAATTCCAGTACAACATTGATACCAGCAAATAAATTACAATGTACAAAACAACGTTGTTTTTTTTCTTCTCCGTAATTAAAACTACACAACATTCACAAGCATCAGCACAATGACATATATACAAATCCTACAGGGTCAAAACCTGTCAGTGTAGACATTTAGGGTCTCCAGGGACTTCACTCATACTCTTTAACGAGCATAACACGTGTGTACTGTGCATAAAATATAGACTTAAATAGTTATTAAATATTACAAAAATTCCATCCAAACACATGTATTGTATAAATCTGAAAAGATAAACGAGAACCTGTAAGACACACAGATGTCTGCCTCCTGTTCCCCCCTTATCCTTCGATTATCAAAGTTTTGTACAATATCTCATCAGAGAAATAAAATAATAATAATAATAATAATAATACTAAATTAAAAAAAAATCCTCCACTATATATCCTCACTAGATTATGTCCATTAATTATTTGTTGCCAGTTTGTTTGTACAAGGAGTACCATTTATCTCCCTTGCATGTCTGGGACTTGACAGTGATTGATAGCAGCCCAGTTATTAAACTGCAAGGGGAATGATGGGAGGTCACATGAAAGATGTCACTTCATCACACCAGTTGAGTCCTTAGACATGCAGTTAATTAAAAATCAGCAAACTGCTCTTGTTGGGGGGGGATAATAATTTTAAAAAGTTATAGTCAGAAACCATTTTGAATGGCTATTTAAGATAAGGGGTTCGAAAAACGTTTAATTGTATTTCTAATGCTCTATAAATGTTTTATTTTGTAAGTTCTGATCTGCATTTTATATATAAAAAAGAAACAACAAAAAAGAAACAACCAAAACCAAAAGGTCAAAGTCTCTTCCCTCTGACGTAACGAGGCCAGCATTGCATCCACGACATATGTGTGTGTTACTGTATCACTGTCGTTTAATCATACTACAGTGAGAACAACTGATCGATATCCTGATGTGGCGCGGGTCAGCATGGATGTACACACTTTAATGGGTCAACTATGACCGGGGGGGCATCAGAGCATTGTCCTCGGGTCTGAGTTCCTGAAAGTGTCCTCGTCGTCTGAGTCAGACGTGGGTAAGTCGCTGGAGGGCGTGTGGAGGTGGTTGGGTTGTCCACCGCTTCCCTGACACACGTACCACTCGTTGAGGTTGGTGACCTGAGGGGAAAGGTTCGAGGAGCGGTTCCTGTGCGCCTCGGTGTTGGGCGAGAGTGGGTCTCCGTGGGGGTTTGTGGAGGGGATGTAGGCGACGTTGGTGGAAGGGGGCGGCGGGGACTTGCAGTGGACTTTCATGTGTTTCCGCAGAGAGCTCGGGTGCGTGTAGGACTTGTCACAGCCGCGGACTTTGCAATAGTAAGGCTTGTCGCTGGTGTGGACGTGGGAGTGCTTCTTCCGGTCGCTGCTGTTTGCGAATTTTCTGTCACAGCCGTCAAACTCGCACTTGAAAGGTTTCTCCCCTTGGAAGGAAAAAAAAAAGAAGCAGTTAGTGTCATGCGCATTAATGTCAAAGTCTCCAGACAGGGATTTCACGTTTTACGCACATCCTCCTCACAGTCACCTGATATAACTCAGTGAACCACAGCTTCTCAACATGTCACCTTAAATACGACACGATGATTTCTCATTAGCAGCTCCTGCACTTCTCCACTGAAGTCTCCTCTTTACACCAGAGCTAAACATCTACCACACACACACACACACACACACACACACACTTGTCCAAAGCATTTCCCCGTGTGGACGCGTATAAACATGCCTTAGGGCCTTGTATGTGTGCATATGGGGGATAGAGGGCACTCTAGGGAGACCACCAGGAGCTGTTTGTGTACTATGGTGGGCTTTGTTAAAACTCACACACTTAATAAATTGCACATTTAAATGAAAAACGTGTCGTGTTTAGATGTGGTTCGTGCGTAACCACATGACACTTTTCTGTTTATTTTAGAGAAATACTTATTTCCCTCTGGGTTAAACATCATCCACTGCGGTGTAGAGGCATTTATCTATATCGGTGCCATGCATGAACGATCCCCCCACGCCCTTTTTAGCCAAAATACACTCAATCTGTATGATGCCAACATGTCTCAGCTTGGTGCAAAGTTTGACCACTCGAGAAGTTCTCTCTCTTTCTCCAGCACCAGCACCCAGACACACTATTATATTTATCCACTAACACTGTAATCTCATACACCACATGGTTGGATATCAAAGTTGTCGATATATAGACTTATAGACTTGCGTGAACATCCCTACGCCTCAGGATAATTGCGTTTACGCGTGTTCTCGCGCTGCCCCGCATGTACAGTACGTAAGCACGTTTTACAAATCATATGCCATAATCCGCTCACGCCTGCTGCAAGCGTTCCTGTGAGTTAAACGTGGCTATTTCAGAACGGAAATGAAACACGTCTACTCGCTGTGTGAATGCGTCACTGAATAAAATCGTTTTACGCGCCTGTGCGCATAATTACGCACGGTTGTGCTGTCCACGCGTTTGGAATGTATAGTAAAACAACATCGTATCGAGACACGGCTTCAGCACCACGCGACCGAGTGATATTTTTCTCGTCGCCACTCGCAAGTGAATAAGAGGTACTGACCTGTGTGAGTCCTCTTGTGTATCTTTAAATTCTCCGATCGAGCGAACACTTTTCCACAGCCCGGGAAGGGACACGGGAATGGCTTTTCTCCCGTGTGAACTCGGATGTGATTAATCAGTTTGTACTTCGCTTTGAAAGCTTTTCCTTCCCGCGGACATTCCTCCCAAAAACAGACGTGGGAGCTCTGCTCCGGTCCCCCGACGTGCTCCACCGTGACGTGGTTGACCAGCTCGTGCATGGTGCTGTACGTTTTGGAGCAGGGCTTCTTCTGACTCAGCTCCTGGTCAATCCACTTGCAGATGAGCTCCTGTTTGATGGGCTGCCGCATGTATCTCAAAAACGCCCCCGCCGCTCCGTGAGGAGCTGAAGCGATGTTCACATTGAGGTTCATGGAGTTGTAGCTGTGGAGAGAAGAGGGTCCATAGTGTTCTGGCCTGTGCCCGAAATGCTCTGGCCTGCCGTAGATGTCCCCCGGTATACCCAGGCGCATCTGCCCGTTAAGGGCATGGTGGTGGTGGTGGTGGGCACCTTGGGACGCCTGGTCGTGAAGTCCAGTAAAAAGTGAATGGGCCCCACTATCCGTGTGCCCATAGGCACCTGTTGGGGAGATGAACATGCCATGGTGATGAGGGGAGGAGGCGGAACTATGCTGGTCGCCAAGTGCATGCATAGCAGAGGCTGAGAGTTCTCTCCTGAGGATGAAGTCCCTGCTGCTTGAGTAGCCTGAGTGGGGGTGAGCCACGGGGAAACCAACTGTGGTCTGAGTGGAAGTGAAAGATGCCGCGGTCTGGGCTTCGTGATGGCTCTGAATGTGCTGAGATGGGCTAAGTTTGAGAGCATTTGTCTGTGCCATGTGCTCTGGTCCAAATGGAGTGAGTGCCACTCCGGGGTCGTTGCCCAGCTCCCCAGGGTGGAGGTGGGCATGGTGGGAGAGAGGGTGATGCCCCCCGAGCCCCGGGAAGCCTGTCATATTCTGATGAGGATGGGGTTGAGTCGCTGCCAATTCCGCTAATCTTATCGCTGTATTCCTCTTGCTTAAAGGGGGTTCCATAACTACACTGACAAGTCCATGCACACTCACCGCAACTGTTTTTCCAGCACACCGCGCTCCCTAAAACATGAGGAAAATATGTATATACGGGTTCTATAAGTTCTTTTGTCCGGCTTCTAACTCTGCTTGCTCCTTTTCCCACTCTGTCCTCAAGCGATTGGCAGAACACACAACAGTTGGAGGACACAGTGGGGAATACAGTTTAGAAATGGCACTGCGGGTATTGGACGGATTTCGGTGACTGGCAGTTAGGAGAACGAAGCGATTGGCTGTCGTTCAGCGCAGGGGCTCAGCAGGGTTCCGCCCCCTCACTCTCTTTATCGCTGTTGACTCCAAAAAGTTGTACTCACAGAGTTAGCAGCAGTTGTGTTTGTGCGGCTTTTCTGTTTACTGGCGCTGCTGCTGCTGCGTGAGGATGACCGACATGTCAGTGCATGTGACAAGTGCAGCCTATAGAGTTTATGGCTCAGGTTTAGTGCGTCCAAGTGTCTTTCTGATTGATTGTATGTCAACATAAGCGGGGTAGAGGGGAGAAAATAAAGCCTGGACGTGTTGTGTCCGTGTACACAGACATCGGTGCTGACTTATTTGTTGTCTGCACTATTTAAAGTGGGAAAATATGCCGCTGATACTTGTCAGGAAAAGGCAAAATGACAAGAACGCAACCTGTAGTAAATATCACAGAAAAAAAATAAAATAATCCAAACTGATATTTTTTTTAATGTTTTTTAATAATATCAGGTTGGACGTGATTCATTCATTCATTCACTGTTTGCATTATTATTGAAATAATTTTAATACGGAATTTAAAATAGCTCAAGGGCTATATACGGATTCGGGTCTGTTATGACAACCAACCATTTTTCATAATGCGTCATTAAAAAAAACAATTAAAGGCTTAAAAACACACATTACAATTTAAGGTTGAAAAGTACGACAGTTAAAAACGTTCATCGGTGAACTGTGACAACCATATTACAACCTTCTTTTTGACGGCTCCTATAAAATATGTTTTCCAGCAAATAAACAAAAAAATATGAAGACATTTTTTCTAAATATATATTTTTTTTGTCATGACTTTGTCTCATATTCTACGAAAACTTCACCTCAGATGACGGATCGAGCCATTTGTATAGTTCCCTGCGTGTTGACAGCACGAGGTGCGTGTCTGTCAGTGATATGTCTTCATTCAGACACCTTTCCAATCGATTTGTGATAGAAATGGCCCCCCGTACTATAGACGAGTCACCTTGCGTCAGCTTCTGTGATGCACAGATTGTGTGTAACGTGAACAGGAAGGAGATGCGTGACTTAAAATAAAAAAATACAAAAAACATTTACATAAAATATATGAATCAACACAGATGAAATCAGCGGGGGAGGGATGATGTTATGGGCAAATTGTGTTCTCTTCTACTCATTCATGGACTTGATGAGTGAAGGACCTGAATATATATTTTATACCCACTTGTAAAAGCGATATTCAAGCAGTTATGAACCCACAATATATATATATATATATATATATATATATATATATATATATATATATATATATATATAATCTACTGTTAGAGTCGATTTCTCTAGAGATGTTGCGATAACACCAGTCTGTACTTTAAGAGGGTGGAGGAAAAAAAAACACCCAGAAAGTATTTTCTTAAATAAATATAATAAGAATGTCATGTTCCAGTGAAAATTATGGAAACCCATAAAACACAGTAGGGCAGTGGGTGCATTGTTCCTGATGTGTTTAAGGGCCCCTAGTTCGTCATACACATGAAATGAAACGCCACATGGGACCCGATGAATCACACATTGATACATTTAGCTTTGAATGATGGGCTGGATTTTATATCTCTACATGATTTTTAGTACCAGCAAAAAATAACTTCATAATTCAATTCTTAATGTAATAAATATAAAGTTTGTATGTAATAAACTACTGTTCAAATATCGACTTGCGGTTTTCAAATCACCTAAAGCTGTCGGTGCCTCAGACGAAGGGGAGGTGGGACGACGACGACGACGTATTCAACCTCCCTCTCTCACTCCCTCCCTCCCGTCAACTCTATCTCCCCTCTCTCTCTCTAAAACAAAGATGCTTTGTCATAAACAGGGTTATTTTACCAAAAGGAGTCAAGAGGGCAACATATGTGGTCTTAACGGGTCAGGGGCCAAACATCCATGAAACACAAGTGACCTTCCAGTGTGTCAACATATTGATATTGTCATATATCAGAGGGGGGAAATATGTCTTTGCGTCCCCTCTCATTACAGGCAATGCGCCTTTAATATGTTCACGATCAACACTATTGATTTTATTAATAGTATTCGCTGCAGAGTTAGTGCAGAGGAGCACTGTGACACTTTCACATCACATTCTGAGTAATATTCCACGTGATTCACGTCTCAGTGTGTGTTGCTGCTCCTCAAACCTGTTGAAATATTCGTCTTTGTTTTTTTTTCTCAATAGACCCCCCTTTCTTTTCCAAGCACAAGAGAAAAAACCTTCTATACTCGATTGATTTTTGTCTTCGACTCTTTAATTCACCCCCCCCCCCCCCTCTTTTTTAACCCCCACTATCTGGGGAAGGTTTTGTGTTTTTTTTTTCTTCCAGAGAAATAAAGAAGTTCTTATAGGGGTCGGCAGACGTGACTTTGAACTTGGATCAACTCCTGTGTTTCCTGCGGTGCGGGTTGAAATAGACTTGGAAGAATGGCACACAACGCTCAGCCTGTCCCACTCCGAGCTAAGAGACACATTTTCCCCTGGAACAAAAAGAGGAAAAAAAAAAAGTTTTAAAACGTTTCCATCTCCTTGGACATTATCTGTCGCTGACAGAGCAGTGGAGAGGAGCTGGGAGAGGCAGGGAATTATGTTGTGTTTCGGACCAGGAAAGCTTGTGGGATTTTGATTTGGTGCAAATGTAAGTATACTTCCTTTGACTTGTGCTTGAATGGGCAGCTGTGGTGTGTGGCCTGTGTTTCCCCCCTTTGAAGGCGGATACAGTGCATGTCTGCTGTAGGAATTTGCCTGTAAATGAAGGAAACTTGTTTTTTTTTTTATCAAGAAAACTCTATGTAGAATGTAACGAGTGTCAGTTAACAGTGTAAAAAAAAAAAAACCCAGTGCCGGTGTGTGTATCCCGCTGTTTTCTTAAGGAAGAAGCTGAGAAAAAACATCACTCATAACACACTCACTTGATATCAGCCAAAGCCACTGTATTTATTACTGGAACTTTATGATTGTGAGCTGCAGGAAAGACACGACCTTATAGGTCACTAATGGTTTACTCGGATCTAAAGCGCAGTTCACCACCATAACATGTCACTTAATTGGTGTGGTGAATGTGAGAACCACCGAGGAAGCAGAACCAGCAACATATGGAACCATTAAAAGCACACAGCAACCGCTGCATGGCGGCTGCCAGTGTGTAGCAGAGCTGCACCACCAAAGGCCCAGTTGTGGTTCCAACGACAGTAGAAAAATAACGACAACAACAAGAACAACAAAAAGCAAAACACTGAACGCCATATGGAGCCACACATGCTTTTTTCAGCTGTGAAGATTTGAGTGGAACGTCAATTCTGAAAGATTTAATAAACCGTAACTATATTTAGTTATGGATTGCCATGATATATCAGCATTTAAAATCAAATGGCATGTATTAAGATTTATTAAAACAAAAACAGGTGTGTCAGCAGTACATTTTATTAAATATAAACTGTGTTGTATCATTATATGAATGCACGCATTGTTTACTGTGCACTTTTACCCCTTTCTGGACGTTAAAATGATCATTTCATATACAAGTAGAAACGTGTGATGCGCTTAAATATATGAAGATGTTCGTGCGTAAAAGGACGTCAAAGGAAGTACTGGACGTGTCCGGCACACGCGCTGTCATCATAGTCTTATGATCATGAATGTTTTCATTTATATATGTTTTTAAAACAGCCTCCATGAGATAAAGAAGATAAACAATACGATACAAAGTTTTGCATTACATTAAAAAAGACCACACATTTATTGTCTGTGGTTTTTAAAATACATGCACCCAATGTCGCTGTACATCTATTTCCAACATATTACAACTTGGCACGTATGAAAACATAAACAACAAAACCGTGTTCGCTCCTCTCCCGTGTCGTGTTCGCCTTTGCCTGTATATTCGCCCCCAAACGTTCTCCCCAAAAGTAGGCGGTAATTATTAGTGGAAAATGGCGTTGCACTATTAAGTCGCCAAAGCGCATCTTGCTATTGGAGGGGCACCTGGGATTGATGAGGCGCAGTGGCCAATGAGGCTGCGAGGAAAGAATGAACGGGCTCCAGTTAAAGGGGGCGGAAGAGGAGGTAGAGCCAGTCCACGGAGAAACAGGGAGCCTCCGCGTTAAAGGCAGGCAAAGCCACAGAAACAAATACAAACCCCAATCGGAACAGCGATTTTTTGAGATGCTCCTGCTACTTTCGCGCTGTGCACGCAGAGGACACCTAGTAAGATAATTATTTAATTCTTCCTGTGCAATCTGAACGCAAACCAACTGTCGCAGTCAAGAGGAGGGGACTCGAGGAAACTCTTCAATACATTTGGATTTTTTTTCAGTCAAGTTAACTAGAATCAAATTCAGTCTCTGTTAAGCCAAGCTGATTTTTTTTTCCCTCCCCATGATCGGAGCTCCGTTTTGAATCACACCTGATATGGTGTTTTCAAGGTTGGAAGTTGTATCGTTGCATGCCAGCGTCAACATTTGATTTGTTTTTCTTTTAAGTTAATCGCCGTAGCCCTGAGCTGTGCTGATTTAAGTAAAAAAAAGAATATTTTTGTTTGTTGAATAAAATGTTGCTGGATGCCGGTCACCAGTTCCCCGGACTGGGAGTGGGCTCGTTTGCCAGGCATCACTCAGCGAGCGAGATGCAGGACAGAGACTTGAGTTTGGCACAGAATAGCTTTGTAGACTCGGCACACATGGGCGCGTTTAAGCTCAACCATGATCTGTCTCCGGGACAGAGCTCTGCCTTCACCTCCCAGGCGCCGGGTTACCCCGCTGCGGCTCTGGGGGCTCACGCCGCTCATGTCACGTCGTATGCGAGCTCGCCTTTCAACTCGACCAGGGACTTTCTCTTTCGCAGTCGTGGCTTCGGTGAATCCTCTCCGGCGAGCAGCCAACACACTATTTTTGGCCCCACGGCGGGATCCCTCCATCACTCCCACACAGACACTCAAGGCCACATTTTGTTCCCCGGGATCCACGAGCAACATGGGTCCCACGGATCCCCGAATGTCCTGAACGGCCAAATGAGGCTCGGACTACCCGGTGAAGTTTTCGGACGCTCCGACCAATACCACCAGGTCTCCAGCCCGAGGACCGACCCGTACTCGGCCGCGCAGCTCCACAACCAGTACGGCTCCATGAATATGAACATGGGGATGAACATGGCAGCGCATCACCACCCCGGTGCCTTTTTCCGCTACATGAGGCAACAGTGCATCAAGCAGGAGCTCATCTGCAAGTGGATCGACCCCGAGCAGCTCAGCAACCCGAAGAAGTGTTGCAACAAAACTTTTAGCACCATGCACGAGCTGGTCACGCACGTAACCGTGGAACACGTCGGTGGACCGGAGCAGACGAACCACATCTGCTTCTGGGAGGAATGCGCCCGGGAGAGCAAACCGTTCAAGGCGAAATACAAACTGGTTAACCACATTCGGGTGCACACCGGAGAGAAGCCTTTTCCCTGCCCGTTCCCCGGCTGTGGAAAGGTCTTCGCACGGTCGGAGAACTTGAAGATACACAAGAGGACACACACAGGTAATTATCTTATTTATTTTATTTAATTTTTTTTTTAAATAACTTGTTGGTGTTAGTGTTGTTACTCCAAAGCTGTAATTGTTTTTTGACATGCGCCATGCGAACATAAACACACACTAAGATGTGCTTATCAGCTGCTAAAGTAGATTGTAAGAAAACAAAAAACAGGAGCACAGTCAGGGAGTGGATGAGTTTAGAAAAGTGTTATCATTTCTTGTTTTTTTCTATCAGTAAACAGCTACAGGGACAGTTGCTGTGCGAAACATTTTCCAAACGTGCAGGAAAAAAACTGAAGGCTTTGATGTTTTGGGTTAAACTTAAAATGGGTCAAAGAGGGCTGTGCGTGCACTGCAGAGCTGCGAGGCTTGTAGTAAATCATATCAGTTGCAATTATTTACTGTATTTATTTATTTCTTTTTTTGGCCCACAGCACTTCTCCATTTGCGCTTGCATTCTCTTAAACAAAACAGAAATGCTTTGGGTACAGTTCAGAATTGGGGAGTTTTCTCAGTTGTGGTGTAGAGTCAGCACAGACACAGGCAGAGCTGCTGTTTATGCCCGAGGATTTGCCTTTTGTTTTCTGATGCGTCCTCATAGACATGTGCCTATAAGGTGCTAGACGGGGCCATTACCAGCCTTTCACATTTCCACTTATTTTCTTGGGAAATACACGATGGTGTCGTGCCATGGAATTGGTCAGGTGCTAATTAGATTTTTATTGTCTCCCAGCAAATGGTACGCCTTCTGTATAAGGCCTGCTGAGGACGGCCTTGTCCCCCCCCACCACTATCTATCTCTCCCACCCCCTCTCCAAATCACTATGCGCATTTTTCAGGCTTAATAAGACGCACCAACCCCCTCCTTCATTCTTATTTAAAAACAACTCTTCAAACTTTGAATATCACAAATTGAGTTGTTTGAAAACCCGATTGCTGTGATTTCCATGCGCTCAACTTTTCCACATTAGAATTGCACCAATTGAAATGGTGAACACTTTTACGCACCCAGGAGAAAAGAAAAATATCTGACCCTTTGCTTCTTCTTTTTCTCCATTTAATTTCCCTGCAGGAGAGAAGCCGTTCCAGTGTGAGTTTGAAGGCTGCGACAGAAGGTTTGCAAACAGCAGCGACCGAAAGAAACACATGCACGTTCACACGTCGGACAAGCCTTATCTGTGCAAGATGTGTGACAAGTCCTACACACACCCCAGCTCCCTAAGAAAACACATGAAGGTAAATGATAGTTTATATCAATTGTCATGTTCTTGTGGAGTTGAAATACATAATTCACATTTTAGTTCACATGATTTTATTTGTGTCAGATTTTCAATATCTAATTGTATTTTTTTTTTATTTTCCTTCCAGGTCCACGAAGCCTCCCCACCAGCATCAGACTCATCACCAGCAGCCAGCTCTGGGTATGAATCATCCACACCCCCAGGCCTGGTGTCTCCCACCACCGAGACCCAGAGCAACACCACCATGTCCCCAGCCTCAGCTGTCCACAACAGCAACACCAGCCACAGTGTCCTATCCTCCAATTTCAGTGAATGGTATGTGTAGTAGGACTCAAAGATGAAACGAAGCCACACACACACTGGCTTCACAGCACTGGAACATCCAGCAGCAGATCTGGGACACGTGCACACAAAAGAGGCACACACACACAAAAAAAAACATTTATTTTTTATTGTGTTACTTTTGATTCACCAGGGATGATGATGATAACCAACAGAGGAAAATATGTATAATAGTCGAGGTGTATTTCATATTGTAAATAATTACTAAAAGCCCACTTTTCCCATTGGTTGTGCTAGTTTGTCAGTCTTTGGTGTATAGATGTTCCTTCAATGGTAGCTATTTCTCTAACTGGACTTTTAGTGCACATATTACAATGAAATTGTACTATACTGTTGAATATTGTGATCTTAAGGCAAATTGATTGTACTATACTTAACACCTATAAACTGGAAAGAGTGCCAAAGTTAACATTTAACTCAAACAGACCACAATATTATGCTTGTGAATGTATATTTTAGTTTGCTGGGCTTAACTTGTGATGTTTTGTGCTTTGCAAGTTTGAATTGTGAAATACTATCTGGAAGATTGTGGGGGAAAATAAACGTTGTGCCGTTGGATTTTCTGTAACTACACCCATCCTTTTTTTGTAAATATCAGCTGCCATATTTATCCATTTGTAATTAAATTATGGTATTTACTTGCTACAGATGAAACAGTATTTATAAAGAATGTTTCTTAACTATAAATATGTACAATTACGAGCTAAACATGGGCAGTGGTTTCGTTTTGTGCTTTTGTTCAAAGTTTTAAGAGGTGTTTCCTTCCTTATTGTGATAAGAATTTTACTGCATACAAATATAATAAAAGGTGTTGCAAGTGCTAAATATTTTTCCTTTTTTTTGCTTTTTCATGCTTTGTGTTGCTGGAGCAGTTAAATAGTCTTATGTTGGGGGCATTTAGTTGAATGAATGGTGCGATACGTGTCATACCAGTTATAACTTATTCATTAATGCCTCGTAAATTCTCCAAATTGAGGTGTTTTACCTGCTGCTTTACAAAGCTTACAGGCCCAAACTATAAGGCTGCTGTGACACTGTAAATAAACAAGAGATTTAAAGAATTTTCTTGGAATATTATAGTAAGAGGTTTATTAAAAATTTTAATATAAAAACGGGAATTGATTTCTGGTCACAATATGCCTTTGGGGTTTTATTTAATTTATGTATGCACTTATTTAAATTATATAAATAAAACACACCACGGTTTGTGGCTTTCTCTCATCCACATGATCACATCTCAACGCTTTATATTTCCTCAGGTCAGTTACTGAGTTTATTTGTAAACAGAGCCTGTAAATGCAGAGCCTGTCCCATGGGGGCTGCGTGGACACTGCCGTGAACTTGAACTTGACTGGTGCTTGTATATGTTTGTATGGGAGTCTTTTTCCACATGCGCTGTAGTTGTGAGCTTTGCTTTGACCTGTTGGCTGCTGTTACTTTAGAAAGGAACTTCAGAGTGGGTTGTTTTAATTTGCTTTGTTATGAGTGACAATAACAAAGCAAATTAAGACAATAACTCGGTAGCATTAAAGCATCTAAGACTTGTTTTTCTGTTAACATCACAGTCCGAGCAACGCGAGGCCCACAAGAAGGAAATGTCACCGTCGTCATTTGCATGGTGTTGTTTTTTTGTTGTTGTCGTGTTGTGCCAAATTGCGCATGCTTGCTGTTCTATGAGTCATGTTTCATGGATGTTCACAAACAAGTAGTGGGACTTGTTAGTGATGGTGGATATGGCTGCACACCGACTCTCCTCCGCTGCTGTAAGTGGCACTCAGTGTGTCTTATGGAGCTGCTGCCTCCTGTTATACAAGCTGCTCACATTACTTGGCGCACGCGAGCATGTAGTAAATAAAGAATGTGGCAGGATCTTCATAAGCGATGCTGATTAAGACTTTGAAAGCAAGGGAATACGATCACTTAAAATCAGTTACAAACTATTAAATAATGCCATCTTTCTTCTTTAAAATGTTACTTGAGTTTTGTGTGTATGTGTGTGTGTGTGTGTGTGTGTGTTTGTGTCGTTTCCCATGAAACAGCAACATATTTACACAATCAGTCCATCGATTTCATTTTGTTTAGGATAAAGAAAAGGGGGATATTTTAATGTTTATACGCAGTTCATTTGAAATCACCTGCTAATGTCACCTTTATACAGTGACTGCATGGCCCGCTGACCTCTCCGGCGGAGGAAGGTATATGACCTGTTGGGAGTGGGAAAGGTCAGCTCCACACAGTGCGTCGATGCCGGTTCCTGTTCTGCTCCTGCTGCGCTGATATTGATCCGCGGAGGAGGAAGAGCTTTTTTTTTCCTCCCTCCCTCCCTCCTCCTTCCTCTCCCCTCTTACAGCTGTTTGAGTATTGTTGACTTTACTGTAAAGACGTGGAGCTAAACCTGCTCCGCATTTGTGCTGTTTCTTTTTAAGGTTTTGATATTTGACCTCGGGTCAAAGTTCAGGGGGGAAATCTTTGAAGTCCAGTGAGAAGTTCACTGCGCTGTTTGGTTCCGCATCTGCGGGAAACTATAGTTCAGCCACGTTTTCATTTTTCACACTGAAAACAAGCACACACACACACAAGACACCTGTTTCAGGTTCTGTGTTTATTTTCAAGACACAACAGCAGAGTATGACAATTGAATTTTTAACTATGACAAGGATCAAACTGACCAAATCTATTTCACAGACAAATCCCACAGCAGTTATTTTTGTTCATATCCGGATTTAGAGTGTGAAAAGAAAAACAAAGGAAGATAAATTAATAAATAATGGGGTGTAACAAGAATGAAGGTAGGATTTTGTTGTGCTATATTTCCTTATTCATCTGGACATAACAGCGATAGATGGAGCGGGTGGGTGCTGGTAGTGCTGGTGCTGGGTGTGTGGGATGTGTGTGTTGGTCTGCGTGTGTGTGTGTGTGTGTGTGGGGGGGGGGGGGGGGGGAGTTCAGGAAGGGCAGCCACAGGCCACATTTATGATCAACAATTCACCAACGCTCTCTCAGTTATTAATTCTGGTTATGTTTGTGGGGGTTTGAGTGCAGAGGGTGAAGCAGTCACGGGGCGGTGATGATGATCGCGGGCCTCCAGGGAATGAAATCTAGTCAGTGCGTTCAAGTGATGCCACAGCGGCCGCCTGAGTGCTGGTGTGTCCCACCAGCCTCTGAGCCGCGTGCACAACCACAACCAACGCACCATAACTGACGAGACATGTCACTCAAGTTATGTTTGAAACGAAAAAAAAAAAAACATTTTTAAATAAATAATTAAATATATAGGTATATATTATTATTATTATTATTATTATTTAAAAAATAAAAATAAATAAATGCACTGTGTATAAATATCCATCCTTTCAAAGTTGGAATTTAAAAATTGACCAGCAGCAGATTGAACAGTCTAGTTAAATGCCTTGTTGCTCAAAATACATGTTAACAATTTAAAGGGAAAACTCAATATTTTGAGTGCTGCTGACGATGCAACACCTGTTTGGAAATGCACGTCAAGTCCAGAGAATGTGAGTGGATTTACCTTCAGAGGTGTATGTATGAAGGTCAGGATCATTTTTTTTTGTATGTATGATTTGGAAGGACAGAGAGCTTTAACAACCCAAAATAGCTTGCTGTCAAATAAATACAATAATATTTAGTGTTGGCACAAAAACTAAAATAAATTAATTATAATTAGCTGTAAAACGTCAACATCAACAATGATCTGTGTTTCTTTTTAAACCAACGGGCAAGTTTCTAAAAATAATACTTACATTGATTGTAAAATATTAATCTATAAACACGTTTTGCCTGGTTTAGGATGTGCTTATCTGTCATTTTTTTTAAATTACATATAACAAAGAAAATGTCTGTACAATATATATAGATTTTAATTTTCGTGAATACATGCGTCATTAAATAAATAAAGGAATTGGATTGATGGACTTTGAGGGGGAACATATGTGTCAAGGCCACAAAACTTGTCTCACTTTCTCAAACGGGCCTCGATCCTCGGCAGAAACAACACAGTTCATCCGTCACCGTGTTGTGAAAGAAAACTTTTAAAACAAACGCCAGATCCTCTAATTGAATTTGACCCGCTCTAATGAAACGAACGTGTCCGTTCGCCGGCCTGTGTTATTTATAGTCACACACCACTGAGTGTCACTTCCAACAGCTTGTCCCGCTCCACGCCCACTGCAAAGAAAAGTCATGGACATTGAAATGTCACACAACATGTCTTAAGTAAATAATTAACATGGACACAAATAAATAAATAAACATTATATTATATGCATGTGTTAATATAATTTGGAGGGAGGAGCTTTGTGACGTAGGACTTTTAAGGTAAACAAAATGTGTCCATTCATATCAGTCCATGGAGACAAATTATTAATATTGACAGTGGGTTTCTTTTTCTCTCTCTCTGCTTCTCCTTCTCCGCCTGTCTGTCTTTTCTGTGACATGATGGCTCGTGTTGGGTTTGCACTGAAGTGGATGTACAGTCTGTCTTCCTGTGCAACGCAGCTCCCGTGGCCTTTCATCTGAGTTCAGCGGCCGCCTTTTCTCACACAACAGATGAATGTGTTTCTGTGAAAGAGCCGGAATGGCTGTCACTTCTCCTGGCACGGCGGAGAAACAAACAAAACCCCCTACTCCTTTTTTTTTTTTTTTTTAAGGAAGCTGGCGCAGGCACCTCCCATCGGACACAAACACTACAGAGTCAGAGGCACAAATAGCCTCAAAAGCTAAACACTCTCCCTTTCATGCAGAAAGCTTGGCATGACTGGTGCTCTCAGGCACACAGAGACACACAAAGTGGAGAGGTGCAGAGTAAATGACATACTTGAGTTTGACTGAGTATTGTAGTTATTGTTGTGCAACCCCCACCCACCCCCAGCCCCATCTAAAAAAGAAGAAGAAGGAAAAATGTCAGTATTCAAGTTCAAACTCGGCATCCTCCCCTGGCATTGAAGTTCTCAATATGACTTGCCACGTCTGTGTGTTTGCCACCGTAGGTAATGTGCCATGTATGAATAAGAAGTGTTTGCAGGTAACTTTTATTTGCTGCAGACCTTCTGTCCCATTAAAGGCCCATTGTCTGCAAACACAACACAAACAAAAAGTGGGAACACAGTATATAGCAAATACAATCTCCTTAATAGAAGTATTATAAGTTTGAAAGATTCACAATTTAGAAGGTTTATATATCCTGGTTAAGGCAAAACATTGAGATTACGGTTAAGACATTTTGTCATGGCTTCCCCCCTTACACTGACACCAACACACACATATAATCGCAGACTTCCTTTTCCATTCAAAAGCACACTCAGTCAAGGAAATTTTCAATTTCCCAACACCTGTAAACATGCTGTTTTACCTCAGCTTCTTTGATCTTCAAACAGACCAGAGCCGTGCCCTGAGGGACACACAGTGGAAAGGTGACTGGGTGGTGTGTGTGTGTGTGCTGCTCTGTTTTATGGGAATGGCGGCAGGTCCTAGAAGAAACCTAGTGGCCATTTTGCGTTTTCATGTTTTTTTCATGCTCCAAAACGTGTTTGATTGACCCTAAGATGAAGCAATCATCAAGTTCAACGATATGGTCAAAACATGAAGGTCACTAAAGAGCTAATCTTTGATTTTTTAAAACCAGTGTGTAACATTTAGGACAGTTTATTCAACATGTTTACACAAGAGTTAGAGCAAGATGGAGGTAGACGATGGTTGTGGCGATCCCGAAAGGAAAAAAAGAAAAAAACCTTAGTGTATATTGCATTAAAACACCAATTGCTTGGTTTTCGTAGCCTAAAAAGAAGTTGTTCATGTACTTCAGGCAAGGGCCTTGTTCTATGGAGGCCATGTTTCTACAGTGGGCCGAGCCAACAAACCAGCCACAGCGTGCATGCGCCTTGTGATTTGAAGCGGAAGCTTATTCTGCAAACAAATAAGGACAACATGCTTTTTGGTATAGAAAATAAATTGTCCTTTTGTTGCAATCTGCAGTCTCACCATTAGATGCTACTAATTCGTACACACTGGACATTAATGTTGAAAAGAGTGTGTGAAACGTTTCATTTTGAGATCAATTCGTCTACTGTTGTATGAAAATGAAGCCTGGACTTCATCCTCAATCAGACGTGAACCCGATTATTGTCTTTGTTTGAAAAGACAGCTGAGAGAGAACGAGTAAATGAGCAAATTAACAATGTTTGTCATCCAAATTATGCTCCACTGACAGTGACAGCACACTAAAAAGGTCAGGGCTAAAAAAGTATAAAGATGTGAACATTTGCAAATCATCAAAAATTCATTCGTCTGCTTGATCTTTCTCTCTCTGCAATCATTTTGACACATTACAAAAGAAACTGAAGGACCATTAAGACAAAAAAACAAAAAACAAAAAAAACAACTAGGTGTGAGCACAGTGTTCGTGCCCCCCTCTGCTGTCACTCACATTCAATTCAAGAGTGATCGGAAAACAAAAAAGCTCATACTCAAAAAGATTTATGTGACATGACACAGGAATGAGTTGAATATGCCCCCAACTATTCCCAACTCACACACACACACACACACACACACACACACACACTCCCATCTGTCGCCTGCTTTACTTTTTGTTCTTTTCAGGTGTTTTTCATTGTTCCACCCCCCCCTCAAATATTGACAGGAGCTTAATCTAAAGCAGTTTGTTTCATGATGTGTTGTGGCATGACATGTGTTGAATCTTAAAACACATCTGTGGTAAAAGGCTGTCTGACTTCCACAGGTTTATCTAATGAGACAAAAATGAAAGCGGACAGGGATCAAAACCGGCGGCGGTCCCCGCGATGCAGACTCTCATTCAGTAAGTCATTATCACTCTGATCTTAACAACATTTTCACTGTCTGCTTCCCTCCAGAGGGTTCCATTCACCAGAGGAGACAAACAAATAACACACCGGCGCAGGCTTTGTCACATGCAAATCGGGCCGCTTATTTTTCCAGCATTTCACTTAAAGCCATCACTCGGTCTTGTAGGGTATCAGTTGTAATTCCAAAATTCTATTAAATATTTTTATTTCATTGGAAATGTGAAGGAGTGAGGCGTTTATCAGTGCTAGCCTCTCTCCGCAGGGTGCCGCTCAGATTGCACCCCACAGACATTGTCAGTTCTCTCAGAAGAGGCTCTGGTTGCTTACCTCCGCTTCTCGAGTCTAGTGGGCTGGAAGGAGCTAATTTGATTGACTTTCACCTCCAGTTTTTTTCCCCTCTCTCTCTTTTACTTATACCTCACAGTCCCTTGACAGTAAGAGACCTTTCTGGTCAGTGAATGTATTGACAGGCAGTCATTCAGCACTTGACATGTCAATGCCCTGTCCACTCGAGTCCTGTTAGACCCAGGGTGTTTTTGTATATTTCTCATTGATGGGATTGATTCATCTGACAGTGCTATTCACTGTGTAATGCTCCCTAAGGTTGTACCCCTAGTGGATAAATACTGTACATTAAAGATTTTGGTTCCTACATCCCATTGTGTAATTGTTCTTGTGTTGAAATGATGCATTCATGTGCATGTAGAGCATAGTAAAGTGCAGTCGGTTACATTTAAGACTTTGTTGCAAAGTTGTTACTTGCGGTTTAATTCTTGCAATTTGGCACTGAAATATGTAACCTACCAAAGTCGATCAACTCTGGAAATGGAAAACAAGGTTATTTTGATTTTAAAAAAAATTGTCATGATTCTTTCAGATAGTCTCTCTTCCAGTTTTCAAATAATACAATTGTTCCAAGAGAGAAAAAAAAGTGTAAAGAGTGTCTTTACAGGACAAAAAAATGCATAGTAGTGGCATAGTAGTTTGTGTAGAAAAGTGTCAAGGAACCACCGGTTTGTCAGTGCGCTTCTACGCTTCTCACTGTCAGGTTTGCGTATATATTTGAGATAAATCCATATTTGTCATGCAGGAACATGAATATAAACATGACTCAAAATAAAAAAAAAAGCATCACATGCAGCTCTTTTCAGAGCCCTTTTTACCGATTGACATCCTCTTTTTCTCTGCACACCTGCAAAGGAGGCGTTGATGGGTGTGTGGCGCCCTGTTTCAGGAGAGCTGGCGAAGTTTATTTCTCACCTCGAGCATTCGGTGCTGGGGGCGGCTGAGGCTTTGCTTGCCCCTCTGGAAGTCCCTCCTTTTTCTGGCTCACAAGTGCCATGTGGGAGCCGCTGTCCCACCAACACTTGAGAAATAAATCAGACACACTGCTGACAGCGGCTTACAGTGAAGCAGGAAGATGGGGAATGACTTGAAAAGAGTGGCGTTTATGACAGATATTTTCACGGCTGGTGGAAAAAAAAACAACAACATACAATTTATAGGAGGGTGAACAGTTTGCAGTTTAAATGCTTTTCAGATTGAATGAGAAATTCCCCCAAGTGCTAAATGTTTGGAAAGTGTCATTGCTGGCAGTAAAAGAAAAGCCAATGTTGGATCAGGGAGCACTTTAAAAATGACACATGGAGAAGCATTCTTGTTTTTGTCACATGCACAAAGACTTTGACTGACAATGAGTACGATTCCATGTACAGTTGAGTCAAGCTATGGTTGTAGAATTTGCTGTTTGCCGTTTACTTGGATGACTCCTCTTGTCCCAGTATACAAGTGTTCACTGCTGATCAATTGATTGAATGAAGTGTGTCTGCCTCCGCTATTCTCGGTGACCATATGCCCCCTTACTTCTTGTCAGTATTGGGCAGTTTCTGCTTTAGCCAGCAGCTAGTTTATAGCTGATGGTCTTCCTACCATCCATGAAGTTAAAATGATTAAATCCTTTGACGTGGCACAGCATAAACTCAGTCTCAGTCCAAAGAAAATGCAATGGTTGTAGTACAATTTCACTACTAACATGTATTTTAAAAGTCTGGTTTTCATCTTACTTACACAACCTGATGTCATTTCGACGACCCGAATCACAGCTGCTCTACCGTGTGCTGTGCTTTAACGCATGTATCCCACACGGCCTAAGATATAACATATTTAATGGAAATGCTATATAGACAGGGTGGTGTGAAGCTAAGGGTGGAATTACCAAAGCTTTAACACTGATACCTTTGGGACTTAGGCCTTAATCAGGTGGCTGAGGTGGCAGAGCCCAGGGCACAAGTACACTTGTGACGATTATGGCATGTTAGCACATGTCTCGGAGTGGAGTGGACGGACAGACAGATGAGTTCATCAGTGGCAGGATTAGTTAGCTCCCATGCTGCTCTGTAACTACCACCTGGCCCATGCTATGTCCTCATGCACAGTGGCCTCTCATTAACAGCGAGGGGAGAGTAATGATCTTTGTGCGTGCAGGTTTTTTCCTTCAAGGATCATTTTGAAGGCACTACGGAATGAATGGGTACACGTGTACAAGATGGACGGCCTGGCTTTTGATGTTTTTTACATAAACGAAGTGAAGAACGTCACACACATGGGAATGTCCTGCAAACTGGGGAGCATGTTAACCTGCCTCATATAATGAGTTTAAAAACACATACATTCAGCTCTGTAAAAAATCAACACCTGTCATCCACATGACCCTGGTGTTTTAGAGCCGCCCAAACATGGAGGATTAAAAATGGCTCTGTTTTTGGGCTGCGTTTGTCCTATGGAAGACATCTTTGTTGGTCTACGGCCGGTTTCTCACTGGTTGCATGAGCAGTGTGTGATGCTGCATCTGCTGTGAAGCTTCTGCTTTGTTTTACATAGAATTCGCCTTTGAAAATCCCGCACGCTCATGCAGGCAATGTGAACTGTCTCATTAGTTGACATGTTAACATGCTGCAGCTGTAATGCATCCTGTGTGAAACAGGCCTAATAAAAGAATTCCCTTTTTATTACCTTGTTCCTTGTTGACAATACTCTACAAGTAACCAAGGAACTAAGCATTCAGTTTGCCCAGCTTACCTGAATGGTCATGTGGTAATGTTTTTGTAGGTGCATTAGTATGGACAGAGATTATTTATGAATTGGAGCAAAAACACTCTTGTGGAAGCTGACCCGTTTTTATCTGGAAATGCCATTTTTGCATGGAAACGTTGTCTTATCGCTGTGACCTTAAACACGCCATAAAGGTCAGATGTCACAATGTTGCTTGCATAAAAGTGACTTTGTGACATGACTTTACTATTTGAGCGGTAGCCTTTTTTTGAAGGAGGCTCTTTAACATTGAGCGTTTCACTTGTCTTTCAACATGTGTGTGAAAACATTTCACGCTTTCTGACCATGTGTGACCCTGCATTGTCAGAGAAAAATGCACTGTAAGCTGGTAGGCATGTCAGGCCACAGTATGGGGTCCTTACTTGCGCTATAATCCCAGCCATGGCCTTTTAACCCTCGATGGCTCGCCATTCTCTCCTCCACTCTCCCCTCCACCTGCACCTGACAGTGGAACATGAAAAAACAAATGGAGACCTTGAAAACCATAAGGTGCTACTTGTTTGCCCTCCAAGTTGGGGTTGTTTTTATTTTTTTTAAAGCCCAGGTAGAATCACAAGTGGTGTTTGTTTTCTAGTTTTGCTTGTGTTTTGTTTCGAAATGTAATATCTGTGGTGCAAAATCCACACACAGCCTGGGGATGATATTGATTTGCTGTTCACAGAGTCCGTCTCATCTGAGGGAAGGCCCGCATTTTTGTTTTATTCAGGTAAATGTTTCCATCCTGTCAGAACGTCTGCGCATGATGAGATCCCGTGTCACATTAAATTAAATCTTTAGATACACACTTGTCTTTTACAGTTTTGTCCAAACACACGGAAATATATCTTTGAGCTTATTTGACAAGTCTCTCTAAAAGGACTACAAGAAATCTGTGTTTATGGTTTGGACGCCATTTTATTAGTTATGTTCACTCCCCCCCCACACACACACACCCCCCCCTCCACTAATAAAGCCACCTTCCCTGCTGATGGAAAATTGTCGGTTTACCTCGAGCTGCGGGGGGCCTGGCAATCAGTCCTTAGAAAAGCAGTGCCAGGTTAACCTGCTGTGATAGTGGACTCTAGGGACAGTGCCCCACCTCTGCTTGACATGCAGGGGCTCTGCTCACCAATAAGAGGCATGCCTAACGCACAATAGACTTGCTCCCAGCCTCTTCACTTAAATATTATAAGCAACAATCTTTTGGTCAGACCTGTGCATGTGTAAAATATTGTCATTATTTTTCTGTTTGTATTTCTGTGGCGGGGATTTTGCATTTTCTTCTTTTCACTAAACCACCTCTTGCACTTCCTAATTTCACATAGATGGTCGATGCCTTGCTCTCCAGATAAGCTATCAATAGTGCCATACATTAGAAACACAAAAGGAAAGCTTTTGAGATTCAATCTCACCCATCTCCTACAGGAACTGTTAATGGGACACTTACAGTATGGGGGTTCACAAGTCTACAGTGGAGATGCGCAACAGCACGTCACTCCTCTACACCTCTCTGCTGAACGAAAGGGCCAGGCTGAATACAGAGAACTTCATGACTTGAACAATAGACTGTAACCGAGAACTGCTTCAGCTGGTAGTTGAGCACGCCAAAGCATTTCTAATGCAGATGCACTGTGAATCACACTGGAATTGGGCAATTTACCTGTTGTTGGATCCCCATTCATGTTTATGCAAATGAGCATTTACATCACAATACACAGGCATCGATGAGTCCACAGTGAAAAAGCATTTTCTCGCGAAGCAGGGGACATGAACGTATGAACGTGTCAGGATCCTCGTCTATTGTTTCCAGTTTGTGACCACAGAAGAGGTCATTTCAGTCAGACTCCCCAAAATAAAGCACTCTTTTATTCAGCCTCTTGCTAAAACAAAATCACACATTCTTTTCATGCAAACGACTATTTCCCAATTTGAACGCATTTATTGTAATGCTGAGAATTAATCAGAATTAATTGCAGTGGAGAAGTCCTTTGGATTGTTTCATTTCTGTCTCATTTGTAATCGTTTATAGGTCATTTTGAGCAAGCCAAAATTAGCATCAACTCAATTGATGACTATATCTAAGTATGTAATGAAGGTGTAAGTATGGCTGTGTATAAATTGCATTCATAACCGCTACATTATTTTGTGGAGGCAGTACAGTGGCAGGATATTGGCTGTTTAATCAGAAAACTAATATCTGTGATCATTCTGCTGTAATATTCAATAATATCATATTTGTGATTTGCCAGTTTTTTAAATTAACAGCCCATATTTATTTCAGTCACAATATATAATAAACACAGTTGTTTTCTAGCAATTTTTTACTATCCCTGATTGCCCTCATATGCAGCCATTAAAACACCTCACCAGCCTCGAGTTCAGAGGAAGTTGCAGATACAGCTGGATGCGCGCACACCTGACGTTTGTATGAATGGGTGGAGGCTTTATGTTCGAAGTTTTTTCACCAAAGTCAACACAGAGTTAAGGAGGAAGCTTTCTCTCTCTCAACATTGTTGCACTTAGTGAAAAAAAAAAAACACTTGACGACAAGGGGCTTATAAAGCGCCGACACTGCGTGCTACTGCTGTTCTGATGAAGTTGGTGATAGGCTTCCCAGAGTATGCCTCCCCTGTGTGTTGTTGTCTGTCATTTAATTAGCTTTCACTTTTACCACCACATGCTCCTCAGGTATATTTGTTTGTATTTGTGAGCACGGCTGAGAGACGGCAGGTGCTGTTTGTGGCATGAATTATAATTGTGTTTATGTTTGTGGATGTACAGCCAATTGCCAAGTGAGTTCTCTCTTGGCATAGAGATTAAAGAAGACATTTTTCTCACGTATTCCGACTGAATAAATGTATAAATCACTGTGAACATTTAATTTTACAATGAAGAACATTGTAAAACATGACACAGGAGTGATGTGTTTGTTTTGTTACTTAAATAAAATGATTACATGCCTGACCAAAATAAATATAATGAATGGCACATAGGATGAGTCCTGAATGCATTCCTCTGCTTACACTCTTCAGATAAATTCATGTTTACGCTCTTTGGCCCCTGGCTTTAATTTGTGAGTATGGCCGACCTGACACTGTGCTGGGATATTCATTGCATCCCTTTTAGTCAATTCACTTAATTATACCATTCTGCCCAGGGTGCCAGCACAGCGCTGCTTCTCCAATCTGCATGTATAAACAATGTCAGTAGCCAGGAGGGGCCAGGATGACCAATAGACACTTTTTCTGGCACATTGGATTTTCTTGCAGGGATGTTTGTGCAACGCCACGGAAAAAACTGCCAAGTTTCTTGTTGGAGAACTAACTTGATCCATGTGTGGAGTGAAAGGCAAGAGGCCTTCTCTGCACCACAAACTCTGTTAATTGGGAGGAAACAGCAGTTGAAATTAGCGTGGAGAAGAGATGAGCGTGTAACCATTAAAAGGCCCCCCTAGCTCTTTTCTAGATCTCGTAAAACACATTGCTTTCACACTTATCAGTGACACAAATTTTTTTTCACTCGTGTTAGCGTCTTTTGTGACATATGTGAGATCATACAGTCGTCCTCCTCCCAAGACTGTATTGCACATCTGTGCGGTCCCGCTGTTCAGTTCAGTTCACACGTACGCGTGCTTACCGCAAATTAAATTTTCTAAAACGTAAAAATAATCAAATAGGTAATAACTTGCAGACAGGTTGCAGCAACGGGAAAGGTTGTTGTGAAGTATATGGTAGTTAAGTAAGTGAAAATGAGTTTGCGAGATCTTTTACTTTTCACTTAAAAGCTGTTCTTTTTCCGCTCAGAAGTTCAGACCTTGAGCTTTAGCGACTCAAAGCTTCATGCCATCAATGTCAGCGTAGTCCTCTTCAGAAATTGCATTAACATAGCTGACGCCAACCATCTTTTAAAGTGCTGCCTTTTTGACATTCAGACGTGTAGGCGACATTTAATGTTCCTTTAGGCTTTAGACATGACGGCACATTTAAGCAGAGTCGTGTGTTTGAACATGTTTTGGCACCTTGTGCACGAGAGGAAGCGGGGAGCAGTGAGAAAGAACAGTGGGGAACCAAAAATGATATGATAGCAAGGAAGAAGGCTGGTCTCTGCTCTTACAAGTTGCATTCATGATGTTATAACTTCATTTTGCTGTTGAAGCCTTTATTTAAGGATAGTTGCGAGGTTGAAGGACGCTTGAGGAGCCCCATCTTCTCATGGTAAACCCTCTTACGCCTTAACTTGAAGCAGAACCAAAAAGTACTCTGATGTGTTTATTTGTCAGTCAGTCAAAACTACACCCTTTCACTCACCTGAACCAATGTACATAAATGACTTCTGTCCACAGATAGATGTGAACACTGGCCTCTAGTTCATTTTCTATGCTCATCATCCACCCCAACACCCTCCTGCTGTTTTCACTGCCAGTGACAAATGTAGCACTTCATTCAATAATTTATGAAATACTACTATTACTACCACTAGTGCTGCTACTACTACGACTAATAATAATAACTGTAATATTAATTAATAATAATTTTATAAAAATTCTGAACACAATCCAGACAATGATTCCATTTCCTGACAAGCATATTTGCTATTGCAGTTTAGGTGTTTAATAATGTCATTTTGAGTGCAAGCATAGAAAGTCACGATGTGACGTTAAAATGGCAGCACTCATTTTAGACTTGCTAAACAGCGATCCCATTTGCATAAAGAGGTTCATGTCTGAAAATGGCAGAGCGGTGTTTTGTCAATAATGCTGAAATGCCGTGAAGTGTTTTTGGCAGGGATGAGAAATCTCTGGAGCTTTCTCCTCTTTTTGAACATCTATCATGCAAAGGTTTCTCAAGCAGATATAGTGTTACCTGTGCTGAACTATACATGCAGACTAAGTACTATAGATCTATAACTGGGAAAGCCAGCGATAACTGCCACCTTTTGATAGAGGGTTTGTCATAACTGCTCCAGACTTTATACCCTTCTTGGAAGTAGAGTTCCAAGAAATTCACACCTACTGCCTCTGCTGTAAAGTGGGTTTTAGTTAAAGTTCAACTTAATGTGCATTTATTTTTTCTTTGCCAAACCTATATGCACTTTAGCTGAATATGCACATTTTAAATATACATTACCAGTTATACATTATTATACAGTTATACAATTTCATTTAACCATATTTCTACGACTCCTAGACGTTAGCTTGAGGAAATAACTGCACGTTTTGGAATTTGAATGGAACCCCTTGTAATAAAAAGTTGTGCAATGATCTGACTATATTTTTTTTATGCCACCAAATCCCTTGTTCTATGAAGAATTCAGTGTAGATGTTATCCCAAAATTACCTGAATTAAGTATTAAATAAAGACAAATTAAAGACAAAAAAATTAGTGAATGCAGAATAAAATGAACATTGTTAAACAAAAGTAGAGTTTTTATTTCCAACTAACACCCATGATTTCCAGTGTTTGCCACAGCTGCAGGATTGGTGGTCACGGCTTAAAAGAAGTTCCCATTCATACAGTTGCAATAAAAGTAATTACTGGACTTGTACATGTAGTACGATGGATATTATGCTTTGCGATTGGTAAAATGGCGGCAATGGTTGCTCCGATTGGCCCGCACCCAAAAGCCTCTTGTGGCTGCCACAACATGGAAGCTGATGAGAAGTAGGAGGTGATGGGAGGAGGCGGAGGAGGAGGCAAAGGGATGAGGTGGAGGAGGAGGAGAATAGAGACAAGCACAAGCTGTGAGTCTGAAAGAGGCCAGATTCAGCTCTCAGTCAGGCAGCGGCTTAGACATACCCCAAACTCAAAACCCTGGAAACAGCCTGGAAACATGGCTGTAGCAAAACAAGGAACAGTAGGGAAAGTGAGTGAATAATATTAGAGTAGAGGGATTTGTGGCATACCATATTTGAGAAAAAACATGAGGTTTTTTAACGAGGAGCTGTGGATCAGTTTTCAGGGCGACAAAGGTGTAATGGAAGTGGGTATTGTTTGATTTGAGTGGATAAGAAGGTGAAAATATCACTACTTCACGAGGGGGAAGAGAAACATGATGGAGAACAGCAGATGGATATAGTTGTGTTGGTTGTCCACTGAGGTTTAAATGGATAAAATGAAATATTGATGACCCTGGGGCCCCTTTGCACATCATAACCCATGGCGTAATTCTCTTATTAATTGTCTAAGAAATCACGCTGCAATCCTGACCACGTAAAAGCCCTCCACAACCACCTACTCGTTACCAGAGACTCATGAGTACATTTGCCATCTTCCTTGTCCCTCCTCTGCATGCAGAAAGGTATATAGGAGAGAATTTTAAAGGCAGAATAAATTATTTAACAAAACATGGGGGAACGTGGGGGGACAACAAAACCACTGCAGGTGGTAATTCAAAGCAAAAGAGAACTGAGACCAGCTTGTGTTAACTGAGATTATGCTCCGTGGCTGAAATACAGTGCAGAAATTCCACTGTCTCTTGCTTTCATGTCGAGGATGAAAATGAGATGTGTTGAACCAAGACTTGCAGTGGTAACATGGTGATAAACAAACAAAACGCCACATGAATACCCAATTAGTGCTTTAAATGAAAGCCCAATAGCATGTTTGGGTAGTTGGAGTAACCAAAACCACTGGTTGGCCACTGTCTATGACCTCGTCCCAGTTCATCATACACTGTGGCTTATGCAGAGATTTGACGCTGTTCTGTTACTGTGAAATTTCTGCACACGATTTCCGTACAAGCTGTTGTATCAAGACAATACGACGTGTGTTAAGTCTAATTTCAGATGTGAGATCAAAAAGAGTGCTCTCTCTCTCTATGTCTCGTTCTCTGAGGAGGACATATTTGAATTGGTGGATTTGGGCTGTATGTGTCTGTTGGCTTTGTGAATATCCTTTTTTGTGCTCAAATGGTCCCCAAGCTCTTTTTTCAGTCTGCAGTTTCCTGATGATGACTCCAGGGAACGAGATATGTATGTGAATGAGTGCTTTTCTCTTTTTCTGCAGCTGTCTTTGAGCCAACATTGTAATAGGGGTCAGACATCATTGTTTTTTTCTAATTAGTCAATTAAATTTTAACCTAACTCTTACAGCACACGTGTCTCTGTTAAATGTGCATGTGGGGAAATGTAAAGCCTAATAAACAAACAAACAATGTTAAAGGGATGGTTCATGTTTTTTTTAGGTGTAATTGTGTGAGGTAATAATTGTTTCTGTACAAGTTTGTAAACCACTTATTTTCCTGCACTAAAATCCATAGAAAAAATCAAAGGACACAGGAGTTGTTGATCCACTGCTGCCTGCATCACTCAGTACAAACTTGTCTTGTTATCTTGTGAGCTCAGTGTTTCAAGTCCCTCCTCCAAATGAGGCAGCAGTAGTCCAGCTGTTTTTATCCAGCCAAAGAAGGTTGTCAATCAGTAAGTAAAAGCAGCAACAAACATGTTTGATATTTTACACTTAAATAGACTTACAGTTTATAAGACAATCAGTTTTCCCTTCTGTCCCTGTTGGCGGTCAGATTGTCAGTGAGAGCAAGTGTTGGGCTACCAAGAGGGTCCATGCATATGACGTCACACGCGGCAAAGTCAGTGTATGTTGGTACCTCATACAACCGCACTTCAAAAAGCCTCAACTATGCCTTTAACCTGGCACAGTCACTGCTGTCTTTGTAGCAGACACATTCATGTTAAATTGTCTGCCGTGCCTCTGTGAAGATAACCTGTCTCTCCAGAGGTGTTCTAATGTGGCAGATGGTACTAATTATCAAGGGTCACACGCAGGCACACACCCACACACACACGCACAATCTTTAAGGTTATTCATGGAGTGACGATGCCTAATAATACAGCTTCCGATATATTTTGTGGAAACCTTGCAGATGTCAGAGTTCACACGTAAGACTTTTTTAATTTTCCTGGATATTTTCTCCGACTTCTAGCTCTGCACAGATTGAGCACAGTTCTACTTCCATGTACTGGGCACTGTCAAGTTTCATCATTATTATAACAATATCTGTAAATCACTTTCTTGCACCTCCAAGGGGAATTAAGTGAATTTTCCTATTTTTGAATTTTTCACCCTCATTTCCATCTCTGATTTCGCCCCTGTACTCGTACGCCTGCGCACGCTCACACTTTCACAGTGTGAGGCATATTCTCGGCTGTGCTTAAATGTCCTCCACTTAAAGGTGTATGCAGTTCCTGGTTCTATACATTAACCTTTGCAGTGGTATTTAATTAAAGGTCCACACCTGTACCACTACCTTCTCAACCCCCATCCCTCACCTCCTCTTCCTCAGCAGTGCCAGAGCTAACCTAAGGCATGCTGTACATCTATAGCAATTAGCATGACCTTAAAAACACCATGAGAGCCATGGCACTCACCCCCTGCATATTCCTCTCTGCCCTGTGGACCACTCACTCTGCCTGTCCTTTCGTCTGACCCTGGTGTGCTGTGGCTATGCTCATACTCAGTGGGGTCCAACCGATTATTGTAGGCCTTTTGCTCCATGTGGCCTTGGGGGTCCACATCATGACACAAGTAGAGGTCACAAGTTCCCTAGGTTCCTTAAGGGACCTTCCTCGTGTCCTAACCCCAAATCATCATTACCGAAATGGGGAGCACGGGAATCCACTGCTGTTGGCTTCAAATGGTTGCCCTTTAGCTCAGTCCTCTTTCAGGCAAGCTAAGGCATTTAGAATTGTATTTTTACGGCACCAAAGGGGAGTGAATGGTTGTTGTATGTTGGCCCTGAGATACACTGGGGTCCTGTCCAGTGTGTACCCCGCTCCAACTCCAACCTCAAGTGAGGAATAAAGCGGTAGACAGTATAGCAAAGGGGTTCCTGCATCCTGCTCCTATTTCCCTGAAATGACTTTATAGCAGTGAATGCTTGCATCTCAAAAATAACAGCGATCTCATAATGTCACTGAACTCAAAGCTCTAAAAAGTAAACCTCTGAGCTTGGATTATATTGGTGCACACTGTTTGCACAGGTCACGACTCAGTTCTTTGGGGTTTCGGCAGCAAGTTAGAAATGGAATGTTCTCTTATTCATGGATTTAATGAGAAAGACTTGTTAAATGTTTAATAACATGTTCTGTTTGTTTCCATACTATCTGCTGTTTAAATACATGATCGGCCAATAGCTACTAAATCCTAATAAAAAAAAAAAATTGACATTTATTGTATTTGAGTATAGATCATAGTCTTATGTGAATATTAATTATTATTGTCTGTATAACAGAGAGCACAATCCCCATACCTACCCAATAAACCAGAGTAATAGTATATCAATGTAACTTCTAGGACACATGGTTGATGATAAAGAATAAACCTGTTACTAGACATTTTTTGTCTATGAATGCAAATGTTGCTCTGGACATTTCCAACCTCCCTCTACAGTCAAATTTATGGGAACTGTCCAAGTTGACCCATTCTGCAGGATCATTCCTACAAACAAGGATCCTGCCTCCTGCATGTTTGACCAAGGTGCCATCCCTCACTTGAATCTGAAAATATTCTTGCTGTTTTGAACGCATCTGAGGCCCAGAACACTGCCCTGGCAATTGGCGAGCATGTGTTGGGGGGAAAACATTGCACTTGAACAAAATGTTTTGACTATAGCCAATAAGCAACCAGCATGCACATTCTGCACTTGTGTGAGAGGACACTGCCTTCCTTATCAGCAGGTGGAAGTAGTCTGTAATTGTCACTGATAAAGGCAAACCCGAGAGCTTCTTGAAATTCAGCATTCGTTCATCTTGTTCAGTCATCACACAGATGGAAGGAGCGCAGCAGTCTCATGTCGCAGTTGTATTACATCCTGTTAAATATTCAAATAAATGATTAATCATTTATGGGAAAAAGGTTCATACAGTATATATGAGCAATTGTGTGTGCTGTTGTGTGCTTATTTCGTCATTTCTGTCTCTTCTCGTCTTCTGATTGGCCAACCACAGTGATCTCTCTCGTCATCGGATGCCGATTCAACATGTTGATTTGGCAGTAAAGACATGGACATGGGGCCTGTCGATGCCGACAAGGACCAACAGTGTCCGACACACTCCCCCAACAAGTGCTATGGACGGTCACTGCACGATGGCCAACCTTCAGAAGCTATTTGTCTCGGGCTTAACCCCAACAGTCTCCACTATTCTTGGTATCGGAACAGCAAAGCCTAGAAAATCTCTACACCCAATTTCTCAGACATTTTCTGGACAGTTCTGGAATAATTAGTCTCCTCGTATAATGTGCCAGTTAATAAGTGGTCATTTCTACAGCAGTGAATCTATAAAAGTGCCTTTTCAAAACCGCTTATACAGTGCAGAGGGCTGCCATAACAGTGATGGTTATTGCAGTTATTGAACAGATAAATGTCTCGAATAGAGTCACAAGCCCACACATGATTAGCCACTCATGTGTGCACCCATGCACACATGAGCATACACATATGTCCACACATACACACATGCATACACCTTGCGAGCCTCTGTGGACCCCCTGTTAGGTCAGGAGCACCAGTGTCCCTGCGGTTTTCAGGCCTATGGTATCATGCTGTGCAGATATTTCTGTCTGCTTGGATGACTCCTTGACATGGTGTTTATTTGGATTGGCAACTTGTTTTATTATGAATCGATACGCCACAGTTTGGGGCAAAGAATAAGTTGGCTAATGAGGGAAGTGACGATCAGGAGGAACGAGGACAACATGTGTTGACAACATACTCCTGAATGATGAAGGGAGGGAGGAAAATGCACATTCTCACATGGATGTCTTAATTGTAAAAAAGAAAAAACATTATTGCTATCTAACGTGCCGCCCTATCAAATGCACTGAAAAGCACGAGTTAGCCCCCAGACTTGGACAGCCAGCGTTTGTTTTGTTTTTGCTTTGTATTCACATTTATTATTTGTATTTGAAGATAATGAACAGTACAAATAATTTGTTTTCTATGGATCGCTTACCTGCCAGCACTGCCAAGGGAAGGCTAATAAAATGTCATCAAAGTGAAATGAGAGTTAAGTGGAGGGGAAAAAGCTGAATATTCACACTCATTTGGCGGACACCTGGGGGCCTGCAGTCACTCTTGGCTGCATTGATATGCATTGTATTATGTGCTCCTTGCCCGTTCAGAGTGACAATCAACAGCTTTAACACCTTTGCTTTAATTTAATTAAAGCTGTGACTGTCAGGGTGAAAACTTGATTTGCACACATACATGCATTCACGCGTGTGCTTGCCCACACATACACACAAAGCGCCACGGTCATCATGTTACAGTGCCAATTATTATTTTGTGATATGTGTAAATATATATACACAAAATCAAGTCTGCTGTCCATTGTTTTTACCTGACAAACATGTGGGACTTTTCTTTTCAGTTTGTTGCCCTGTTTTCTGTTTTTATAGGCCTCTTTGTATATGTATTATTTCTTCCCTTTCTCCTGTGATATGCTAGGGCATATGTGACTATTTCATCCCTTAGGTTTTGTGCTTTAGCTTCCTTATCTATATATTTTATTATGTTTTCTTGTCATATGTCAACTTGTTTTTATTATTTCACTTGTCAAGGGGATCCATGTGTGTCTTTTCATTAGTTTTCTGTCAGAAGTGAAAGAGGAGACAGCATCCTAAAAAGACCGTGGTCTGTCCCTGGCTTCTTACACTGTGTGACCACATTGGTTACAATGATTCATGGAGGCGAGGGAGATGGCAATTATTCCTGTATGGATAATTAGACAGCTTAAGCAAACATAGAGAGTAAAGTGTCTTTCACTCCAGGGTCAAATGACTCTGTAGTGCGTGCTGGTTTTTATCTGATCGACATTGGGAGGGAATGCAAAGACAGAGGTGCACCTATTCATTTCCTCTCCTTCAATTGAATGGCGTTGCACATTCCTGCATCATTTCCGTCTATCACTATGAGATGCGTTCGTCTTCCGGCAGCATGTAAATAATTTCAATAAAAGTCATACAAATGGATAACGAGTCCCTCATACATCATACATGATTTAGTTTTGCCTGGAACATGCAGAGAAATAGACTTTTTTGTTTTTACTTGGCACAAGAGGCTATACTCTCATTAAAGAAACAACAATTTGAACTTGCAATTGATTTGCCTTGTAATCTACTGAACTATCAACTGACATGGTGATAAACAACCATGATGTCACCCATTGGTCCGTGTGAAGTCTGAAAGTTGCAGTCTGACCAGCACCTTCTTGTTGTTTAAAGTATAATTAGCAATATTAGGATTAGGGTGGACCTGAATTTAGAGCATGAGGACCGGCAGGTCTTTCAATCACACACCTTAAAGCATGCATACAAAATGGATCTAATGCTTGTATAGTAAGAAAGACCTGAAACTAAACTCAAGGAAATGTTAACTTGTTTTTATAAATCTAGTGAATACATTTTCTCATAGACTTGCATAGAAACAGCCTTGTTTTTGTAACTAGTCAATATAATAGTCATTTAAGAGAACACAAGTTTCAAGAACTTGCACACTGGCTTCACTTTCTGGAACCCCATTATGTATGTACAGTCTATGGTTATTACCAGATAGAAACAAACACAAATATTTAAACCTGTAGCTCAGTTATCAAATGTCTAACTTAACAGATGCACAGCATGTATTTCTAGTTGTAGCTGTAAAGTGAATATACAAGGGTCTTCTTCTATTTTCCTGAACAATTAATGAAAATATAGAAAAAGACAACAGTCAGTGTAGTTATAGTCTGTTTGATACCAGCCAAGGGAGAGTGCACATATAGTGTCCTATAAACATTATGCAAAGCAGCAGAACTAAGCATCTATCTATTTGTAAAAACCAAACCTCATCTTTTAATCTTTCCTTAAAACACGGTCTTGGTGGCATTCGTGGAAACTTAAATGATCACGGAAAGAAAATAGGCAGCGAGGTGATGAAAGTCAGTGAGGTTTTTCTGAGTCAGTGGGATAACTAAGCTATAGTTTCTTCATCCTCTTTCATTACCGACCGGACTCCTAGTCCTTAATGACCACAGTTGCCATATTTCCATGTACCTCAGTTTTGTTAAATAAACAAACAAATCTTTGCATTTGGGATTTAACAATTCAATATTTTACTTTGAAAAGTTCCAAGTGAAGTAATGTGTACATTCAAGAGGAAACATAAGCTACATATACATTATTATTATTATTATGTTGTGTTACTCCCTGATACAAATGACTGGCAATGGGTTTATTAAAAGTTAGTGTTCTACAGAAACTCTGTCAGCTATTTATCTAAATACATTTATTTGAACTTATGCATGATTTAGGTTTGTTTGCATTCATATATCAACTTCTAAACTCTTTAATCAACTCCATATTCTGTCCGCCTCTCTTCTAATTGCTTGGTGTTTCGATCAGCAAACAAATTCGAATTTACTTCAGTTTCGTCTGAATTTAAAATATTAAACAAATCCCAACGCTTTAACTCTTTTTAAAGCTGAACTGAGTCGATTAGTCATGTAGAGGTAGTAAAAAATTCCTATTGATATCTGCAGCTGCTTTCAGACATGCACTGAAGGGCTGACTTTCTCTGCAACTTTTCCTACCTTCATGCTCCTCCATCTACCCTGTGCACTAATGACTTGATTGCTGACACTGAACATAAACCATATTAAAATGATGAAACTTTCAAAATGTAATGGCAAAACAAATTAGTGGAATACACTGTAGTCCGCAGGTGCCCTTAAAGAGACAAGGTCATTATCAGACGAGATGAAAACAGAGGACAAGCTCCTCGTTCATTAATGTCATTAGTCCTTACCCCTACATGCCGGTGTGCTGTATTCAAATGTCAGTGAATGGGTGAATGGCAATACTGTAGTGTAAAGCAGATTTGAGTGGACATCAAGACGAGAGAAGCGCTCTATAAATACAGTACAGACCACTTACTTCTATAGCTCAGGTACGCTTCACTCTTTTTTTCATGTACCAGTGTCTCCATGGTGAATATGAGAGTATATGCAGTGTTACACAGAGACTTACACGTGTTACATCTGACCTATTACATTATTATATGTGCAGTGATATTGCTTAAATTGTGTTTTACCTGTAAGCCCTCAGCATAGGAGCAGGATATGTACAGATGTATTGACACACACACACACGCACACACACAAACACACATTCCCCGGGGAAGCTTTCCCTTTGCTTCCCAATTCTCACCTACGTCTGCTTTCTTTTTTTGTGTGTGTCTCACTTGTCACAGCATTCACATGTTACACTTTACTTCAATTTGATGTGTGAGATGCAGTCAAACATGCACACCAAACAACCCCCTCCCTTAAGAAAAAGAAAAAAAAAATCCAAAAACAATCACCCTCTCAGTACATTTCACCTCCCCCTCAAATTGATGGCCACTCACTCAAAACAAAATAATATAGGAGCTTTGTGTTGTGCTTCCGTCTCTCATCCCACATGCTTCCAACTGGCAGCTTAATGATTACCTGTATGGAAATCGCAGGTTAATCAAAACCCAACTTATTTTTTCCCCTTTCTCTTCACCTCCTCAGTCTCCTCCTCTTCTTTTCTCCTCCCTTCCTCCCCTCACCAGGTGAGCAGTGCCATTTGCCTACACTCTGTTCATCTCAGAAGACTCTGTTGTAGGGTTGAAAAAGCAGAAAGGTGTCCATGGAGTGAGGAACAATTCATCTTCCTCCGTGGCCTTCTGTAGCCCTGGAGGAGCCTTATCTGTGGGATTGTAATGTAATGAGTGGTCCCTTGAAACAAAAGGCCTGACAGGTCTAGCAGCTCTGTGGCTCCCCGGGACCACAGCATTGTTATTAGAATCCCCAGGAGTGTTTGTGCACAGACACACTCTACCCCTCTGCATCTTTGTGTCAACAAGATCCAACTAAAATAATATTTTAAATCTCACCAACCAACCAAACATGGGCTAGAAATCATGAAAAATACATTTAATTAAAAGTGTAATTTAATGTCATGACTGAAAACATTATGACATGTGTAAAGTCAGCCTGAAGAGAAGACTTAGAAATTCAAACATGAGTGAATTTATCATAGCCTGGGGAGCTGTTGTCCTATTTTAATGTGCTAATGCTGATGGATGACACAAGTCATATGGCTTAAACTTTAGCAGCACACATCCCAGTGTTGACCCCACCATCTCCCCCTCATATTGTCCTTGTCCCTGGTGACAATAGGCCACCAGCCGCTCTGACATTCATCACCTGTTTGTTCCACTCATTCATATGAATATGCCACTCAGTTCTCTTCTCTGGCCTGCAGGATGATTTCAGGGCATGGAAGGGGGGAAATGGCAATAAGACAATGGCAACATATCAGGGAAAACATCCTCAGATAACAGACCACATCCGCATGTTCCAATCAATTAAAAACTGAAAGCATTTTGTGATGTGCCACCAAAACTGAGCTTTTCACCCCCCCCCCCAACTAAATTCATTGTAGAGTAGATGAAAATAATCAAATAAATAGTGCTGATAACTCCTTCACCAACTTAATAGAAATCACAGCCAGTTTTGGTCAAAACACTCTAGAAAAACAATTTTAAACGGCAATTGCAAACAACAAAAATGAATATCAAACATGAACACCTATATATTACAACACAGGAAATACATTAAACAAAAAAAACACCAAACACAAAGCATGATCCATGGCATCTATCTTTTTATTGCACGGATTTTCAGAAACAAAATGTCGACTAATTTTCTACCAAATAAATAAATAAAGTGGGTCGTGGGGCCTGTTATTTGAAGGGACGCACCTTTTATTTTTTTTATTATTTTTAAAAACATACATAGAATGTCTAACATGAATAGACACACATAAAGACTGGACTATAAAAATCCACTGTGTCGTTATTTGAATGGAAAGTGTGTAGAATGTGATCTGAAACGACCTGATTGGCTTGAACCCAGCTCAGCTAATACATTTTATTATTATTATTAATTTTGACGACATTGGCCATGAAACAGTTCAAAGAAATCATTTGTTTTAAGCTGTATGTCATGCTAAGGCCTCTCCAGTGTGTTTGCTAAATATTTCACATCTACAAGCTTCTACGTTTTGCGAGTGACATTCTTTATGAGCTACTGAGCCACTTACCAACATAATTGTGTGTGTGTTAAACCAATATGTGTGTTGAGGGCTGCTTTGTTTTGCTAGCTGACAGCTCCCCTCCCCATTGTGGGCCCAGCAGATGTAGAGGTGTCACCATGTTGATTAATTGTTTACGGTCACCTGTCTGCGTGGCTGCCTGTCTGCCATGTCACCGTGTGCTACGGGGATTTAGGGTTGTGGGGTCGAAGTGAAAACGGGAAGGAGGGGGCTCAGAAAAGGTGAGGGAAGGGGAGATAACAGAGGGGTGGCGTGCGGGACTTGTGTAAATGATGCCATGCTATCAACTCGGCATCTTCAGCTGCGCCTGTCTAAACAGCAGTGTCGCCATGTTGAACATGAATCACAGCTAGCTGTGGCCTAGCGGGGCCCTGTGTTCTCACCTGCAGCTCATACTGCTGCGCTCGACCTATAGGGAAAACTGAAGAGGAGTGAAATCATACAAAGAGGGGAAGAGAGTGGGAGAGATGGAGAAGTTTCTGGGAGTTTCTCCTTTCAAACAGACGTATTTAGCACAACTTCTCCTGCTGGGTAAATGAACCCCCCCCCCCCCCCCACATGATTTTGTGTTGTTTATCCAAAGGGATCTAGGGCCTCTCAAGCGCTGTGAATACATTTGTGATAAAGATTTTAAAAGTCCAACAAAATAGCCAGCAGTCATTGCAGCAGCAATATACTACTTTTATAGCACAAGCTCTATGATACTCACACTGGTAAGTGGTTTGGGCAGAGAGGTTTAGTTAATTCAAATGAGAAGAAGATTCATTCAGCAACGGTTTTTGATCTTTTCTGATTTTCTGTTTTGCAGCTCTGTCTTCACTCTGTGCTTTTTTTTTGTACTTGGAGGATATTAGAGGCATGACATGAGGAGGTTTGACAGTACTGTTCACTACCATAGTTTGCTGTGCCCTCATGTAGTGAGAAAGACGCACTGGACCTCTGCATCATGGAGAACACATATCCTATTCAGTTTGAATGCCTTTTGATTTAGCCCATATTATCCATTACTTACTTATTCATAGGCCACTAGGTTTTCTTCCCTTCCATCCATTCAAATCAATATTGCAGAACCCAGTTGTGAGTGTGGGTTGGGGTTTTCTTCAAAGTGGCAATTCTTCCAACCATCTGCGCCTCTCTCTCTCTCTCTCTCTCTCTCTCTCTCTCTCTCTCTCTCTGCACGTTTTAAACCCGCCCTTAGTAACAAGCCACGGAGCACCAATCTGTGCCGTGATTCGGCCAAGCCCTGCCTGCCGACTGGGAAGGAACATCATCAAAACTATTCTGTGTTGCCATGGAAATAGAGACCTCAATAAGTTCATCTTTTTCATGTGTGTTTTTTTTGGGGGGCTTGCTTGGCATTTGGTTGGTTGGTGGATTGGTTGAATGAGTGGCAGAGCCTGCAAGCTGTTTCCCCCACAGTGCTTTCTCATCCCACTTCTGTGTGTCATGTGTTTATTTATTTAGTCATCAAGTATAATCATTTTTCTACCATCACTCCACTAGTACACCACCAGTACGCGTTTCAGTCTGTGCGCATTTGTGCCTACGGAATATATGCACACCGTTGTTGCACTGAAATATGCAAAAACAGGTGGATCAAGAATGGGTGCTGTTGTGAACCTCCTGTGAGTGAATTTGAATAAGAAAGGTAAAACTGCTCAGCTGGATGAGTGGCAAGAAAAATGGGTCAGCAGAATACATTTGCTTTTGTGCAATAGCTGTTTCAACATATAGGTGATAATGCTCAGTTTTGCCTGCATTCTATGCCGTGAGCGCATCCTAGCAGCAGCTGTGATGCTTTATCTGTGTTGCATCAGCACATAGTAGTAGTAGTAGTAGTAGTAGTAGTAGTAGTAGTAGTAGTAATGGAAAATGGGTTCTTTGAAGTAACTGGATCTCCCCCTAACACTTGGAGAATACCAATGTATGGAAGGCGTGTCAGTGTACAGTGTGCATACGTGTGGAAGAGAAAGATAAGGAGAGAGAGTGCAGGAATGTGTTTTAGGCATGGCATGGCCACGTATGATACAGCTTGATCAGATGGGTTCCAAGAAATTCTCTTTGATGTTAATATTATTCATGTGAACTCTGTGAGGTAGTAAACGCCTGCTCTCAGAGGGGGAAACACGAGCAATGTCTCCCTAATTCACAGAAGGGGGGGGAAATTACTGCAACAACCACACTGATCTGGATCTGATGCATCTGAAAGCAGAATTTGGGGAGGAGAACCTTGTTCAGGGTGGGCTGGAACAACTATATTCCATGTAATTGGACAATTAAAGCGATATCTCAGCATCTCTTGCTGCCGTTCTTTTATGCATTCTGACCGTCATCTCGATATGACTGTGGGGAAATAGGCAACTCTGTGTGTCTGAGTTTATCTCGGTGCGATAAAGCGACTTTGTTTTGTGGCTTCTGTTCTAGTGTTAATGTTCCTAGAGATGGCATCTGTGTGTTTTCTTTGCTTCAAAGAAACTGAGAGCAATAGACACCAATAACATTCATTTTCCCAACTTTTTTGTTTAATTTTTTATTCAACCGTGGTTAGTGGAACTCATAGGTTCAACAGTGCTTTCTGTTAAGATGAATTTGGTTTTAGTTACAATTAGTGTAAACCTCACATGTTTCTTATCATCCAGCTTGCAGTTACTTAACGGAAACAGACACATCAAAATTAAAATCCTGTTCAACATCACATTTAATCCTCTCACGCACAGTCCGGTGAGGAAGAAGTGAGGCTGCTAGTGAGTGTGAGTGTGTGTGTGTGTGTGTTCTTTCTTATCTGCTTGTAATCCAGACTCCACTTCCATTTCCAAAGCTGACCCTAACTAGATGTGGCTGATAAGGCGGGCCGCTAGATGCATCTGTATTCCAGGCCCATTGTACTGCAGAGGAGAACAGATGAGAGGGGAAAAGAGAGAGGGTAGGTGCAAGGAGGGAGAGGGGTGAGTTTGCTTGAATCTCTGAGGGCTGGCTAACCCCCTGCTCCTTTCCTGAAATGGAGATGTTATTACATTAGCAGCTAAAAGGGTTTATTCACAGTTAGTGCAGTTTAGGCATGCAAATGGAGGATTTCAATGCACTGTGTTGCCTGGAGGTATAGGACAGAAAGCACAGGAGATTTGCAAGGATTAGTTCCACAGGTTCCTTTTATTATGGAAAGAACCCTTCCTGAATGAAAGGGGGAGGAAAGGTGAGTTGAAGAGAAAGCATAGAAGAGAGGCAGTGAGGGAATTTCAGAGGGATGTTTTTTTCTCCTCCACCACATTAGCCCAGTTGTGGGGCAGCTGAATGATTTTTGACTCTCATGTTCTGAGGTTATGCACACAGAGCTTTTTTTTCCCCCCTTACTTCTGCCTCCGGCTGCCATAACAGTTGGTAAACAGTATGCAACCCATTGCCTGCCCTCCTTGAGAAGGGTGTGTGTTTCTGTGCAAGCATGTGTACTGTGATATGTCTCACTAAACCCGGTCCTGAAGCCCACTCTGAAAATAAGCGTTGGTTATGATGATGAGGCCTTTTGGCAGATTTTACAGTGCACACCGCTCAGTGCACATGAAATGGAGGGTGGCGACCCATTCAGATCACTTGTGGGCGCGTGTCGGAGAGACTGTGGTGCTGCAATCTGATATGCTTGAGTTGTAAAGTTAAAGCCTTCATTATCTCGGCACGAGGCATAAGGTGTCACCTTCACTGGACCTGACACATGCACACTCCCCTAACCATGGGAGACTACACACACACACACACACACACTCACGTACAGAGAAGCATACACAACTCAAGCCATGGGAGACAATGTTGAGAGATGAAGGCTTTGAGGAAAAGATAGACAGAATGACAGAATTAATCGTTGATGGCGAAGCCAAGGTCAGTCTGGTGTAGGTGTGCTATAGTGGACAAGGTGATGGGTCCTGTTGGAGGTAAAGAGGACACACCCACAGACACACGTTCACTTGCCTAATTGCAAATGATTCAGGTCTGTTGTTCAGCGGGGAAGAGAGAGTGATGGGAAAAAATGAAAGAGGTGATTAATGGGACTGTGTGTGTTTCAGTCAGCCTCTATGTGATGGCATCTGCCATCTATTCTTCATTCAAACCATTTTCTCTCTGCTGCCCTCCACCTTCAACAAGTATGTGGATATGTAATTAGGTGGATTGAAGAATGAATAAATGGATACAAAACAACACAAACATTTTATACGCGTCTATTTAAATCAAATGTAACAAAATAGTTAGCCAGTGGTGGCATATACAGTATGTCTCTTTTGCCTCTTTCACATTAAAATCAATGAGGGGATTTTGAACCTCCTAATAAAAGGTGAGTTATGAATCACCTGTATGTGAAATGTGACATCACAAATGTGCCAAAAACAACACGAGCAGGAGGAAGAACCTCACAACAACAACAACAGTGTGATGGAGTTCAGTGACAATGTCACAGTCCCTTCTTCAAACTCAACCGCACGTGAATGGTTTTAAGATGCTACTAAGTTTGGTGCTCCCACTGATGCTAATTAAACACATTCCCACTGGCCAAAACCTGGAGAAACTGAATGTGGTGGAAAATTAAATAAATAAAATGGAGAGTCCTGTTACAAGTTGTAAAAAGTATGGTTCACTAAAAACATTAATGGATAACAGCTGGAAGATGAATGCACATCTCAATGCTGTGCCAGAAATGATGCTGGCATTTGCCTCGTTGCCAAAAATGGAACAGATGAAGCAAAAATGAATGCTCTCACGCAGTTCTTGTGATTCCACTTCTGACAAATACAGTCAAAACTGATAAAAAAAACTTCATTTTTCCTGGGAGTGAATGCAGATTAACACTCCCTACTGGTCAAAAACCAGTTTAAAGCTGTGATTAAACTTGTATACATGTGTTTGTATACATGTGCATGTTCCTTCAGTAAGCTGAGTCACAGCCCTTGAGGTGAAGTGGCCTGTTAAACTTTATATTCAGCTCGGGACATTGCATAAGAAAAGAAAGTGTGAGCTGTTGAATAAAAGCTCTTCTCTCTGAACCAACAGCAGTCATCCGTCTTTTCTGGTGAAGCCGCACTTTAATTGTCCACATTTGGATGCTTTAACACTTGTGCTGTTAACAGCCATTAACCACAAGTGTCCTCACACAGCTGTGAAGGGGGGGACAAAGGCCACAAGCACACAAACCAGTCATGCTTGTGTGTGACACACACGTACACGAACGGGAATTAGCGCTTTCAAACACAGTAGATACAATATCTTTCACGGGACGCATGTCAACAACCTGAAGACACAAGATTAGTTAAATCAAATAGTTTCGATATTATGAGTTCAGTCTTAAAATATGTATATGTTTTCTTCTTTTCAGATTCAAGTCTTGGGTGTTTGATATTGTGTAATTGTGTTTGTTTTTTTATTCAAAAGTGAATTTTGTGATTTTTTTGAAATACATTTTAAATAGTTTTAAGGTGCTTACAGTTTATAACTGATTTAAAGATTTTAGTGTTTTCTGTATAAAATAAAATTAGTCCTTTGAATACATGTGAATATGTATTTGGTTTAATGCTCTATGACAGTGAACAGCTTTCAATTAAGGGATATTTTTTGGATGAAAGAATAAAATCATTTAGTCGAGATTATAGTCATCAGATTAACCGATAATTTAAGATCATCACTAGCTGCAGTCCTAGTTACAGCTTTATATAAGAAGCCATTATAATTAAAACGCTTAGCATTTGTGTATATGTTAAATAATTTTATGGTGAGCCCAAAAAAATTGTAAAAAGTTCAAAATGACGTGTTATTCTAATTTTGATTTTCATTGTTCACAAACAAGTTAGGCTGCATACATTTTACATTTTATGTGGCACATCCATTACACAAAGAAATTAATGTTGGACTATTACATTCACAAAGAACACATGCAGTTGCATGTTCCTTATTCCCTCAGTGAACAAAGCCAGTGTGGTTTATTGCGTTCAACACAGCAAACACAGAAACTGCATCTCTGAGCGTGCTGGGTGACTTCCTCCCATCAAGGGTCTACTCTCGAGATCAGGAAATGCAGTCACAGAGTAATTCAGAATAAACTGTACTGCACAAGTTCATTGTAATAGAGAAATAAAGTGCTTTTGAGTGTAGACATCTGTAGCACAAAAGCGGTGGCTCTGCAGACAATACTAGATCTCCGGATAACATCACTTCACGTCATCATTTTTTTTTTTGCACTTTTCAAGAGATCTTCTTTTGAGGCAGGCTTTCATTTATATGCAATTTACAGTTCCTGTCTCAACAATTTTCAACTTTTCAGAAAAACTGCAGTTTAAAAAAAGTTGACACTCCTTTGTGCCCTGTTACACACATTACAGAGAGCTAAAAATAGTGACAGGGAAGGACAGTCAATGAAACAATATCAACCTGTCAAAAAAAAATAAAAAAAACATGCATGCACACACCTACAACTGCACACACTCCTTCACAAACAAATTTTAAACACACTCACTCATCCCAGTGCCTTGGGCCTGTATCCAGTCAGAACAACAGTGGAGCTGCTCCCCCTGCTGCTACTAGATGGAAACTGCCTCTGGGGCCTGCTATCATTCCCTCAGCGCTGTGTGTGCCTGTACATGTTAAGGAGAGAGTTTGCGTGCTTGTTTGCATGTGTATGCACATTACCCAGCTCTCCATCTCCATCACATTACACAGTTGGTCTATTCGGCGGCATCCTGCCACAAATATGTATGTGACTTCACCTTCCATTCTCTCACTCCTGTGCCATTTGCTAACAACGGCTCCAGCATCTGTTAGCGATTGTTTGTGGTGGCTGATTGTTACTCAGGCTCCTTTCTTTTTTTTTCTGCCCATCCCGCTATAAAAGTCTATAATGTGCATATTGTTTTGTCTGCATGAGTGATTGATTGACTAACGCACGAGCATGCACGCACACACACACGCACACACTACTCAGAGTGGCTTCTGCAATTTGCATAAAGGGCACATTCCCAACAAAAATTCAGTAACACTTAAAGCAAGGAGAATCCAGCACCGAAAAGGATGCTTTTAGTAAAAGTCATTAAATGCAATCTCTGCTTTATTTTATTTTCCATTTGCTGCTGTAGTTACACTTCCAGAGAGTTTTATCAGCTATATGGTCACCTGTCATGTTCACATGACCAAGTGATCAAAGGCATGTCTTTGGCTTAATTGTTCCCCACTGTTCGGCTTCAGCCAGAAAGGACTTACTCCATCTCTACTTCAGCAGGTGGCATGTAGGATATGTGTGTGTGTGTGTGTGTGTCAGAGATTGCATATTGTAAAGCACAGCCTGTGAATATGAGGACAGTACTGTTTGACTCCAGCATGCTGAATCTAAAATGAGACAATGAGCTTTGAGAGTTTCCTTTTAGCTTTATTTTAGGCTGTTTACATCCACTTCAAATTATTAGAACGGGAAATGGAGCCTTTTTTAGATGCATTTCCCCGAAGGCAAAAAAATGTGCAATGAGTCTGTTCACCCATTGATGTAAACAGCATTAAAGATGAAAGTCTCATACTCATTTCTTTTATTTTAAATTGTGCGCAGAGCCAACAAAGTGGGGGGAAAAAGTCACTCTTTTATTGCTCTCTGCCTGAGCTGTAAAATATGATGCCAAGTTTTTGCAACAAAAAAAAAAGAAGTTGTTACATATCCTAAGATTATCCACAAATGCTCAACACAAAACACTCATTTGCACAGTTTTTGGATGATTTTATTCAGAGATGAATCCCCATCATGTGTGTTATAACAGAGTATAGTCTGCTGTTGTTACTTTGCCTGTGTCGAGCAGGGAAATAGAGGCCATTGCTTAAAGTTAGGGCCCGTACACAAGAGAAAGCGTTTCAGAGAATCTGTGTTATAGCTTTTTGGACCGGCATGGGTGACAAAGCATTTTTGTGTATACAACCACTATACACAACATTGGGAAAACGATGATGTATTGCTTGCTCTTGCATTCTCTACCTTTACTATTGTCTTATTTTGGAGTTTGTTTTGTCTATTCACTTTATCCATCGATCCATTTCCAACTGCTTTATCCTTCACAGGAGGGTCGCAGGGGTGTTGTGCAAATGTCAGTTGACATAAGGCGATAGGCAGGGCACCCTGGATAGTTCACCAGTCCATCACAGGGCCAAATATAGACACACGACCATTCAACCATTCACAATCACGCCTACGGTCAATTTTAGGATGTCCAATTTACCTAATCCCCATATTGCATGTTTTGGTCTGTGGGGGGGGACCCGGAGAACCTGGAGAAAACCCATGCACACACGGGGATAACATGCAAATTCGAACCTGGGTCTTCTTGCTGCAAAGGCAAGAGCGCTAATCACTACACCTATTCACTTTATTTTCATTTTTCTTAGTACACCTGGCTTGGTTCATTCTGTTTCAGTATTTATGATTGTATACATTGTAACAGGATAATTAAAAAAAAATGCACATGCTCCACATGTTTTTGGTGTATGTGGCATCGTTGCAGCGCCTCGCACAGGC